>NC_132905.1:1970500-2281500 GCF_047675955.1 Chlorocebus sabaeus | reverse complement strand
GACATGGGAAGTGGAGGCTGCATATGTCAGCCATGGAGAGGGGACTCTGGGACGCTGGTCCAGAGCTGAGTCCTGGGTCATCTGTCCCATGAAGGCTGGGAGACACTTGCCGGCCTCCAGAGCACTCACCAGCCCCTGACCTCGGGGAAGTCCTGGGCCTTCATCTTCTGCATAGTGGGAGGACGCCGTGCCCCTGTGCCGCACAGGCCCTCGAAAGGCTGCACACGGCCCACGCACACCACAAGGTCTGTTGAGGCACCAGGAGGAGGTACCAGACTCCTCTGAGAACAGGCGAACGTGGGGCTCCCCTCGCCTGCCTCAAAGGAGTGAAATGCACTTGAGGGCAAAGGGTGCAGCCCCGTGTAAGCCTTTTAGATAAATACATGGAAACCTCCAGCCAAGCCAGCCCTGGCCGGCTACGTACAGACCAGCCACATCTGCAAGCGACCTGTCTGCGGGAGCTCCCGTGGCTGCCTCATGAGCACATGCCTGGGTCCTGCTCACCCACTGTCTCGTCCCAGATACCATCCTGGAAAAGCGGGAGGTGGGGACAGTGATGAGATCAGGAGCCTGACCCCACCTCCCCAGTGCTTCCAGGGGTGCCAGGCCAACCGTGCCTGGACTTCAGAAGCCAACAGGAAGGCCACTGGCTGCTCCCGGGGGTCTCCTTGGAGACTTCTTCCTTCTTGCGGGTCTAGCTTCCTGCCCCCACCCAGCCAGGAGACACCCCTGCCCTGCCTCTCAAAATCGAGACCCAGCTGCCCTCTAGTGGCAGTCAGCTGCACACACACAGACAACACACACAACGCATGCACATCCATGCACATACGGGTTTACATGCCTGCAGAGGTGCACACATACACATGTGTATACACACAGGCATGCACACACGTGCACAAACCCACACACACACACGTGCACACACAATACACTGTACGTGTCTCTGGGTTTCTATAATGCTTTATTTATTTTCAGTATATAGAAAAGAATACATTTCTTTCCTATACATTGAAAGCACCGCAGCCAGGGGTGGTTTCCATGAACCGGCTCTGATTCGATGACTGAAGAAATGGAGACTTGGAGAATGAGGTCACGCTGCGTCTGTGACAGCGGCTTCTCCGCGGGCTGACATTCTTCTCCGCTGGGATCCCTCCCTTTGCCGCCGGCCTGTGTCAGTCTCCTGCTTTCCAGTCTGGTCCTTCCGGCGGTGCCGTGCTGCAGGAGGAGGCGACCACAGCCAGATAAACACGTAGCTGAGAGCAGCCTGGGGGCCCCACCCTGCAGGATGGGTGGCCAAGGGGAGCTAGTGCAGGCAGGCAGTGGGGCACCGCCTGAGGGGGACATCGCGCCCAGGAAAGAGGCTGCTGAGAGCCCCCTGCAGCTTCGATTTCCAAATCTGTCCTGGGAGGGGGAAGAGAATCGGATTTGTAAAGAACAAGAGAAACTTGGGTGAGAAATGAAGAACGTGTCCACAGCGAGGCTGCCTGCTACCCTGTCAGAAAACCCAATTCTGTTTCCTCGGGGAGCAGGGACTGAAGTGAGATGCAGCCACATCCCCGCGGAGCCATCACCACAGCCGGTGCACATAGATGGGGCGCGGATGAAATGAGGCTCCGCAGGCAAGATTCCAGCCCCTCGCCAAGGTGCCGTGGGTACCTGGCGTTTGGGTTCACATTGGCAAACCTGTCCACTGGTGCTGGCACCATCCCCAGCCCATCTCTGCAGTGTCCTAGCCAGAGGCAGAGCCAGCCTTCAGGCTCCATCCAGCCACTGCGAGGGAGGGCCGCGTGCTCACAGGTGAAGGAGAACACGGCCAGGCTGGAGAAGCTTCCAGAGGTGGGCTGGCTGGTCTCTGTCGTGATGAACAGGAAGGCACATTTTCTTTCTGTCGAGATCCTGAGGCAAGAAACCTTGGGGCAGGGACCTCTGCCGTGGGCAGTGCCATGAAGTCCAAGGCCTCAGGCCTGGCGAATGTCTGGACACACATTGACCCACAGTTAGAAGGCAGATCCTGACCCTGAGGTTGCAAAGAGCAGCCAGTCAGGGGTGGTGCCAGCTCTGCTGTTTCTATGACGTCCATCCCACATTCAGGAGACCCAGCGGGCATCGAGCTGATGTCACTGTGGACATTATTGGTGCTGCCTGAGTCCCATCCATAACAAAGGCCGGAAGCGCAGACCAACCCAGCGTCAGGGACCCCGACCGGCCCCTCACTCTGCCCTGGTCAGCTGTGTAGCACTGGGGAGGTCATGAGGCTGCCTGGCCCTCACTGGATTCAGTCGTCCCCTCTGTAAATGGTAAAGAAACATGAGCTCTGCTGACCACGCAGTGTGACGCCAGTCACTGAAATAGTGAACAGGAACATGCAGCCAACACTGGGTTTTTATTGTTTCTCTCCCCATTGTTGGTTTTCTCCCCTCCCTCACAGCCTCTGCATTAGCCCCCAGTAATGCCCTGTTCTGCACCGTGCACCTCATACCTCATACCCCCAGCCCTGCTATGCCTGCAGCTCATGCTGTCACTCCCTCCTCCCTCTAGTGAGCCCCCACCTTCCTTCCACAGCCAGCTCCCCTTGCACTTCCATGGAGAAGCCTCTCTCACCTCCCTCAGTCTCCTTATCTCATGGATGGATGAGAGATCCTCAGCTTCCTTATTGGGTGGTTGTAATCCACCTGACATAAGGAGAGGTGTCTCTAAAGGATAGATGGATGGATGGATGGATGGATGGATGGATGGATGGATGGATGGATGATGGGTGGGTGGATGGTGGATGATGGATGATGGATGGGTAGGGGGATGGTGGATGATGAATGAATGGATAATGGATGAATGGGTGATGGATGAATGGATGATGGATGGATGATGGATGGATGGATGGATGATGGATGAGTGAGTGGATGGTGGATGAGGGATGATGGATGGATGGATGGATGGATGGATGGATGGATGGTGGGTGATGGATGGATGATGGATGAATGGATGATGGATGGATGAATGATGGATGAGTGAGTGGATGATGGAGGGATGATGGATTAGTGAGTGGATGGTGGATGATGGATGATGGATGGGTAAATGGATCAATGATGGATAAGTGGATGGATGGATGATGGATGGATAGATGGTGGATGGATGGATGGGTGATGGATGGATGGATGGATCAATGATGAATGAGGGAGTGGATAGTTGGATGATGGATGGATAGATGATGGATGGATGGATAGATGGATGATGGATGGGTCAGTGGATGGTGGATGATGGATGGGTGAATGGATGAATGGATGATGGATGGACAGATAATGGATGGATGGATAGATGGATGATGGATGGGTGAGTGGATGGATAGATGATGGATGATGGATGCAAAAGTGGATGATGGATGATGGACAGGTGGGCAGATGGATTATGAATGGATGGACGGGTGGATGATACATGATGGATGTGCAGATGATGGATGGGTAAATGATGGATGGGTGGGTAAGGGGATGGATAGAAGGATGAGGGAAAGAGGAAAAATGGGAGCAGGTAAGGGTTAACCTACTGTGAGAAAACTATCAAAGTAGGATGTAGCACCCAAGTAAATATAAGCTATTTCTGTTATTTGTTTGTATCTCCTTGACTCCAAGTTCTATTCATCTTGGTAAATATCAGCTCTGTTAGGCATGACTCATTAACTTGGTTCCCTCAACAGACACCGATTACCAACCGTGTGCCAGGTCTGTACCTGGTACTTTGGACACAAAGCTGGACAAGACTCAGTCCTCAGGGCACTTTGGGTCTTCCAGGAGAGTCCAGTCTGCAGCAGATGTGGGCAGGGTTGTGGCTGTCCAGGTCATGCTGCATCTCCAGGGTTAATGAGGGAGGCAAAATCAATTCCAGAGGCACGAGGGAAGCTCATTCTGGAAGGAAGAGTGGGGTCTCACCAGCAGGAGGACAGAGAGGGACAACACAGCCACAAGCACAGAAGGGCAGGGATAGGAGGTGTGGGGGGCACCATGCACATAGGGCGTCATGTGGGGCAGATGTTGGGGTAATGAGGGAGGGGAGAAAGCCAACAATGGGAGAAACAATGAAAACCTGGTTTGGGCTGCACGTTCCTGTTCACTCTCAGCAACTAGTCACAGCTGTGCGGTCAGCAGAGCACACGGTCCTGCCCCATTTTACAGAGGGGGCCACCAAATACAGGAGGCCCAGGATGCTGATGGCTCTGCAGCCTGCAGGCGCCTCCCTGTCCTGCTGAGCCTCACAGCCTCCCCGGAACCCTCTCCTGCAGGGAGTCCGAGCAGCCCACTCTCCTCAGCCCTGCAGGAGCTCTGAGTTCTGCAGTCCTCCCCTCTCTCTCCAGGTGACTGATCCCCTGCAGGGGCCATGCAGGCATGGGCCGAGAAGCAGTTTCCTGCCCTTCCAAGAGGCCCCTGACACCTGCCTCCTTGAGGGAGATCTCTCAGAACAACAGTCAGGGCTGTGTGATGAGGCACATGTTGCCTCATCACTAGGGGTACCAGGAGCCAGCGCCCCACTGCACTGAGCCCTGGCCCTATGTAGGCTGGGCCTGGTCACCAGGCCACAGTCACCCTGGTTTGGGTGGAGGCCATGTGGAACACCCCTGAGCCTGATTCGCTGCTGTGTTCCCACCTCCTAGGTCCAACCACCCCTGCCAGCCCTGCCCTCAGTTCACCCTGTCACCTTCAGGCAGTGTGACTGCCTCTTCCTGGAAGCCTCCCCTGGCTCCCCAGCCCTCCCTCCCTGAGATGCCTGTGGCCTCACTCTCAGGCCTGTCCAGGTGGCAGTGGCTTACACTGCCTGATATTGGAGCCCAAGGTCAGCAAACGTCTTCTGTAAAGTACCAGGTGGTCCATATTTTAGGTTTTGTGGGGCATACAGTCTATGTGCAGATACTCGGCTCTGCCTGGCAAGTGTGAAAGCAGCCATAGATAATGTGTCAATAAACGAGCATAGCCATGTGCCAATAAAACTTTATTTATAATAACAGTGATGGGCAGATTCAGCCCACAGGCCATCGCTTGCTACATGTATAAGTTGGATCATGTGATGCCCCTTGGTGACTCACAGCTGTCCACAGACCGTTCAGACACCTCATGGAGCACCAGGCCCCTCTGTCATTCCTCAGATCTTCTGTTGTCACCACAGTTGTTGGCAACAGTAACTTGCTGTCATGGGGCACCTACTCTGTGTTGGGCCCACGTTTGGCCCTGGAGACACAGTGGGTGATGGATGAGACAGCCATGGCCCCCAGAGCTCAGGTTGGCAAGGGACACAGACAACGATCAAGGGAGGACACAGCACATGTAAAAGTGCAAGCCAGGAATGAGTCATGGATGAAGAGCAGGCTGAGCTGACAGCATGCTCGGCTGGAGGGCCAGGAAAGAATTCCGTGGGAAAGGACATCTGGGGGCTGAGGAGCTTGATTCAAGATGAGGCCACAGAGGGGTTAGCAGCCATGACACATGGAGTGCTGCGGCCATGTTAAGGGTTTGGATGTATGCTAGGGAGCTTTTGCCGCGTAACAAAAGATCCCAAAACTTAGCAGCCTAGAACAACCACTATTTATTTCTATTTATTTAGCTCACAATTCCACAAATTGGCAATTTGGGCTAGGCTCAGCTGGAAAACCCTTCCATCCTTGGCTGGGCTTATTCATCCATCTCTCATCAGCTGCCACTTTGGCTTGGGGCTGGCTGGTCTTGGAGGGAAGGAGGAAGGAATAGAAAGACAGAGGGATGGAAAGGTAGAAAGAGGGAGGGACGGAGGGTGGATGGGTGGATGGATAGACGGATGGGTGGGTGAATAGAGGGATGGTGGATGGAGGGATGGTGGATGGATAGATGGATGGGTGGGTGAATAGAGGGATGGTGGATGGATAGATGGATGGGTGGGTGAATAGAGGGATGGTGGATGGATAGACGGATGGGTGGGTGAATAGAGGGATGGTGGATGGAGGGATGGTGGATGGATAGATGGATGGGTGGGTGAATAGAGGGATGGTGGATGGATAGATGGATGGGTGGGTGAATAGAGGGATGGTGGATGGATAGATGGATGGGTGGGTGAATAGAGGGATGGTGGATGGATAGATGGATGGGTGGGTGAATAGAGGGATGGTGGATGGATAGACGGATGGGTGGGTGAATAGAGGGATGGTGGATGGAGGGATGGTGGATGGATAGATGGATGGGTGGGTGAATAGAGGGATGGTGGATGGATAGATGGATGGGTGGGTGAATAGAGGGATGGTGGATGGATAGACGGATGGGTGGGTGAATAGAGGGATGGTGGATGGAGGGATGGTGGATGGATAGATGGATGGGTGGGTGAATAGAGGGATGGTGGATGGATAGATGGATGGGTGGGTGAATAGAGGGATGGTGGATGGATAGATGGATGGGTGGGTGAATAGAGGGATGGTGGATGGATAGATGGATGGGTGGGTGAATAGAGGGATGGTGGATGGATAGATGGATGGGTGGGTGAATAGAGGGATGGTGGATGGATAGATGGATGGGTGGGTGAATAGAGGGATAGACGGATGGTTGAGTGAATAGAGGGATGGTGGATGGGTGAGTGGGTGGATGGATAGATGGATGTAGGGCAGATAGAGGGATAGTGGATGGTTGGGTGAGTGGATGGATAGATGGATGGTTGGGTGAGTGGATGGATAGATGGATGGATGGGTGAATGCAGGGATGGTGGATCAGGGGGTGCGTGGCTGGGTGGAGAGATGGATGGATGATGGTTGGAAAGAGAAAATATTGGTGACCATCTGCTGTTGGTAATTCCTTATGGAGCCAGTTTATGGAACTTGAGCGTGTTTCACTGAATCACTCTGCTAGGAACTGGTCTCCTCCCTTAACCTCTTAGAGAGAAGCAAGACTCAGGATTGTTTGTCACTTGGAGAGCATTTCGCAGGGTCCCTTTTTTGCTTTGGTCCCCAGAATCCCCTCCCCTAATGGTACTGATGAGAGGCGGACTGTGGTCCCAGCAGGGAGCTGCCCACAAGCTTGTCCTCAGCTGCCACCTCAGAAGTTCATGCCTCTGGGTCAGAACAGAGGTGTGGAAAAGCCACCTCTGCCAGCTCAGGGATTTTGGCACTGATGGACTCCCAGCAAGGGCTCTGCAGAGAAAGGCCATGAGACTCCTTCAATGCCTAATAAAATGCACTCATCCCGCCAAGCCTTATTTGCCATTTGAAGCTCACACCTGCGCCTGCGCGGTAAACTGCCCTGTCAGGACTGCGTTTTCCAGCAGAAAGCATGCTTGCATCTCCACACCTGCAAAGAGAAGGGAAAGGGTTTGTCTTTTCTTCCCATTTGAATGTCTGACCCACAGTTCAGCTGGACAAGGTAGACACTCAA
The DNA here is from genome assembly GCF_047675955.1 of Chlorocebus sabaeus. Lineage (NCBI taxonomy): Eukaryota > Metazoa > Chordata > Mammalia > Primates > Cercopithecidae > Chlorocebus > Chlorocebus sabaeus. Next base: position 2,274,130 of record NC_132905.1, on the reverse strand, counting down.
GAAACGAGGTCCCTCCTGACCCGGGTCTGTGGGGCATCCCTCCCTTTGCAAACTGTCCCTGCTTGGTTTTCCAGACCGAATGCAACCCCAGTGCCCTCTGGGCTCCCCTGTTCTCCTTCCTTCTATCTTGGCACCAAACGTGATCTACCCCTATTAACGGCAGGACCACAGAGATGAAAACACAAGCAAACCTCTTCATGCCACACCTTAAGCCATGGCGAGGGGAGGAGAAACTTACTCCGATAGACAGTGTCATCCGGGAGGCTTGGAGAAGGCCCTGCGCCCAGCACACAGCCCCCGATGAAAGAGAACCGGCTCCAGGAACTCCGTTCCTGTGAACAGATTTCTTTCCATAAGTGCCCTGTCAATTAAAACCCAAACTGATTCTCTGTTCTTTCTCAACTGGTGTCTCCCTTCCAGAAAGTTCAGCAGTACACAGTCATCGTTCAGGCCACAGACATGGAAGGAAATCTCAACTATGGCCTCTCAAACACAGCCACAGCCATCATCACGGTGACAGACGTGAATGACAACCCGCCAGAATTTACCGCCAGCACGGTGAGTCCCTCGAAACCGCCCAGTGATGCATGGCCTGTGCGGGGCAGGAATGCACTGATGTGCGGCTCAGCTCCCTCTCTCTCTGCAGCGCTGTCTGATGGGTGCTTGGCAGGTAGCATGTAAGATGGGCCCTGGGCAGTGGGGGCTGCTGTGTGGAGTGGCTCCACTCCTGGTGTGTGCAGTAGGGGAAGAGGCCGGGGCTCAGCCAGGGAGGGGACCTGCGGCGGAGGTCGGTTGCTGCCTGGGAGGCATCTCTGTGATGTCTGGAGGAGTTGACTGGTACTGTCTGGGCTGATGTCACTGCCACTTTGAGAGGACTGCGTGTGGGACCAGGTTGGGGGATGCCCAGATGGAGCGTTGGCATGGCGGGTCCATCCTGTGTGTGGAACTTGGCTGACCCTCTATGGCCCGCTGTTGGCAGAAAGGGGGTCGTGACTGGGCCCCATACCGGCTGCTTGGGACCTGAGTGACCACTCACTGAATGTTGTTGAAATTCCCCTGCGAGGTCCCGAGCCCCCAGTTCACAGGGGGCCAGACTCTCTGGTGGGAACATGGTGGAGACGGGGCTGTAAGGCATGCGGCCCCCGCTTCCTCTGGATTCCAGCAGAGCAGCTGCCCCACCAGGAGGGGCCCTTCCCTTGAAATCTGCAGAGGCCACTGCACCGACAGACATTCGATGACCCCACTTCCCTGCTGCCCGGCTATCTGGGGAGGTCCCAGCTCGGCTGTTGCCCTTCTCACCAACCAGGACCCTCTGTGGTGACTCCCTGGGTCCGTGGGGTGCGACACTGTGTCCCCAAGCTGTCATTTTGGGCCCCTGTAGCAGTGCTGATATCACAGGCACGTGACCCAGCCCTGGGAACCCCTCTAGGAAGGTTTAAGGCACCAGGCTGCAACGTGCAGAGGGGAGGGTCAGCGAGGGCTCCCAGAGTGGCTGTGACCCCGAGATGCCAGGATCTCAGGGTTTTCTCCGCCCCTACAACTATATCACCCGCTTCTCCCCCAGGCCGAGGCCCCCACAGAGCTGTGTGTCAATCATGATAGCAATGACATGAGAGCAATGACAGCGGCAGCACCAGCTGCATCTGTGGAGCTGCCCCTTGGGCCCCAGGGTGCAGAGCCAGCCTCTGATCCCAGCCAACCCCAACTAACCCAATGACAGATGAGGGCTCTGGGCTGCGGAAGGCTAAGAGGGAGACGGGAAGGGATGGGGTCAGGAGTGAGGACGGGAAGGGATGGGGTCAGGAGGGAGACGCTCCTCCCTGTGGGTAGGCCGGCTTGCTGAGAAGGCAGCTCAAGGCCAGAGTCCCTCACCACGGCACCCGTCCTGTATCTGGGCCTCCTGTGTCCTGCCTCCCGGGCCCCGGATGCAGCTGCACCAGGTGGGGGTGGCCGTGAGCACACAGTGCCATCTGGTGGGAAGATGGCAGATCACAGCGAAGGAAGCCAGTTCAGCACCACTGCGGCAGGGCTGGGATGCTCCAGGCGCGCCCTCAGGCTCCTGGCAGCGAGTCCCAGGCAGCAAGCAGCCAGGGCAACCAGGAGCCTGAGGAGCATTTAACAGGGCGCAGCCCCAGGATGCAACAGCTCTCATACAATTGGCCAGGAAGGCTTTCAGATGCTTTGGAAAACACCCCCTTCTCTCTCTTGGCTTCAGTCTCTATTTGCTCTCTTCCGGCCAATGAGTAACGGGCAGGAAAAGCTCAGGGCCAGGCTCCCGGGGAGTCTGGACATAGGGGAAGCAGCTGCTAACCCCGGGGCCCTGGAGAATAATAACGTCCAGGCCCAAGAGCGCAGCCGGGCTGCACCCACACAGCTGACCAGGCAGCCCCAGCTGTCCTTCCTCCCTGACTCCAAGAAAGAGAAGGAAGTGATGGCAGGGAGGGAGGGGAGAAGGTGACGCAAATTGTGTGGAGCAGGTGTCTCTGCCTTTCTTGGAGCCGGCATCCCTGTGAAGGAAGACAGAGAACCGCAGGATGTCCCTGACCTGCACATGCCTCTGAAAAACGGCCAGACCGGGAGTCACACTGAGCCCCCAACAGAATTCTGCATTTGGCTCAAGGCAACTTGAAGCACATAGCAGGGGAGAATTCTTGCCTCTGTGTCCCCTTGAACGAAAGGTGGGGATGACCTGATTCTCTGAGATGTTGGGGGGCAGAAGATAAACAAGGGGAACTGTGGTCCTAAATCCCAAAATTCAGAGAATCCCATCATTCCATTGCAAGCCCTACCCCTCGTCTCTGGTCCCCCTCCCGAGACTCTGGGAAGCCAAGGCAGAGGCCCTTCTAGACCTAGTGGACCAACCATAAGCACTGACCAGCACTGACCAGCCACCAGCACTGACCAGCCTCTAGCATTTGCCAGCACTGACCAAAAATGACCAGCAACCAGTACTGACCAGCACTGACAAGCCACCAGCACTGACCAGCCACCCGCACTGACCAGCACTGAGCAGCCCTCGGCACTGAGCTACCCTCACGGCCACTGCTGACCGGCCACACCACCCTGGGACTGCTCCTCCTGGGACTGGGGCAGAGGGTCCCCATGGCATTTATTAGAGAGACACATCCCTGTGCTTTTCCAATGGCTAAGCACAGGCTACTGCAGCCTCATGCACCTCCCAGAGTTGGGCCATTGTCCATTCTTGGTTCCAGAGGGCCTCAGGCAGGTCCCAGGCCCCAGATCACGGGGCAGGGAAATGGCATCTCTTGAGGAGTACACAGATATGTCTAGGTGCTTCTCAGCCAGTGTCCACAGCACCTCCCGGTCTAATACAGGCCGGGAGAGGATCCGCAGTCTGCTGCATTGGTCAGGCGGTGGGGTGACGTGCTAGTGAGTGGACAATGGGTGGATGACCCTGGCAGGGAGGGTCTCCTCCACCCTGGGGTGGCTTTTCCAGGTGACTGGGTCACATGGTCATGGGGAAGGGGTGTCTGTAAGTACTCGGGGTTAGGATGGCCCTTGGTGTGTCCTTCTGAAGATGAGTGACAGGCAGGAGCCCCAGGACACCGTCCATGCCTCACTGTGGGATGGAGCAGGCAAAGGGGCCAGCAGGATGGCGAGGGCCAGCCACGCTGCTGCGCGTGCCGCCCGGCTATTTTTACCAAGCCTAATCAAGAACAATCAGCAGAAGCTACAGAGAGGCAGGAGATTTGCATGATCCAGTTCTGAGTCCTAAATGTTAATTAAAAGTTATTTTCCCTTCACCGGCTCTGAGCACGGCTGCACTGCCCACGTGAGGCTGAGCGGGGACCCTCGGCCCTCAGCACTGCCTCCAGCAGGTGAGCGTGGGGTCTGCTGTGCTAGAAGCTGGTGGCCACAGAGGACGCAAGCTTCAGACCCTGCCCCAAGGCCTCCTATGCAGGACCACTGCATGGATCCTACAGTGAAGTTCTCAGGGACAGGTCCAGCCAGCACAGGGCGACCCTGGAGATCTGGCACCACAGGCCTTCCTCCAGCCCACCCCCCGACCCACACACATGCCCACAGGGAGGGCCCCCTGGCATCAGGAAGCCCAGTACTAGCCCCCCTCTTGGTCCCTGCCAGCTGCGTAGCCAAGGTCGGATCGCTGGACCTCTCTGAGCAGCAGGATTTCTTTTTTTGTTTTGTTTTGTATTGTTTTGTTTTTGAGATGGAGTCTCACTCTGTCGCCCAGGCTGGAGTGCAGTGGCCGGATCTCAGCTCACTGCAAGCTCTGCCTCCCGGGTTCCCGCCATTCTCCTGCCTCAGCCTCCCAAGTAGCTGGGACTACAGGCGCCGCCACCTTGCCTGGCTAGTTTTTTTGTATTTTTTTAGTAGAGACGGGGTTTCACCGTGTTAGCGAGGATGGTCTCGATCTCCTAACCTCGTGATCCACCCATCTCGCCCTCCTAAAGTGCTGGGATTACAGGCGTGAGCCACCGCGCCCGGCCGAGCAGCAGGATTTCATCCCCGCTTTCTACCTAGAATTAATCCCATCTCAAGGTGTCATCAGGAGCACTGCTGATCTATGTGGAAGTTGAAGACTTCAGCAACATAAATCTGCTCTAAAAATGCCACGGGTGGTGCCCCAGGCCCCCGTCCCAGGGGCATGGAGATGGGCGGTGAGCAGACACGGTTCCAGCTTTAACAGACCTGGCATCCTGTTCGTTTTGGCCTTTCAAAGGTGAGGGGCTTGTAGCAATGTCACCAAAACCTTCTCAGCGCAGTTTCCCCAAATGGTAAAGAGGGAGGTCCAGGTGCGGTGGCTCACGCCTGTAATCCCAGCACTTTGGGAGGTCAAGGCAGGTGGATCACAAGGTCAGGAGTTCAAGACTAGCCTGGCCAAGATGTGAAACCCATCTCTACTAAAAATACAAAAAAAAAGAAAATTACCCAGGCGTGGTGGCATGTACTTGTAATCCCAGCTACTCAGGAGGCTGAGGCAGAGGTTAGAGTGAGCTGAGATCACACCACTGCACTCCAGCCTGGGAGAGAGAGTGACTCTGTCTCAAAAAAAAAAAGAAGAAGAAGAGAGTGGTAGAAATTATTAAGGTATATTATTGTTGTCATTTAAAATGCATACATGATAAGACATATTTTGTACTTTATGTCTTTGTGAATGATCTGTTCCCCGTCCCAAGGCAAGTGTGAATAAAATCAGGTTAAATATTTTTTAAGTAAGAGGGAAGGGAGTCGTGCTGGTTTCCCCACAGGCTCTCCGAGGGCAGGATGAGTGGGTCCCCAGCATTTAGGGCGTGCCTGGCTCAGCCAGTACCTGGTTATCACAGTTAATGTGGAAATACAGATTTTTCTCTCAAAGGGATTAAAAATGGTTTTGCCAGAGGCAGGGGTGTCAGCTGAACTTAGGAGCCCTGGGGTCTGTGGGTCTGTGGCCCTCATGTTTTTGAGGTCCTTCTGGAAGTTCCGCCCCAAGCCGCCTGAGGATGCGGCCTGCGGTCCCTCCTCGGAAGTGACACTCCTGACCGGGAGGAAGGGCAGCCCCAGCTCTGCAGGGTAGAGGGACTACTGGCCAGCCTCGGCAGGGGGACTGGCTGGGCTGGCCTGGGGCAGCTCTCGCCCACAGATCCCCGGCCCCTCACGCCCGGCTGCATGCCCACCCTGGCCAAGCCCTGTGAGTCCCTGACTTCTACAGAAGAAGGGGAGAAATTACAATTCAGCATGAGTCCTGAGCACAAGAATCGGGTATCTGAAAATCAGAATGGACTCAGTGCCCTTAATTATGCTTGGGTGTTCTGTGCAAGCCTCGGCCATAAATAATTAATAGGAGTCAGCTTTTCCGAGCACAGAGGTGGCGGCTGCAGGGACCAGGAGCTCCCGCCCGCCTGACATCACCTCCCGCCTCCTTGCTCCTCCCACCAGGAACGGCTTCCTAGAGATGGCTGCAGAGGGGGCACTTCTGAGAGCCCAAGTCTGGTCCCATCCTGGGGCAGGGACCAACAGGACATCGGTCCAGAGACTTGGGGGAGCCACGGACTGGGAAGGACAACCCTAAGGCCGGGACACACAGAAACCTGGGGTCCCTCGGCCTGGGGGTCAAGACTTCAGTCCTCCCAGCCACAGTGCTCCCGCCAGTCTCTCAGGCCTCCCTGGACCCGCCTGTCCAAGCTGCGTGGGAGAGGTGGGACCCAGGGGCTGGGGGTGGGCGCTGGGCCAGACTCCCCAGCTTCAAGCCTGGCTCCACCACTGACCAGTTGTTGGCCTTGGGCAAGTTGCAGAGTCTTCTGTGCCTCCGTCTCCTCATCTGTTCCTGCCTGATGGGTGTGTGAAGACCGAGTGTGCCCAGATATCAGTCCCTGGGCAGCAATACGTGACTCAAAGAAAGACCCAATGAGTAGAACAGCAATAATATGGCCACTGTGGCTGTTGTATGATTAATAATGATGATTGACAGCAATCGTGTCCCTCACCCTGGCACAGACAAGCTGCTGCCTGCAGTTGTGCTCCAATCCGGGGTAAGAAGATGGGTCAACCTCTGTGTCCTTTCTGGGAAGGGACAAAGCCAACCTGGCCTATGGACCCAAAAGCCCAAAAGGGGGGTTCAGGTTAATTTTGAGCTAAATGGCTGGTTCTTCCCTCAAGCGTGCGTTGCAGGGAGCACTTTTTTGTCCCTCATAGCAGCGCTGCAAGGTGGGAGCAGAGGCTCAGGAACGCAGGCTCCGCCACCCCCCCACACCCCCCTGCTGCCCCCAAAGCTCCTGTCTGTAAAGGGAAGAGGAGGAGGAGGACGAGGAGGAAGAAGAAAAACCGCCTGCAACTTCCTTCTAATCACAAGAGCCACGGATCCAACAATTCTGATTTGTGAACTCAGAACTCAGCAGAAATCATCATTGTTTTACTGAATAGAAAACTAAATTCCAAAAAGCAATGACATTGTAACATCCAAAGGAGCTGTGGTTTGTAGGTTCACACTATTGATTTTCCAATGCAAGCAATCACAGAACGGAGGAACTGCGGCCGGCTGTGTCCCCAGGTGGCTCCCAGCCCCGTGGCGGGCACCGCAGACCACACCCCAGCCGGACAGGAGCCGTCAGGGCCGGCACTCAGCTGTGCTCGTCACAGTGATGGATCCGTTGAGCTCCGGCTGGGCACGAGCACCAGGCTCGGGCACTTCCCTCCAGTTAGATGTCCTTGTCCACAACAGGCTCGGGCACATCCCTCCAGTTAGATGTCCTTGTCCACACCAGGCTCGGGCACGTCCCTCCAGTTAGATGTCCTTGTCCACACCAGGCTCGGGCACGTCCCTCCAGTTAGATGTCCTTGTCCACACCAGGCTCGGGCACTTCCCTCCAGTTAGATGCCGTTGTCCATACCAGGCTCCAGCCGGAAGAAGCAGCACCCAACGCCAGGTGGCTGGGAACGCCAAGGCCTCATTAGGACCAGCCAGACACTTCTGAGCAAGCAGCACCTCAGTGAAAATGTCGATCCTATGCTGGCCCACGGTGCTGGGGTGACGAGGGCAGTGGCAGGGTCCCGTTTCTGCTCATTCAGACCTGCTCCGTGGGAAGAGGCAAAAGGAGGTCCTCAGCCTTTCAGGACACAAAGCTGGGCCTCAGTGGCACTACTGTCTGTCAGACGAGGAAGCAAAGTTCGCAGTCGGCCGTGGCTTGTCTTTATGAGATACTGAGTCACTGCCACTAGTCTTTTGCCAGAAAACTGGATGTGGGAGGGACAGACAGAAATTAAGCACAGCAGCAAATCACCAAGATGCCGTCCTGCGTGTCACACCTGAGGAGCGGCCTGGAGCCGGGGGCACCTTCTGGCTTCCAGCAACTGATGGAAATTCAAACCATGATGTGTTCAGTCCTCGGAGTTCCAAAGTCACGAAAGGCGGGTCCCCGGCGGGCATGGATGCGTTGCGGACGGCCGTTTTCAGAGCAGGTCAGGCAGCACAAATGGTTGAGCACTGCAGAGGCAGAAAAGGTCAAGCCTGGGCCTCTGAAACCAGGACCCCGGGGGCCTCCATTAGAGGAGGAGCAGCCTCGCTCTGCCCTTCACCAGCCACAGAGACCCGGGGGCTATGGGCAGAGCCCTAAATGCGAGCCATTCCCTGGGGCATGTGGCCGCCACCCAGCAGAACCGCTCCTGTGCTCGTTCCAGGGGTGCAAGGGCAGATCCACAGAGGAGCGTGCGGGGCCCCATGTTCCCAGGGATTTGCAGGCAAATGAGCTGCCGTTGACACAGGGGCAGACACGTCTTTTCTCGAATGGTCTGGAGAGTAACTGTTTGCCTCTGGCTGCCAGCAGGTCTCCATGGCAGAGAATCCCCTCTGCCTCCTGCTCCCGAAATGCTGTCATTCTGTTTCCCTGGGGTTGTTACCAGCATGAGCCCAAGGAGCCCCCTGTCTGGGACAGGCCTGTCTCTTTGTGAGGGCCCGCAAGCTTCTCCTCTCTGCTCCTGCCCACTGCCAGCTGTTTTGCATTTCTGCTCTTGCAAATGTGGATTCTCTTGGTGCTTTGGAGGCGTCTGACTGGCCGCCCCTGGGACTTCTCCCAAGCCAGTGTCCTGTGGGCTGGCCCCAGCGGGGGACAGCAGCCAGTCCCGAGAGTGTGGGCTGCAGGGCCCATAGCCCCACCCACACCAAGCTGGCGGGAGCTGTCATCGGGGCCTCCACCAGGGATTGGATGTTTGGGGCATGAGGATTAGCATGATGGTGACTCACTGGAAGGGGCGCAAGGGTGCCAGGGGCTGCGGCTCTCTCATGGGGCTCCCAGTCCTCGGGGTACCTGGAGATCATGGTCATGGAGCGTGGGAATCACCAGGCAGCTGCTGAGAACTGGTACGACATGGGACAGGGTGTGCCCTGTGCTCTCCCTGGGGCTTCTCTGGCAGCTTCTCCCTCTTCCTTCTCTCCTCTGGCCCCCTTCTTTCTTGACAAAATGCCTGCCTGGGCTGGAGTCCTCACACCCACCAGCCAGAAGTCAGCTTCGTCTGAACCATGTCCCCTCCGGTCTCTCAGCTGCAGGCACAGAAATCCGCCCTTAGCCTTGGTCATCACAGCAGCAGGTGGGCACCGACCCTGTGCCAGGTGCTGCACTGAGTGCCCTGCCTGTGCCAGCGCACCTGACCCCACAGCCTCCTGAAGAACGGGGTCCCTCCTCCTCGTGTCACAGAGGGAACCACCTTCCTGTGGGGAACAAAACTTCCCTCCCACTTCCTCCCACGTGGCCGCTTGCCGTGTGGCAGATGTGGGACTTCCCCCTGAGGATAGGACCACCGTGGCCCCAGCATTGGTGCCTTGGAGGCCCAGGGTCTTGCTGGACATTGTGTGGATGGCGCCTGGCCCTCTCGGCCCTGACCGCCTGCTGATATCATAAGGAAACAGTTGGGTGGGTTTTCCTGAAACACTGGCTGTGCTGCAGGGGTCCTGCCCAAAGCCTCCTCTTGTGAATGGTGACCTTCCCCTGAGAACCTCACGGTTTCTGCCTCGGAGCTGGGATTGTGCTGGAAGGCCCTCGTAGGAAGACAAAATCCTCCCACCTCTCGGGATGGGTGCACAGCTGAATTCTAGATTACGGTCGTGGCAAGAAATTCCATTCTGATGCTCTTAAAATTCCTCCTTTCCCAAATACGTGCCATGTCATCCCAAGGGGCCTGAGAGGCTTTCTTTGTGTAGGAAAATCTGAAAAAATTAAATTTAGAAGTCATTATGGCTAGGGTAAGGTTAATAAGAAAATCCTAAACCAGATTTATCGGCGAAGGCCTTCTTTGTGAACCTTTATTAAACTTGCATGATTTAGAATAGATCCTTCGTTTAAACTTCACTCGGAGGTCTGCAAGGGAATGGACGCAGAGCGCGCCGCGCTGCTCCTCAGAAGGACAGGAGCGAGTGGGGAAGCGTCAGACAGGTCCTCGCTAAAACGGCACACGACACCAGGACCCACCTGGCCACGTAAGCAAAGACAGACACTACAGAGGGTGTGAGGGGCCACGGAATCCAAGGGGCCGGGAGCATCAGGCACGGCTGCTCCACCAGGAGGGCGCCCTCCTGCCCCCACCACTGACAGAGCCTTGTCCCTGCCACCTGCAAGGGTGCTGGCCCTACCTTCTGCCTCTGCTGGCTCCAAAGCTCAAGGCATCTCTGCAGCTTGCCAGGACCAGGCCCTCACCACCTCTCCTCTGAACCACAGACATCCAGCTGCACCTGCCTGGCAAGTCCTAGGTCACCCACCTGGTTGTGGCTGTAGAGGAGGCCGGGAAAGTGGATTTCTGGAAAACAAGGAAGGGAATTGAGAAGGTGCAGGGGAGCCAGGAAGCCTCACCAGTGGCCACTATGCTGACCCTGGCAACTTGAATAAAAAGAGAGTGGCTCATTTCACAAGAGCTCAGAAGTCTTGGAAAATCTCCCTTCAGGCGTGGCTGCATCTAGGCTCCACTAGCTCACCATGACACTCCCCTGGGCCATGCTTCCTCCAGCCGGCTTTGTTCTCAGGCTGCAAATGGCAGCTCCCACCAACCCGATGCCTTCAGATTCGTGTGGTTACCGTGTCCAGGACAGACGCAGGGGCCACCAGAACTGACCCCTAATTGGCTGACTTAAGTCATTAGCCTATTTCAAACCAGTTATTGAGGCGGGGGCCTCGGGGGTGGAAAACAAGGATCTGAACCATTTTCAGCAAAGGACCAGATAGTATTTTTATCTCTGGTCAGGCTGTCTGTCGTGACTCAAAGCCACTGTTGGGGCAGGAAAGCAGCCATGGGCTACGTGTAAATGAATGAGGCGTGGCTGGGTATCAATAAAACTTTATTTATAAAAATAGGCTTCCAGCCAGCGCCTCACTAGACCAAGCTGACCAGAGCCCTTCATCCCACCAAACCCTTAAGGAAACTTGGGGTGACATGGCCACAGGACCAGAGCAGCGTGATCCTGGTCAACCCTCCCTCAGAATCCTAAAGGCCAGAAGCTACCGAGGGCTGCCACATGGCTCCTGGGGGAGGCCAGCAGGTTTTCACTCAAGAAAGGAGAAGTGACCCCAAGATTCAGGCAGGCTGCTTTTGGGGCAAGGTAGCGTCCCCAGCAGAGGGAATGGCCCGGGGCCAGGTGTCAGACACCAGCAGTGTGTGCTGCAGGGCCTGGCCAGAGCAGTGTCTGTGCATTCACGGCATCTCTGGAGAGGGCTTGGGGTCCTGGCGTCCAGCACAGTTTGCAAACTCAGATCCCCAGGGTCAGGGGGATCTCACAGGGGAGCTCACTGGCCTTGAGTCCTCCACCAGCCACTGCAGGGGTCACCTGCCTGCCTCACTGACAACGGGGTGGGACACCCTCCTCCCTGCTCCAGGCCTGCAAAGCTCCCCCTGCCCTGAGGCCCTCCCACCACCACCTCTGCCTGGAGATGGTCCCAGCAGCGAGTGTGTAATGTGGCCCAGCTGCCATCTCCCCTGAGGACACCAGGGGGACTGTCAGCTCCACCTCACAGCTCTGCCCACCCCCAGGCCCCCCGGGCACCAGGTCAGCCCCTAGACTCACAGTAGCACAGCTCTGGCTGAGGAGGGCTGCCCCCTCCCGCCCAGTCCCCGGCCCTCCTGGAACTTGTTCACAGGCCTCAGCGAAGCTCCCTTGAATGTCCCCCCACAGCGGTCCTCTGCCTGGGGCCTGGCCGCCCAGGACCCCATGTGGCCACAGCCCCAGCAAGAGCTGTCCTCTCGCACCCAAGGACCGCAGGGCTGAGATCAGGCACGCAGCTCCCTCCCAGGTGTGTTCTCACCCCTAGAACACATGGATCTCCAACCATGGCCTGAGTCACCCCTGCCATCCCCCAGCAGGCACCGTCTCCCTTGCCATGATGCTGTGCAATTCAGAGCCCAGTGCGTCCCATGGCGATGCCAGCTCCCTGTCCTGCTGGGGGATGATCTGACACCTGGGCGACTCAAAACATGTATGATGAAGGGAAGACAGTGAGCCCCAAAGCTCCCTCCTCTAGAGCCAGGTCAGCCTCTCCAGGCCTCCCCGGGTACCCAGCTGCAGGCTCCGGGCTCCGGCCACCTGGCTCAGGAGCAGAGACAGCTAGGAGATTCCAACCGACACTGGACATTGGGAGCGATGGGGGCGGCAGCTGTCCGCTCTGGAGTTTAACAAAGACGGTTCCTCCCAATCCTGAGATGAGATATTCTATGGCTGAGCGTGGCCGTCATGTGAGGAAAGGATCCTGCTCCCCAGACGTGGCTGAGATCCCACTTTGGGTAAATCCACAATTTTTCTTCCTAACAAGGTGATTGTATCGGGATGTGAGTGCTTGCAGCTGCAGGTGACAGGCAGGGCCCTTCCTACCAGACCCAGAGCTGGGCCGGGCCGTGGGGTTTTCAGCCCCGCTTAGAGCCCCAGGTCAAGAAGCCTGATTAAAGGACTTTCTCTGAGCTTTTGAAATAGAAACGACACAGTGCTTGTCTGGGATTAAATGGGAATATTTTTCCATCCGTGACAAGGCAGCCCATTGGTGTGGGCTCTGAATTCTTCTGTTGCGTCTCCATCCTTTTTCGGAACGTTGACTTGGCTCCTGCCTGGAAAGGGGACCAGCATATTTCATTTTTGTGCATTTATATGAAGGCTATCACTCATTCCTTCATTCATTGATGAGAGGCCAGGCCTTGGGCCAGCAGGGACAGTCGCCATCTGTATGTCCTTGGACCTTGTTCGCCTGACGTCTTTGTCCACTGGTCTGACGGGGCCTCCACACTCATGACAGAGGCATGCTGAAAGGGCGCTTGTGGGTTGGATGAATCTGCGTCATCTCACAGCCTCCTCTCACACCGGCACTGAGACTGGGCCCAGAACCGATGCCTCAGGGCCTCTGTGTGCTTCTCTATCCTTGCAGGACTCGCCTGTGGCAGACACGGTCGGCTGGCTCCCCAGTGCCCGTTTCCCACCCCTTCTCCCTTTCCCACCTGACAAGGCTCCCTTCTTTGGGCTGGTGGTAGCCGTGGGACATTGTCCTGGCCAACGGAGCATCGGCACAAGTCAGCTGGGGAGGGGCACTCCGGGAAGACTCTTACCGAACGGACAGCTGTGCCTCTCAGGCAGCCAGAGGGCCAGGCCAAGCTGCAGGGTCCTGACCACTGGAGGCAGGGGAAGGACAGAGCCCTGCCCTGATGGGCCTAGTCACCTGCAGCCCTGGAAGGTCAGGCTCCTGTGTTCAGGTTACCCCAGAGCAAGTTTCTGTTCGCTGCACCCGAGGGCTCCTCCCTGCCTCCTGGCTAAGGGCAGGTGCGAAGGTGGCCTGGGTAATGCCCCAGACACCCTGACGGCCTTGTTTTAACTTAGTCACCTCCTTAAAGGCCCTATCTCCAAATACAGTCACACTCGGAGGCCTTGGGGGTTTAGGGCTTCAACACAGAAATTCCAGGACACACCATTCAGCCCCTAACAGTGCCCCACGCCAGGACACAGGGCTTCCCACCCAGGGACACTCCCCACACCAGGACACAGGGCTTCCCACCCAGGGACACTCCCCACACCAGGACACAGGGCTTCCCACCCAGGGACACTCCCCACACCAGGACACAGGGGCTTCCCACCCAGGGACACTCCCCACGCCAGGACACAGGGCTTCCCACCCAGGGACACTCCCCACGCCAGGACACAGGGGCTTCCCACCCAGGGACACTCCCCTCCCAGTGGAAGGGGAGCAGAGCTGCCTGCAGACGTGCACAGCCCTGTCCTGACGCTCCAGCACCCGCCCTGGGAGGAAGGGTACCTGATCACAGCACTGTCACATCACAGAGCACTGCTCAGCCATCTCAGCTGCATGTGGCAACACAAAGGAGTCCCACAGCCACAGTGCTGAGCAGAAGCCAGACACAAGTGCTGGAAGGTTCCACTCACGGAAAGAACAAACCCAGATGAACTCATCTTTGACGTCAAAGTCAGCATGAGCTTATAAGTTTCCCACAACAAATCAGAAGTCAGCATGAGCTTATGAGGTTCCAGCAACAAATGGCCACAAACGGGGGCTTGAAACAACAGGAATTTATTCTGTCAGTCTGAACTCACCAGGGTCTTGCTCCCTCTAAAGACTCCAGGGAGAGCCCTTCCTGCCTCTTCCAGGTTCTGCTGGCCACCCTGGTATTCCTGGGCTTGTGGTGGCATCACTCCAGTCTCTGCCGCCATCTCCCATGGCCGCCCCATCCGAATGTGTCTGTGTCTTTTCTTTGTGAAATCCCCTCTGCCTCCCTCTTCTGAAGATGCATGTGGTAGCATTTAGCTCCCACCTGGATAATCCAGAAAAATCTCCCTGGCTCATAATCCTTCCCTCCAGCACCTCTTCTTCCTACAAGGGGGCATCTCCAGTTCCAAGGATTGAGATGTGGCCATATCGTCGGGGCCACCATCCAGCCAGTACAGGTGGAAACTTTGGGACCTGGAAGGGGTCTGGGTCTGGGGTGGGGACTGGGAATTAAAAGAAGCACCCATTGTTGAAGCTGCTCCATCAGTGGTCCTCTGCTGCTGCCGCGAGGCTGACGCACCTGCCGGGCAGGTCTGCACGCCTGCTTCAGTGGGGCCCCGGCAGCGGTGCTACGAGGCGCGCACTCTTGTGCACCCCCGAGCAGCCTGTCTTCTCTGATTCCTGATCTGGGCGCGACTGACACAGTGTGTTCTGTCTGTGAACATTCGTTGAGCTGGGCTGACACGGTGTGTCCTGTTTGTGAACATTCATTGAGCTGCACACATACGCTACGTGCACTTCTCTGTACATATTTACACTTAACGCGGGTTTGTAACATTCTTTCCTTCCATTTTGCAGTTTGCAGGGGAGGTCCCAGAAAACCGTGTGGAGACCGTGGTCGCAAACCTCACGGTGATGGACCGAGATCAGCCCCACTCTCCAAACTGGAACGCCGTTTACCGCATCATCAGTGGGGATCCCTCCGGGCACTTCAGCGTCCGCACAGACCCCGTCACCAATGAAGGCATGGTCACCGTGGTGAAGGTGCGTACTCTTCTCGCACCCTGCCAGGCACCCCAGGTTCTGCCACCTGCACACTCCCTGGGACAGTGAAACAGGAGTGATACTTGGTGTAAAGTTAGTGCCCCCCTAATATCCAAGGGCAGAGACAGGTAACCCAACCTGCTAGAGGCAGACACAACCTTCACAAGGACCTGTCATGTGACCTGCATGGGCTTGGCAGACCCCCCAGAATACCCTCCCATTCCCTTTTCAATGTCTGTATATTTGCTGCCACCCACTTGGGCCAGCATTACTACTCTAGTAATGGGTGAATTTCATTATTAGAATTCCCAATGTTAAACCATCTTTGCATTCCTGAGGTAGATCCCACTGAGTAGTGAGGTAGTATTTTGTAACATGTTGAAGAATTTGTTTTGCTGATATTGGAAGCTTTTCGTGTCCTTTTCTGGGTGATTTAGGCTTACAGCATCCTCACCTGGGTTTTGCTATCAAGGTTACAGACTAATCTCAAGAGTATTTTTCTGTCCCAGAGACGGGTCATGTGATGCTGTAATAATCCGTGCCCTGAATATTCAGTCACACTGTGCTGTGAAGACATTCAGTAGCTGCAGATTTTGTCTTTTTGGTTGTGCTTCTTTTTGTTTTGGAGAGAGATGGGTTTGTAACTGCTGGTTCAATTTCTTTGATGGTTTTAGTTAGAGGTGTTTTTCTAGAAAAGTGTCCATTTAATCTAAATTTTCAAATTTACTTATACAGCCCTATCATTATAGTAGTGGTGATTCAGTCTTCTAACCTAACTCTTTTTCTACACTTACAATTCATATTCCCCTGGAAGGGCAGATTGGGAATTATATCGTAACACTTAGTGATCATTTACAACTTCGTGTGAAGAAGTTTAGCAGCTACTGTCCCAAAATAATTTTGAATAGGACTAAGAAGAAAAGAGCAAGAGTACACTGGGCATTTTTAGAGAAAAGGGCAGGGACTAACAGAAGGGTGAGCTTAAAGCTGGATAGGATCTGCCAAAGCGTAAGGGAAAGCAAGTTTCGTTTTGGGTTGGATCATTTAGAAACTTCCTTCAGCAGCCCGGAGCAGAGCTTAACCACAGAAGCTTAAATACTGGAGAGCTTTATTCTCTCACGTGAGAAGAGTCCTGAGGTGGGCAGTTGAGGCCGATGTCACAGCTGCACAATCAACAGAAACCCTGGCTCCTTCTGTCCTCTGCTCTGCTGTGCACACCTTTCAGGGCCCCTCATGGTCCAAAATGGCTGCTAGAGCACCAGCCATTACAAGACTTTTACAGGTAGTAGGAAATCAAAAAGGCGGAAGAATGGCTTGCCCCTCCTTTATTGAAGGACCTTCTCAGAACACCTGTTCACATCTTATTGGGCAAAGTTTAGTCACATGACCATTCTTAGCCAGAGAAGACACTGCATAGCATAATTATGGGCACATCTCCCAAACTTCTCCAAGGAAGAGGGGAGCTAGATGTTAGGAGATCACAGGAGAAGAAAATAGGCTTCTCCAGGATCTGTGTCTTTTCTCAACACCCCAAAATCATCTTTTTCCTTTTCTTAATAACCCCTTTTCTAAGTAAGCTAGTGAAGACCAGTTCTCCTGAAAAATCTTATAAAATGTCTTCATCATTTTTATTTTATGAAATATTCAAATATACACACAAGCGGAAATAATAGTAAAATGAACTTCCGTATACCCGTCACCTAGATTTAATTAACATTTTGCTACATTTACTAAATCTTTTTATTTTGACTGATATGTTTGAAAGTAAATTAACATGTCACAGCATTCCACCCCTAACTCTGTATAAGCCTTCTTCTTCAAGAGAGGCTATTTTTTCACCTTGAAAGATAGTTCTTAGAGAAGAGGCAAAATACACGTTTCACTTCCACTCTAATTATTAATTTTCAGAGTGAGGCTTTAGCGCAATCGCGGCCCCAGTGGCAAAGTCAGATCTGTGTTTGCAGGGACTGGGCATGGCGAGGAAAGATGTAGGAAACCTTTTCTCCTTTGACCTCGAGCTAGTATTCTAGCTCTGGCCCCTAGAAACCCACAAGGTGAATCGTCAGCCACTTTGCCGGCAAAGTTGCTCATGGGAAGGTGACAGAGACTGGATATGACATGCAGGCAGAGGACAAGAGTGAGCTCTGAGCCCAGCACTGGCTGGGGCCTTCTTCCCCAGTGAGCAGCGAGCCTCAGCCCGTCTCCTGCTTGTGATTCCAAGGAGGCGTCTCTGACTTCCACAGCTCGGATTCTGTGGCCTTCCCAGGGAACACAAAGGGCAGCCCTGAGCCCAAGGAGATCAGCACCTGTCTCACCTGCCCTGTCCCTGGAGGACCACTTCTGCAGCTGGAGCACACACAGCCCCACCACCTTCATCGGCAAACATAGATCAGAAAGGGCCGGTACCAAGGAAGAAGGCTGGCTCGATGTGGTGGGGAGAGCCTGACCCCTAAGGACTCCAGGGAAGGTGGCTTCCTGCCCAGCCCAGGGGCTGGTGGCCTCAGCCGTCACGCGCCTGCCTGGCCCTATCTGTGCAGAGCATCACAGCCACAGAAGGTGGAAGAGCATGGCCAACTGCAGGGAAGCCCCAGCATCCTGGGAGAGAATGGGCCTCGTGGCACTGGGCCAGACCCTCAGCAGGCCCACGGAGCCCTCTTCTGTTCTTCAGAGAGGAGCCACTGGTTCCAAGCGTACAGCACAACTAGTCTGTGGGGCATGGACTGAGGGTCCCAGGAGGGCCTGGGGGCCGCCACCCCAGGAACTAATTCTTGA
The DNA here is from genome assembly GCF_047675955.1 of Chlorocebus sabaeus. Lineage (NCBI taxonomy): Eukaryota > Metazoa > Chordata > Mammalia > Primates > Cercopithecidae > Chlorocebus > Chlorocebus sabaeus. Next base: position 2,256,398 of record NC_132905.1, on the reverse strand, counting down.
GATGGAGAATCATCCCCTTCGGGTTCTTCCTCCAGCTAAGGATGCCTGAGAAGGCCACTGGGAGAACAGCTCCCCCGGGGCTCAGCTGTTGGCAGCCGTCTCCCCACAGCAGGAAGGCCCTGGCTGGCAAGTGGGTGGGGCATGAATTTTGGAGGCAGCAAAGGAGGTGCTGACGGCAGCCAGGTGGGCACAGCCGGGCACATTCACTGACCTTCTGCCATGTGACAGCTTGGCAGCAGGCCACCCTCCACTGAGTTTGTGCCACGTCCTGTCCCCAAGCCATTGGGGTCTCCTGCCCAGCTCCACCCTCCCCTTGTCAGGCCTCTGTCTACATAGTGAGAGTGGGGTTTCCCGAAGCGTGTCTGCAGAATGCTGGTTCTCAGGATGTTGATGAGCACTGCCTGCGAGCCACGTGCACAGCTAAGATCTCCCCATCACCTGTGCTTCCTGCCCCCCACAGCCGGTCATCAATGGCACTGAGGCCATTGAGGGGCCTGTGAGAGGAAGATAAAACCTCAGGACCCCAAACCCACTATGCCAAAGGGAAGTGGAACATGGGGACTGAGTCTCGCGGTGCTGCCTCCCTTCTGTGGCCACACAGGTAACTGGGGCTTCACACACCTACCCCAGCTTCTGTGAAATGCGGATCCACTGAGTGCAGAGCAGAGCCTGGCAAGGATGTAGCCACTGTCTCATTGCCTACCCAGACCCCGCTTTTTTCCTTTCCTCCTTCCCCTCCTGTCTGCTCTTTCCTCTTTAAATATTGAAGTCCTCAAAACCCTCTTTGGGAAAAGCACAGGACACAGATCCCACTGGGACTTGCGCTTCTCCTTCCTGGGCATGGGCTCAGCCTCGGCGGAATAACCCTGGAATCGACGGAGATCAGTGTGGGCTCAGCCTCGGTGGAATAGCCCTGGAATCGACTCAGATCGGTGCGGGCTCAGCCTCAGTGGAACAGCCCTGGAATCGACGGAGATCGGTGCGGGCTCAGCCTCGGCGGAATAGCTCTGGAATCGACTCAGATCAGTGCGGGCTCAGCCTCGGTGGAATAGCCCTGGAATCAACGGAGATCGGTGCGGGCTCCGCCTCGGCAGAATAACCCTGGAATCGACTCAGATCTTGCAGGCCCCATCCCTCAGGCCCGGGACACTTGAAGACCTGCCATGCTCAGGGGAACAAACATAGCCCTTTCCTGGTAACCTGCATCTCCCATCAGAGCCACAGAAACTACAAAGATGCTGCCGCTCCACACCCACAGGCGGGCTGGCACCCACCAGCTGAAACCCAGATGTGAAAATCTGCAGATTTTCAGATTTGGGACTTGGGGTGCATTTTGCCTTTTTCACACAGCTGTCTTCCCCACTGGGCACAAGGAGGAGCAAACTAAATTCCTACAGCACCGCCTGCTGCACGTGCATGGAGGGAAGGGGCACCCCAGGCCAGGAGAGGGCCCAGAAGGGCCGCAGCTGGTTCGAGTCTTCATGACCCAGAGAACTGGCACCGTCCCTATTTCTGCACATCCCCAGATCTCCAGCACCCTGAAACTGCCAGGGAGCCTCAGGCCAGGCCCCGGTGTGATCAGCTACAGTGACATTGATTGGGCACCGATACCAGGTGTGCCATCCTCACCCCCATCTCACTTGTTCCTCACACCCACCAAGGAGCTGCTATTCTTATCGTGTTTCACAGACGGCATAACTGAGGGCCCACACGCAGGATCACACAGCGGGGACTGTATAAGCTGGGACTGGAACCGGCTCCCTCTGCCATAAAGCCATCTGTTAACCATCCAGGTTCCTCGCTGGCCCTGCCTGTCTGAGCCAAGGTGTCTGTGTGTGCTCAGGACAAGGTTCCACAGGTTTGAAGCTGGTGCTGAGAGCTGGCTGGGCTGTGTCTGCTCAGAGCCCAGTTCTCTTCCAGGGCATCCTGACATGGCCAGATGGCACCATCTGACCAGCGTGAAACCTTCCTAGTGCCATGAGGAGGGGACAGGAGGCTTGAGGAGGGATCCAAGACCTCCTTAAGCAGCATGAAACTCTGGCCCAGCTGAGAGTCCCCAGCCCAGGGGCCCTGAGACCCCATGATGCCTCTCCCCAGCTGTAAGTCCAAGAGTCCTACAATGGGAAGCTGCTCAGTCGTCAAAAGGAACAAACGTGAGATCCATGTGACACGCAATGGGTCTCCAATGCATCACACTAAGTGAGATGAGTCAGAACCAAAAGATGGCCTGCTGCATGCCCCCATCTGCAGAACGTCCCGGAAAAGACAAAACTGTGGGGACGGAAAACCCTTCAGTGGTTTGCCAGTGGGTGGAGAGGAGGGGACTGCAAAGGCACAGCACGAGAGAAGCGTGGAGGAGACGGGACTCTCCTGCACCTTGGCCGCGGGGCTGGTCATGCTTCCGTACACTTGTTAGCATTCCTAGAGTGACTCTTACTGCATGTCAAGTTTCAAATAAATTTTGAAATTTGAGGAGCTCGAGTCTCGAGCACAGACACAGCCACACTGTCCCCACAGAGTCACGGGTCATTGTGTCCTAGGTAGCATTCAACAGGAGAACCACACTTTTTCCTTTTTCTTTCATTTTTGTTTTGACTCCCTATAGTGCTTTTCTCTGAAGTTTCAATTTAGAGTCTGTTTAAGGTGTATATTTAGTCTGGGGATGCTTCATCTTAGAAAACATTTCCAAAATTGGTTTTGCGTTTGTTGGTAGAGACATCATCTTTTCAGGCATTCCCTTTTAGAGCAGGGGAGCGGGGTGGAGGGGAGGGGTTGGGGAGTGGCGGGTGGTGTGGGAGGCAGAAGGTCAGTACAGGGACCTCTTGGCCCAGCCCACAGGAGACATCCAGTATCTTGAGGGCATCTGTTCTTAGATTCCCATGCTAGCTCTTTGCTCACTTACCCCTGGCATGGACCAGCCACTTAATCTCTCTGTGCCTCAGTTACCTCAAACATAAAATGAGGCAAATTGTGGGGCCTATGCCCAGAGACTTATGACTCACATTGAAATAGACCCTGGATATAAAAGATTTGGCACAGTGCCTGGCACAAGGTAAGGACTGAATCAGTGGTATTAGCTACTGCCATCATCATAACCATTATCGTTATCATCATCATCATCCTCATTGTCGTCATTGTCACTGTCGTCCTGAGCTTGGGAGAGGCTCCTGATCATTCTCCCTGCTTAGTTCCCCAGAGCATGAAGGTTACTTTAATTCCATGAATGGTCCCCTGAGTCCCTCAGAAGAGCAGGCGCCATATCATGTATGTACACTGCAGACCTGACCAGGTCACTGCTCCCGCCCTCCAGTAGTTTATAGTCTGCAGAGGGGATGGTGAGGAGGAATCACTGAAATATTCTATGTCAGGTACACACTGGAAGCCCCAAATCCAGCAATGCAGCAGTGTGCTCTTTCCTTCTCTAAACCGACTTAGCTTCTGTTTTTAGCCGGGTCCCCCCAGGTGGTGGTAAGTGGTAGACTGGCATCTCTTCTGCCTCCCTTTTCCCACAGTTGTGTCCATGCTCTGGGCTGATGCAGTGCCCTGTGCAGGGGAGGAGAGCACTCCTGGGCAGCTCTCAGAAGTGTCGGGTCACGTCGGTCCTCAGTCATCAGTCACCCAAATCCTGGCTGCATCATCCCTCACTTCTGGGGTCCACCTTGGCCACTGTCAAAAGAAGTCCACAGACATCTCAGGCAGGCCGTCCAGATCTGTCCTGCCCCACACTCCCAATTCCATCTCCCTAGCCATACCAGCGGGGGCTGAGGAATGAGCCTTGCCACCTCCCAGGCTGTACCTGAGGTGGACACACAGCTTCTCTGCTCTCAGGTCCCCAAACCCAAATAAGCCATCTGTTACCATCACACCCTCCTCAGGGCCCAGCACGGCCTCTTGTCTCTCTCCTCCAGCTGGGAAGTTTCATCTCGAAGGAGCAAGGCCCAGGCCCAGGCTCATCCCAGGTTCTTTCTTGTCTCACCCATGGCCCTCAGTTTTAAAGCTCAAAAGCCAAGAACCGGCCTCTGCCACTTTCCCTTTGGGCATCAACAGAGGTGGCCTTCCTGTGGGAGGCTCACAGGTGGCAAGAATTCCGGGCAGAGCAGGTGGGAATTCGGGGGAGAGCAGGTCAGTGATGGGGTTCTGGTGCCCTCAGTTCAGGCAACTCCTCCCCATGACAGGGACACAGAGTGAGACTTTGAGTGGAAACCCCTGAGTCTCCCATCAGAGGGGAGCAGGACAGACATCCTGGTGTGTCCCCACCTGGCCCTGCCCAGCCGGTGCTGGAGCTGCTGCTCAGGCACACGCCCAGCTGCTCACCTCTGAGTGAAGGGTCATGGCCACGTGTGGGCGGCAGCCATGCTGAGCCTCAGCGAGTAGATCCAGCCACCCTAATCGAAACTGCTAAAGCAAATTACCTATTGATTTCTCCATTACAAATGTGTTTTATTTTATCTTCCTGTGGGCTTTTATTGGCCATAATCATCTTTCTGGAAGGCCTCCTTGCTCAGACTGGTGACACGATTTTTTAACACAAAACATGCAGCGTTATTCCGTGTCCCGGGAACATGAGCCAATAAATATGGGAGAAAGACCACTTCCCTCAGGGGCTTGTTCATAGCGCCACCACGACGTGATGAAACAGTCTAGCCCCACGAGTGGCCCCGTCCCAGCCAACTCCTGGAGGGCCTGGGGGAGCAGCTGCAGGCAGTGGTGTGGTCAGCTCTGGGGGGGACCCCAACACGATGTGGGTGCAGGCAGGCGCTGGGAGCTTGGAGGCATCTGGAGTCCAGAGACGGAGGAACCAAGGCCAGACCTGGAGGAACCTGAGACCCCTGGTAGAACCTTTCAGAGGAGGGTGCTGGGTTATTCTGGATCAGGCGTCCCATCAGACTTGCAGTCAGCTTGGGCCGTGGAAGGTCCTGCAAGGTGACAGCTGCAGGTGCGAGACCCCTGTGTGGCGCACACAACCCCCAGATGGTCCTGGGCAATGGTGGTGAACAAGGGGGTGCCCACCCCCTATATCTCCCAGGCACCCATGGGGTACAGATGACCCACACTGGCACTGTGATGGGTGCTGGGGAGGCAGAGGTACAGGGCACAGCCCCTGCCCCAGGGGTGGCACAGTCAGGGTGGGGGTCATGCACCAAAGCAGTGAGAGGTGACAGTGTGCATCATGGAGCCACGAGGCATCTCACTGTGGACTCAGGGAGGCTTGCAGGGACCACCCCTTCCTTCAGATGGACACCCCTGGGGAGGATGAGGGCTCACCTAAGCATGGTGTCATGGTGACTGCGTGTCACCCCCAGGGGCAGTGCAGGGACAGTGGGGATCCAGGACCAGAACTGTGATCTCTGTCCCTCCCTGCAGACCCTCCTGGAGGCAGTCATAGGCTTCCAGGAGCAACTGTCTCAGTTTTCCTTCCATGCTCATCCAATACTATTATTTAGGCAATTTTATTTTTTGAGACGAGGTCTTACTCTGCTGCCCAGGCTGAAGGGCAGTGGTGCGATCACTGCTCACTGCAACCTTGACCTCCCAGGCTCAAGCAATCTTCCTACTTCAGCCTCCTGAGTAGCTGGGACTACAGGTGTGTGCCACCACGCCCAGCTAATTTCTTTTTTTTTTTTTTTTTTTGTAGAGATGGCATCTCACTATGTTGACCAGGCTGCTCTCGAACTCCTGGGCTCAAGCTATCCTCCTGCCTCAGCTTCCCAAAGTGTTGGGATTACAGGCATGAGCTACTGCACCTGACCTTATTGATGTGATTTTAAAATTTCTTCTTTTTGTACTGAAATATTTTATTCAGTAGCAGTGCCGAGAAGTCCTGAGTGTGACATACTAGATTGTGTGGTTGTTCCTGCTTGGAAAGATCAGATGCTGAGAAGCTGTGGTGGCCCCAGAGAAAGGGCAGGGTTGGGTCTGTTCAGCCTCAGGTGCTTCATTGCCGGCCCTAAGCATGGCGAGTGGGGTTCAGAGCAACAGCACCTCGTGGGTGGAACACCCCAGGTTCCTTCCTGTCTCTCCTGTGGTCCTCAGCTTATGAAGCTCCAAAGCCACAAACTGGCCGTTTCCGCTCCACTGTGGACAGTGCCTGGCCTTCCTGCCTACGGGCAGCTCACAAGGGGCGGGAACATGGGGAGATCACATCAGTGGGGGGACATAGTGCCTTCCTGCTTCTTGGGGAAGCTGATTGATCCCTCCAGCAGATAAGTTCCTCTCTAAGTGGAAATGTCTTACACTGCTTATCATGAAGGTTTCCAGGCATTCCTAGAAGTAGGAGGAACCGACATGACTGCCTGGAAGCACTGTGTCGTGATGATTGTGTGGAACCGTGTCATGATTGTGTGGAAGTGCGGTGTCACGGTGATTGCGTGGATGTGTGGTGTCGTGGTGATTGCATGGAAGTGTGGTGCCGTGATTGCGTGGAAGTGTGGTGTCTTGATTGCATGGAAGTGTGGTGTCTTGATTGCGTGGAAGTGTGGTGTCATGGTGATTGTGTGGAAACGTGGTGTCTGCGTGGAAGCGTGGTGTCAGGGTGATCGTGTGGAAGCGTGGTGTCACGGTGATCACGTGGAATCGTGTCACAGTGATCGTGTGGAAGCATGGTGTCGTGATCGCGTGGAAGCGTGGTGTTGTGATTGCGTGGAAGCATGGTGTCATGGTGATTGTGTGGAAACGTGGTGTCTGCGTGGAAGCGTGTCAGGGTGATCGTGTGGAAGCGTGGTGTCACGGTGATCACGTGGAATCGTGTCACAGTGATCGTGTGGAAGCATGGTGTCGTGGTGATCGCGTGGAAGCGTGGTGTTGTGATTGCGTGGAAGCATGGTGTCATGGTGATTGTGTGGAAACGTGGTGTCTGCGTGGAAGCATGTCAGGGTGATCGTGTGGAAGCATGGTGTCACGGTGATCACGTGGAATCGTGTCACAGTGATCGTGTGGAAGCATGGTGTCGTGATCGCGTGGAAGCGTGGTGTCGCGGTGATCGCATGGAAGCGTGGTGTGATCGCGTGGAAGCGTGGTGTGGTGATCGCGTGGAAGCGTGGTGTCGTGATTGCGTGGAAGTGTGGTATCATGTAAATCTCACAGTGATGGGCACGCTGCTGCACAGCAATCTGCACTTTTTGCAGGAGTACTTTTTTTAATTACCAGACCTCATGATCCTCCACATCTAAATCTGTCAGAATGCATCACCCTCAAAAGCACATTTTGGGCAGAGCGCAGTGGCCCACGCCTGTCATCCCAGCACTTTGGGAGGCCGAGGCAGGTGGATCACCTGAGGTCAGAAGTTCAAGACCAGCCTGACCAACATAGTGAAATCTCGTCTATACTAAAAATATAAAAGTTAGCCAGGCATGGTGGCAGGCACCTGTAATCCCAGCTACTGGGGAGGCTGAGGCAGAAGAATCACTTAAACCCAGGAGGCAGAGGTTGCAGTGAGCCGAGATCATGCCACTGCTCTCCAGCCTGGGCAGTGGAGGAAGACTCTGTCGAAAAAAAAAATCAAAACTATATGATAAGAAATAGATAGCAAACTCACAAACTCACACTCCCAGCTCTGACCTTGACCCCATTCCTCCTCTCTAATAATGATGATCATTTTTATTAGTTTTTGGTTTATCCTCATGTTTCTTTCTGCAAACATGAGCAAATACGTATACAAATCGTATTTTTCTCCCTGTTTTGCACAAAAGGTGCACACTGTGTGGGTTGCTTTTTTGGCCACCAGTAGATCCTGGAAACCTCTCCTCTTCAGCACACACAGGTTGTTCTCATTCTCTTTACAGCTGCAAGTGTCTCCCCGTGCAGATGTACTGCAGGCCGTGCAGCCAACCATAGCTGATGGATGTTTGGGTCGTTTCCAGCATATTGTCTCTGTGTATACTACACAATGAATACTCTGATGCATATGTTACTTTGCACATATCTAAGCAGAATTTTTAATGCAATTGCAACACATTGTATTGTGTTTTTTTCCAGTGAGACTGTTGCAAGCTTTGCCACTGAATGTCTCAGGGCCCCAAGCTGTTTCCATGTAATTTCCTTCCCTCCCCAAAATGTGTAGGAAAGGCTTGAGCGAAGCTTTTCTGGTAATACAGCATCACTGCAGAACTGCAGCTCTAGCGTTTATCAGCCTGGGTCCTGGTGCACCAGAAGGGCACCACAGAATTGTGTGGATGCAGGGGCCAAATGCAGCAGTGATGGGAGCTGCAGACCTGGCATGGTGGTGTCTGGGGCTGCGGTAACAAATTACCACAAACCAGGTGGGTTACAACAATAGAACTGTCTTCTGGCCCAGCTCTGGGAGTCAGAGACATAAATTCGAGGTGCCGGTAGGAACGGTCTCGCTTGGGAGGTTCTAGAGGAGAACCCGCTGCCTGCCTCCCTCCTGTTTCTTGGCCTGTAGCTGCCTCACTCCAGACTGCACCTCCGTTGCCACATGGCTCCTCCCTGCACTTGTGTGTCTCAAATATCCCTCTCCCTTTCTCTCTGTTTTGAAATTTTGGAGAGCCTCGCTCTGTCACCCAGGCTAGAGTGCAATGGTGCGATCACAGTGCACCACAGCCTCAAACTGCTGGGCTCAAGCGATCCTCACACCTTAGCATCCCAAAGCCCTGGGATCATAGGCATACATGACCACACCCAGCCCTGCCTGTCTCTTATGAGGGCCTCTGTCTTTAACTTACATGTACAAAGACCCTATTTCCAAATAAGGGCCCATTCACAGGTCCCAGGTGGACATGTCTTTTGGGGGCCGCCATTTGACCCCCTGCACCTGGTGAGGCCCCCCGGCCAACAACATCAGGAGCCTTCCCCACACTAGGCTCAAAGGAGGAAGGTAGGGACGGGGTTACCAGGCCAGGAAGAGGGACTGGAGTCCCCCAGGAGGAGCCCAGCTTCTGCCTTAGCACAGCATTGGACAGGGGCTGGGAGGCCTAGACCCCCTTCCTCTCTCCTCCCATCAGGAAACCCAGCAGGAACCAGAAGATAAGGGTGCCTGGGAGATGCGACCTTTTGGGGCCTCCAGGCTAAAAAGCAGGGCAGAGAAGAGCTGGACATGGTTCAGGGAGGGCTGGACACCAACCTTCCCACGTGTCCCCCCATGCCCGCCCCCCCGGAAGCTGCGCCAGGTCACTCCCAGCCCCGATCTGTTGTTCCAGGCAGTCGACTACGAGCTCAACAGAGCCTTCATGCTCACGGTGATGGTGTCCAACCAGGCGCCCCTGGCCAGCGGGATCCAGATGTCCTTCCAGTCCACGGCAGGGGTGACCATCTCTGTCATGGACATCAATGAGGCTCCCTACTTCCCCTCAAACCACAAGCTGATCCGCCTGGAGGAGGGCGTGCCCCCTGGCACCGTGCTGACCACGTTTTCGGCTGTGGACCCTGACCGGTTCATGCAGCAGGCTGTGAGGTAGGTCCACAGGACACGCCTCGTCCCTGCCTGCGGCTTCCCGGGTTCCACACAGAAGGGTCCAGAAATACCCCCATGAAACCCACAGCCCAGAATTCCCCCAGATGGGTGGTCAGGGGCATCCCCAACCTGAGGCACCCTCCAGGAGGGAGCAGCAGCCCTTAGTCCCGGATAGCCAGATGCAGCCCCTGACCAATCATGAGTGTTGTGACCGGCGCTTGCACATTCAGCACCGTCCAGATGCAGGCCGGCCCCGATCCTGGCTGCACTCTCATAGCCGTGAGACTCAGCAACCTCCTGCCCTTTCTGTTCCTCAGTGTCCTTGTCCGTTCAATGGGGACGATGAGGGCATCTGCCCACTGGGTCCTTCTGAGTTGAGGCCACCCACTATTGGATGAGCTCGGTGCCCGTAGGCCACAGGCCTGTCCTGTGAGGTGGAGGGGAAGCCCTAGAGGAGGACAAGGCCTGGGGGTCTCCAAGGAGACGGAGACACTGGCCCAGGCCCAGGCCCTGGAGGTGTGGCCAGTGCAGCTGCCTGACCGGGGCCACAGAGACCTGGGATCCCGGGTGGCCCCGCCCACCCCAGCCTTACCTCCCCCCGCACTTGTGGTCTCCACAGATACTCAAAGCTGTCGGACCCGGCGAACTGGCTGCACATCAACACCACCAACGGCCAGATCACCACAGCAGCAGTGCTGGACCGCGAGTCCCTCTACACCAAAAACAACGTCTACGAGGCCACCTTCCTGGCAGCTGACAATGGTGTGCCCCCCCCCCGCCAGGAGGCAGCTGTCTCGGTGGCCTTCCCACGTCCTAGTTCTGTGGGCGAGGGAGGGCACTGGCCAGGCCCCGAGAGGGCAGCAGGCATCCAGAGGGTCACCCGGAGGGGCTGAGGGGACGTCTGCACAGACAGCGGTGATAGCGGTGATCAGGGTTGCATCATCTCAGGGCCCCCAGGCCATGCTCCACCTCCACCCATTCCCGTGTCAGTCATTGATTCCGCCCCCTCCCCAGCATTCACTTGCTTGCTCGAAGGTGTGCCCCGTCCATTCCCCCAACATCACTCACCCACAGGCTCCAGGGGCATCAGGGCACTGGTCATCCCAGACTTGTCCTTGCTGCACTCTGCAACCTGAACTGCATCTCAGTTTTGCTGCCTGTAAACTGAGGCATTGGAACCAGGTCCACAGTTTTCAAATGCTTTTAGCCGGCTGCCCTTGCCACAAACCCCGTCCTGTGGGGAAGGCCCAGCCCTACTGGTCAGCAGCCCCTGGGGTGCCACCCTCGTGGCTCTGACCACCCACAGCGCAGACCCCTGTGGCCCTCAGTCACAACAGGAAGCATGAGACCCTCCAGGACCCTGGGAGTCCAGAGGGCAGCGGCAAGGTCCCGGAACAGGTGGCACGGCAGATGACCTCAGGAGCCTGGATGGGAGGACAAGGATAGGCTGTGCAGAGGCAGCAGGAAGAAGGTTTGAGAGCACGCGGGGCTTTCTGAGGGACATGGGCTGGCATCTCAAGGAGTGGCCACCCCTTCCTGGACCAGCAGTAAACCCGCGAGCTGGCCGAGCCCCCCACGGGTCACATGCTCTCAGGCATGGAGGCAGGGTGGGTGGGAGCAGAGATTCTAAAACCGAGGATCAGTCCAGTACCACCGCTTACCAGTGGGAAAAGACCTGACCGCTCTGTGCCTCAGTTTCCTCCTCTGCCAAGTTGTGGGAGTCTTAGTACCCCTGAGAATCAAACGAGTCTGAGTCATCAGAGCACTGAGGAAGGGCCTGACTCAGGGCAGCATGGGCTCCTGTTTGCTGTGGCCGTGATGACTGCCCGGCCTGCTGTTTGCTGAGTACCGGCCGAATGCCTGCAGCTGCTCATCGGTGAGCAGCACACAGCGACGCCCAGCCCTGGCGTGGCTGACAGCCCGAGTGTGTCGGCTGGAACCCAGGTCAGTGAATACCAATGGAGGAAACTGCAGCATGATTGAGGCTTTTTTTCTCTCACGTCCAAGAAGCCTGGAGGCAGGCAACCCAGGGGCAGATCCCAGACCTGGGGCTCCGACTGTGCCATGGCATGGTCCAGAATGGCTGCTGGAGCTCCAGCCATCGCAGCCATGTTCTAGCAAACAGAAGGCCTTGTGGGAGGGCACAGGCACACACCTGCTCTACTAAGGACTTTCAGAAAGCCCCATGCAAGTCCTCCACCCACAGCTCACAAAGCCCAGAACTTACTGATGCCGCCACCCCTAGCTGCAAGGGATGCTGGGAAATGCGGTCTTCTAGGTGGACAGTGATGATCCCAGACAAAATGTAGGACTCTGATTATTTTATTAAAAGGAAGCAGAAAATGGATATTGGGGATGACTCAGCAGTGTCTGCCCCAGGGAGACCGGAGAGAAACCAGTCACACAGATGATTCAGGCAACAAGAAGAGCTGGGAGAAAACACCAGTGGCTGGGAGGCAGTGACCAGGGGCTCCGCCCTGAGGAGCTGACCTTGGGACCAAGAGCTGTTGAACCAGAGGAGCAAGCAGGGGAAGGTGGGGTGGCAGAGGAGAGTCCCAGAGTCGGGAAACGGTGTGCGCAAAGGCCCCAAGGCAGGGCCATGCCTGGTGGGCTCTTGGAACGGCTGTGCATGAAGCCTTGTGGGCAAGGGTCGTCACTGCGCAACGTCAGACGTCACGCTCGTCCCATAGCAGGTGTAAACAGGACGTGGTCACCTCCCTGCCAGCCTCCCCAGCCATCGCTGCCTCCCCCGCCGGGATCCACAGAGCCAGGGCCATGTAGCTGTGCAGCTACCTGTGAGCCCAGGGCCCTGGTCAGGGGAAGCGTCTCCCCTTGACGGCCCTCCTGCGGCAGCTCAAGCCCTGAGGTTAAATTAGAAAGTGATTGTGAGCCTGGGCTGGGCCCAGTGGCGCACACCTGTAATCCTAGCACTTTGAGAGGCCAAGGCAGGTGGATCATGAGGTCAGGAGTTCAAGACCAGCCTGGCCAACGTGGTGATACCCCATCTCTACTAAGAAAATACAAAAATTAGCCAGGCGTGGTAATGCATGCCTGTAATCTCAGCTATTCGGGAGGCTGAGGCAGGAGAATCACTTGAACCTGGGAGGCGGAGGTTGCAGTGAGCCAAGATGGCGCCATTGAACTCCAGCCTGGGCAATAGAGTGAGACTCTGTCAAAAAGAAAAGAAGAAAGAAATAAAAAGAGATTGTGAGGCCGTAGCTGGACGAAGCATCCATCGCATGTGGCAGATGCCATGTGAGTGAGCCTGGGTGTGCAGGCCGGAGTAGGAGCCCTTCAGTTAACAGAGAACCTGTCTGTGCTTCTCCGATCACAGGCTGTGCCCTCAGCGACATCTCAAAGCAGTTTTCAAAGGTAGCGCCGCCCTGCGTCCCCTTAAATGTGTTTTGATGCAGCTTCCAGAAGATTCAAGAGACATCCTGTGGGATATATTTTTACATGCTTCGCCTGCCTCAGTCAAGACACGTGGTTGTTAATGTCAGGTCAGGAGCTGCCATCAGGGGCAAAGCCACAGTCAGAACCTGCCGCTGCTGCCGCCGCCTCCAAGGCTGAAGAGCAGACAGGGCATCTCTGTCCCCAGATTCCGGCCACCTGGCCTGCATCCATCAGCACTGCTGGCCTGGGCTGAGGCAGGGGCTGAGCACGTGAAGGCCCCAGGGGCAGGGATGGCCCCTGAGGAGCTCTGGGGGCTCAGCAGAGCACCTCCCTCCATGCTGAGGCCAGATGTCATCGGGTCCTCCAAGGAGACTTCCTGCCGGGCCAGGACGGAGCTTCCATCAAAGCTCATCGGGAGCGGCCGCACCTGCCTTTCTCACAGACACTTCCAAAGGCAGCAGTTCTTCCACGCGATCACGGGCTCAGGGCTTCCAGCACCCTGGGGCTCTGCTGGGTGGGGCCAGCAAAACTCCAGGAGGCAAGGAAAGGTTTTGCCCTAAGTCCCAGACGAGGGCAAGATGTGGTGGGTGGGTCCCAGCCCTCAGGGGCCAGTGCAGAGCCCAGCACCCTCAGAACCCCTCCCTGGCTCCCCCGCGGGAGTGAATCCGCAGTGCGTGGCTGTGACCTCAGTGGCTCTGAGTTTAACTGTGCATTGGTGGAGGGCGTGTGACGAGGGCTCCACGCAAATGCCGCACCCCGCTGTGTGCCTGTGTGCTCTGGGATGTCTGTTGAGGTGCCGTACACCGTGGCTGTGTGTGTGTGTGCAGCTGTGGGTGTGAGTGTGGCCGTGTGCTCTGGGATGTCTGTTGAGGTGCCGTACACCGTGGCTGTGTGCGTGTCTGCAGCTGCGGGTGTAGGTGTGCCTGTGTGCTCTGGGATGTCTGTTGAGGTGCCGTACACCGTGGCTGTGTGCGTGTCTGCAGCTGCGGGTGTAGGTGTGCCTGTGTGCTCTGGGATGTCTGTTGAGGTGCCGTACACCGTGACTGTGGGTGTGTGTGCAGCTGTGGGTGTGAGTGTGGCCGTGTGCTCTGCGGTGTCTGTTGAGGTGCCGTACACCGTGGCTGTGTGTGTGTGTGCAGCTGTGGGTGTGAGTGTGGCCGTGTGCTCTGCGGTGTCTGTTGAGGTGCCGTACACCGTGGCTGTGTGTGTGTGTGCAGCTGCGGGTGTAGGTGTGCCTGTGTGCTCTGGGATGTCTGTTGAGGTGCCGTACACCGTGGCTGTGTGTGTGTGTGCAGCTGCGGGTGTAGGTGTGCCTGTGTGCTCTGGGATGTCTGTTGAGGTGCCGTACACCGTGGCTGTGTGTGTGTGTGCAGCTGCGGGTGTAGGTGTGCCTGTGTGCTCTGGGATGTCTGTTGAGGTGCCGTACACCGTGGCTGTGTGTGTGTGTGCAGCTGCGGGTGTAGGTGTGCCTGTGTGCTCTGGGATGTCTGTTGAGGTGCCGTACACCGTGACTGTGGGTGTGTGTGCAGCTGTGGGTGTGAGTGTGGCCGTGTGCTCTGGAATGTCTGTTGAGATGCTGTATGCAGTGGCTGTGTGCGTGTCTGCAGCTGTGGGTGTGGGTGTGGCCGTGTGCTCTGCGGTGTCTGTTGAGATGTCATATGCAGTGGTTGGCTGCCCATGGCGTGTGGCAGGGTGTCAGGAGCCATGGCTGGGCTATGGGTCAGTCCCTGTGCAGCTGTGTTGGGGGGTGGCCAGCCGTGTCCGGCTGGGGGGCTGTAGATGTGTCCCTGTGTATGTTGCGTGTGGTTGTTTGTGTGCGTGTCCTGTGTGGAGCTGTGGGTTGGTCATGGAGTACCAGGAGTGGTCCGCGTGGTGAACTGTGTCTGTTCTACAGGGATACCCCCAGCCAGCGGCACCGGAACCCTCCAGATCTATCTCATTGACATCAACGACAATGCCCCTGAGCTGCTGCCCAAGGAGGCGCAGATCTGCGAGAAGCCCAACCTGAACGCCATCAACATCACAGCGGCTGACGCCGACGTCGACCCCAACATTGGCCCCTACGTCTTCGAGCTGCCCTTTGTCCCGGCAGCTGTGCGGAAGAACTGGACCATCACCCGCCTAAACGGTGAGCCCGCCTTAGGCCATGGGGAGGGTCAGACCAGCCTGGGGTGCAGGCCCGTGGGAGACCCAGCTGGCCTTGGAACAGTGAACACCAGAGTTGGGCGACGGCCCTCCAGCAGGACTGTCCTGCCAAGGCTGGGGACACTGGCCACGCTTCAGCTGCTCAGCCTTCTTCACCTGGCCCTGAGGAGGCCACCAAGTCATTCCCAATTTCTTGCTGCTTTAATGAGCCCAGCCGTGAATATCCTTGCAGCTCTGCCCATGTACATCCATGACAACTTCCTGTGCCAGTTATCAATTGACTGGACCCTGACCGATACGTTTCCTTAGAATACTTCCTTGGATGTGGATTTGTGGTATAAAAGGATATCAAATTCTCAAGTTCTGGCAGTACGGTGAAAATGTGCTCTAGACATGTCTACTTCCATCAGGAGAGTGCCTGTTTTGTCAAACCCTACCAACACTGAACGTTATTGTTTTAAAATAATATTGTATTCTGCCCCTTTGGGCCAAAGTCATTATTTCCATTTGTATATCTTGACTACCAGTGGAAATTTTTTAAAGATATTTATTGGCCATTTTTGTTCTTCCGTGAATTGTCTGCTCAATGACTTTGCTTATGTTTTCTTTGGGGAGTTTCTTTTTATTTATTTGGTAAAACTCTTTATATATTCAGGAAATTATTTCTTCATCCTACATGTTGCAATTGCTTTTTGGTTGTGTCTCCAATGTCTTTTTTTTTTTTTTTTTTTTTGAGACAGAGACTCACTCTGTTGCCCAGGCAGGAGTGTAGTGGCACAACCTCAGTTCTGCAACCTCCACCTCCCAGGTTCAAGCAATTCTCCCACCTCAGCCTCCCAAGTAGCTGAGATCACAGGCTCGTACCACACGCCAGGCTAATTTTTGTATTTTTTACTAGAGACGGGGTTTTGCCATGTTGACCAGGCTGGTCATGAACTCCTGACCTCAAGTGATCTGCCCACCTCAGCCTCCCAAAGTGCTGAGATTACAGGCGTGAGCCACCACACCCAACCTCCAATGTCTTTTAACTTAATGATGTAGCACAGGTGTATGTATGTGTGGTAACCAGACAGATATTTCAGATTTCCATGCCATTGGACTTAGTCTTTTCCTCTGGATGTCTTGCTTGGAAGGGAGGGCCAGGCTCTGGCTGAATGTTTACTGTTCCTTTGCACCAGGTGACTATGCCCAACTCAGCTTGCGCATCCTGTACCTAGAGGCCGGGATGTATGACGTCCCCATCATCGTCACAGACTCTGGAAACCCTCCCCTGTCCAACACATCCATCATCAAAGTCAAGGTGTGTCCATGTGACGACAACGGGGACTGCACCACCATTGGTGCAGTGGCAGCGGCTGGTCTGGGCACCGGCGCCATCGTGGCCATCCTCATCTGCATCCTCATCCTGCTGAGTGAGTGTGGCTGAGCACAGGGTGGGTGGGGGCATTGCAGATATGAGTGCCCTGTCCCAGGGATGGTGGGCAGAGTAGGGCCTGGGTTTCACCCTCAGCCCGCATCTCTCAGCCTTATCTGTCAGGAGCCCTTCAGAAACGCAGCTGAACTGGTCCATATGACAATGGGAAATTGGAGCCTCCCATTACTCTCCAGTCTGGAGGTGCAGGCTGGCCCAGGCATCTCCCATGGCCTGGCCCCTTTCCATGGCTCCACTCTGCCTCCCAGAGCCCCTGTATCCTGAAGCTGTTGCCCTCCAGAACCTGTGATGCCTATGGGCAGCTCCCAGGTGGACTTAGCAGAGGGAAGGTCAGCCCTGCCTGTTAGCATCCCCATCCAAAGTCCCAGGACACTCTCTGATTGGACGGGTTTGGGTCACATGCACACCTTGGAGCCAATCGCCAGCCAAGGAATGGAGTGTTCTCATTGGCTCTGCCCAGAGCATATGCTCTAGTAGTTTCCTGAGTTTCCCAGAACCACATGGGTTCCCCAGCAGGCCTGAGGGCTGGGGGGGTGCCAGGGGAGGTGCTTGAAAATGACCCCAGAGGTCCCTCTTCCCATCATCCCTCATGGACAGTCGCCCTGGTCTGTGATAGCCCAGGGATTCCAGTGGGAGGCAGGGCGGGGAAGGGTTCGGTCACCACCTCCCCAATTCACACCCAAACCAGAGGGTCCCCCACCACGTCCAGAACAGGCTGAAGCAGGTGCCAGGCTCCTCCTGCAGACCTGGCCTGTGGCTGACTTAAGACCCCAGGGACCAACGTGAGCCCTGTCCAAAGGACATCTGAGTTATGAGGACTCTGCTTTTTTCCCCATTTCCAGACCTATCACCCCTCGAAAAGCCGGTTTTTAATTCTGAGGCTTGTTTTGAAAGCCGTTCAGTGTCATGGGCTCCTTTGTATGATCAGGAGTGGAAAGAGCCCCACAGAGGTTGGGAGGAGTCTCCGTAGCAAAGGTGGGGGCGTCCTCACCGATGTCCCCTGCTCTGAAGACACAGGGGCCAGGCCCAGCCAGAGGGCCCTCTGTGGGCAGGGCAATGAGGCCTGATTCAGCCGGGTACCTGGCCGGGGCGGGAGACCTGGGCCACTCGCAGTGGAGGGCAGCCACAGTGGGGCCGGGGCCAGGGTCAGCAGCAGATCCGCCTGCTGCCCGGCTTCTGTCCATTCGTGGGCACCTCAGCCCTGGTAGGGTGAATGGGGGCACCCGGAGTGGCCTCCCCTACTCCACACTCCTTCTCTCAACCCTCACTCATCTTGTCTGCCTGGATGAGCCTGGGGTGCCAGCTATGAGAGTGGAGCTGACCCCTTCGAAGCTTCCCCTGAGCCAAGACTAGAGCAGGCTCCAGGTTCCAGGTTCTCACCAAGCCGCACCTGCAGCAGGTGGTTCCTCCCTCTGCCTGCCCTTCCCTCTCCACGATCTGGGCCAGGTCAGGAAGTATCCTCCAGCTGTCACCTCACCCTGCACAGGCAGGAGGGATGCCACCAGTACCCACAGAGCTCCTCCCGAGCCTCCGCTCAGCTTCAGAATCCTCCTCACGGCACTCAGGCAGCCACAGCTAGTTAATCGGGTTGACAAAAAACAGCCCTTCTGACTGGGGTGTCGCCACCCCTCCCGCCTCCGGGCTCGCCCTCTGCAGTACATAAGAGCACATCTGTGACTTCTGGGACTCAGCTGTTACATCTGTGACGTGGGAGGTGATGGGAGGCTTCAGGAGGATGCAGTGGAGTGGTTTGTGCAGACATTTACTGGGGGCGTGGACTGCGTGACCTGCTCCTGGAGCCCATGCCCAGTGCATTGCCAGGCTTGCAGATGGGTGCGCCAGCTTTTTCCTGCAGCAGAGGCAGCCAGGGGTCCAGAGTGAGCAAGGCTGTTTAGGGGAGCCAGGCCTGGACACGGACCTCGGAAGGCAGGGGGAGGCCAGTTCAGCTTGGGGGAGAGGGTCCCCTCCATCCACCCCACAAGGGGGCTTTACCTCTCTTCATTTTCCACATGCACCTGAACTTCTAAGCCTGTCTCCCAACTCCTCTGGGTGGTGGAAAGAGCCCCTCTGAGTGACCCCTTGGTGCTGGGTGGGGCTGCCCTTCTGTCCAGCAAAGCCCTGGATTGACCCCGCCCCAAGGGCCCTCAGGAAGCAGGATCCCTGGATCCCCTCTCTGGGCCCCTCTCCTCCCCTGCCCCCTCCCAGGGCAGAGCCTCTTTCAATATGGGGGAGTCCATCTCCCTCCCTCAGTGATTCCTGCCAAGACACTGTGTGCCTAAAACCTCACTTCCACCTCCTTTGCCAAAGCTATCTCCCCTCCTGCTGCTCAGAAGAGGGACTCAGAAAGACTTGGGGGTGCACCCCTCAGCCCCCCATGTCCTCCTGCCCCCAGGCGGTGAGGGGCGCCCTGGGCTGGCTGCCTCCTCAAAAGGGGAGTGCAAGAGGAGGGCGAGTATGTAAATCAGTGTCTCAAAATGTAGCCCAGTGCCCAGGCAGTGAGCTGGGTAGAGGGCCTGAGCCAGTGCGGCTCTGCCTTGGAAACTCATGCACACACACACAGGCATGTACACATAACGTGGGCACACATGCAGAGACACGTGGGCACACATGCACTATGCACATGAACACATGCTTGCACTCACACCCCATGAGCATACACAGACACACGAAGTACACATGAAGACATGCACAGACATGCACACACAGACCCGTGCAGACTTCTGTGTGCACATACACACACAAACACACGAGCACACACATACACAGATCTACATGCTCGCACAGGCACACGCATGTGCAAGGCTTCATATAGACATATTCCTGTGGATACATGTATGCATGGTTACACAGACATGCATGACACATCTACATCCACAAATGCACACGCACGTCGGCAGCACATGTGCACAGACCTGTGTCCCTGCACACCCAGGCCTGCATGTGCAGAGACACATGTGCGTGTGCAAGCAACACGGGCACAGAGTCATGCTTGGGTGCCACCTGCATGCACATGCCCACACAGACACATGGCAAACAGGCATGCGTGTACACACATGCGGCACACCCACACACCCTGCTCACGGGCGGCCCTCCCCCCCAGCCATGGTCCTGCTCTTTGTCATGTGGATGAAGCGGCGGGAGAAGGAGCGCCACACGAAGCAGCTGCTCATTGACCCCGAGGACGACGTCCGCGACAACATCCTTAAGTATGACGAGGAAGGTGGCGGCGAGGAGGACCAGGTGAGACCATGGCCCGCCTCTGCCTCCCCACAGGAGGCCAGCTCTCGCGTGCACCAGTGTCTCAGCAGGGCTTGCCCTCGGGTTTTAACAGTAAGACATTTCAACCTTTTTCACCAGTGAGGGCGCCAGGCAGGGGAGCAGTTTCCTAGTCCGACTGCCCTGCCCACGTTTGCATGTCTAGCCTGGGCTGAGCTGTGCACACTGCACCTGCATCCCCCACAGGGGATCCTGGGACCCCTCCCATCCTCTCGCCTTCCTCCCTCCCACTGCCGGCCCCAGCCCAGTGCTGCCCCATGCCCTGGAGGGGAGGGGGCTCTGGGTTGGCCAAGGATACCGATGCCCACTCACCTGATTGCTGCTGTGTGCGGGGTCTGTCGAGTGACCAGGGGCAGTGGCCCGGGAGGGTAGACTATGAGAGCTGCTGGTTGGAATCTGGGTCTGCCCTTGGCCTTTCACGGAATCGGGGCAAGTCCTTAAACCCATCTAAAGTTCAGACCCCTCCCCACCCACAACACGACCATAACGAGTGTGAGGAACGTGCCTTTCGGAGACCCAGCTCCTGGCCACCTGAGCACGCGGGGCACATGGTCAGTGAGCAGCGTGGTGGTGGGGTCACTCGGGGAGAGCCCCAGGCCATGGAACACAGCCAGGCACAGCCCCCATCCCTGCTCAAGGGCTTGGGGTGAAGGGCGAGGAAGTGGGGCATTGTGGAGGGGCACAGCAGGGAACAGCATGGTTCTGTGGGATGCTTGGAGACCAGGCCACAGGGCAGCGGGCAGCGGGTGCATCTGTGGCCCAGGTCACAGAACAGGATGCAGGGCGGAAGAGGGGCTCGGCGGATTCTTGTGGTGCCCCTGACTCCTCCCGGCTCCCTCCTCCAGGACTATGACCTCAGCCAGCTGCAGCAGCCGGAAGCCATGGGGCACGTGCCAAGCAAAGCCCCTGGCGTGCGTCGCGTGGATGAGCGGCCGGTGGGCGCCGAGCCCCAGTACCCAGTCAGGCCCATGGTGCCACACCCAGGCGACATCGGTGACTTCATCAACGAGGTGTGTGCCCCTCAGCAGTGGGGGTCCCGGGCAAGGTGTCTCCTCTAAAACTAAAATTCTAGTAGCACACAAACAGCAGCCATCTCCACAGTGCTGGTAGCCGCCGTGGGGAGGAGGCGGCTCAGACCCGGGTTCCAGGCCCAGCCCTGCCCCTCCAGCTGGGTGGCCTGGGCAAATCACCTCCCCCAGCCAGCCCTCTTTCCAAGGACGAGGATTCCTACCTCTGAGCCAGGCGAAGGATCAACACGCAGGGCGGTGTTCAGCCTCCTCCACACCCCCCTCACCCTCCCCCAAAACCCCCTCACCCTCCCCTACACCCCTCACCCTCCCCCACACCCCCTCACCCTCACCCACACCCCCACCTCCCCCCCACCTTCCTCCCCCTCCCCACACCCCCCTCACCTGCCCTTGGGTTGGGAGGAGCTGAACTCCAGCCACAGGCCCTACCCAACCCTCCATCTCCCCTGCCCACAGGCCGCTGCTGGATTTGAGTTTGCCCCTCCAACACTCCCACGCTCCATCTTCACAAATGCCCTTTCCTTCCTATGCAGAAATGCCCTTCAGTTAAATGCAGAGAGCACTTATTGGACACCTACTGTATGCAACATCCTACCTCCCCACCTCTTCTTCTGGGCCCCGCTTTCCGTTCCATCAGATCCCGGGGCTGAGACAGTGCGCCCTGCACTCTAACCCTGTGTCTGTGACCTCCAGGGACTCCGCGCTGCCGACAACGACCCCACGGCACCCCCCTATGACTCCCTGCTGGTCTTCGACTACGAGGGGAGCGGCTCCACCGCAGGCTCCGTCAGCTCCCTGAACTCATCCAGTTCCGGGGACCAAGACTACGATTACCTCAACGACTGGGGGCCCAGATTCAAGAAGCTGGCGGACATGTACGGAGGCGGTGAAGAGGATTGATGACCTCGCGTCTTCGCACTGAAGTGAGAGCCACACTCGGACGCCGGAGGAGCAGGACTGAGCGGAGGCGGTCGGTCTTCCCGACTCTCCCTGCGGCCGTGTCCTTAGTGCTGTTAGAAGGCCCCCCCACCCCCACGTTGAGCTGTCTAGCATGAGCACCCACCCCACGGCGCCCTGCACACGGCCGCTGCCCAGCACCGCGCCGGCTGGCACTGAAGGACAGCAAGAGGCACTCTGTCTTCACTTGAATTTCCTAGAACAGAAGCACTGTTTTTAAAAAAACAAAAAAAGAAAAAAGAAAAGAAAAGAAAAAAAGAAAAAAAAAAAGAAAGTGCCTTTTGGTACATGTATCAGATTCCCTCAAACTCAGGAGTGACTAAAGCTGACAGACCGTCCCCACCTTCCTGTCCCGAGCGGCCTCTGACCCCAGCTAGTCCCAGCTCTGAAGGCATCATTCAGAAATGGGGGAGACTGTGTCTTTCTTTCTTTCTTTCTTTCTTTTTTATTTTGGTCTTTTATTAAGAAAAAGAAAGTGGGTGACTTGTTTGAAAACAGAGTGGGATTCAAATCCCAGCAGCCTTTGCTGTACACATTTGGCCGGTGGGGGGCACGGGGCGTCTCTTGGGTCTCTTGGGATTCGAGGCAAACCGGGAGGCTTAGCCTTCAGCCCCAGCAGCAGAAAGCCCTGGGGCCAGTGTGGCTCAGACTACCCCCCGCCTTGTGGCTGCTTCCCACCCTCTCCTGGATGCTGTGAGGAGCTCAGGCCGGGGGCTGGAGAGGAACAGGGGTCATCCTGGGTGTTCCCCATCTCTGCCCCTGGCTGCCCCCAGGGCTCCACCCCCAGTCAACCCAGGCCTCTGTCAGGGCCACCTGTCACCCCGAGTGCCACCAGATCCCCTCTGCCTTTGGTCCAGAAGAGTGAGTTTTCCAAACCAGCCAGCGGTCTGGTCACCAGGCTGGCTCCAGCCCTCCAACCTGGTGACCAGACCGCCTGGGGCGCCATCAAAGGCCCCGCAACATGCATCGATTCAAACCCCAGGACACGCTTGACAGCTCCAACCATCCAGGGGGCTGTGCAGATGGCAGGAACCGCGGACCCTCCCTGGCAGGGGGAGAGGGTGTGGTGACCAGAACCACACCCAGCAGCCTGCGCAGCCTCCCCGTCCCCAGCCTGTGTGCTTCTGATACCTGCCAGATGCTCGTGGGCCTGTGTGGGTGGCAGGAGGCCCCGTCTTGGTGTGTCTACCTGTCGCACAGATGCCTCTGCACACTGCAGACGGTGCCTCCCCTCTCCTATGGGCCCACGTTGGGGGCAGGCAGCGGCGGGTCCGGCCTTGCTGCTGTCCTCGAGGCTGGCACTGCTCTCTCCAGGGTGGATTGACTCAAGCCAAACGGGAAGGAATCAGTCCTGCAAGACAGTCAGAGGGGCTGTGTCCGGGGACCCCTGGGATAGCGCTCGGCTGCCTGTGTTCACTGCATGAGAAAACTCGGAGGGTACATTCTCCCTCTGGCATGTGTCTGGGTGCCTCGGGCTGGGGCAGGAGGCAGGCCCCATGTGGGGAAGCCTCGTGCTTGTCAGCTTTCTGTCTCTCCCAGGCCAGTGACAACTGGCTTCCCAAGGAAGGAGGTGAGGTGCCAGGGGTCCCGGGCAGGACCTGGTGTCAGGTAGAGCGGTGCCAGCACTGGGGAAGGACCGGGAGCCCTCCCGGAGCCCCGCCCTGCACCTGCCACTGGGGTCAGAGAGTGTCTCGGGGTGCCTGTGGGGGCAGCATGCGCTCCACCGGGGACCCGGGACCCCCTCAGCCTATGGCTCTTCCCCATGGCTAAGGTCACACCTTTTCTGAACAGCTTTGGCCTTGAGTGCACACATCTGTGCCAGGCTCACAGCACATTCCCGTTGGACATCAGGGTCCTTACCCAAACCAAACTCACAGCCACCCTTGCGCAGCCTTCAGAGTCGAGCTGGGGTCCCAGTCTCCAGCTCTGTCCGTTCCGACCCTCCCATGGCTGCCCAGGGAGGGCGGAGTTCACTGTGCCACGTGCTGGGTGCCCCCCTCTGCAGCCAGCCAGTCCAGGAGATGGACCAACAGAGGTCAAGGGGCAGCCGGCTGGGCTGCACCGGGGTCCCCCAGTTCTGAGCTGTGCTATGCAAACAAGAATGCTCCTGAGTGTGTGGGGCATGGCCATTGGAGGGACGGCTGGGCAGCTAGTGGAAGGACTGGAAGTCTCTGCTGTTTGGGGAAGTCTGGCCTCCAGTCCTGAGGAGTGTGTGTGGATTGTTCTAAGTGTGACTATGACCTGGGAGCCAGGGCAGCATGAACTCCTTTCTCTGAAATTTTGAGGCCTCCTTGGGTTCCCTGAACCCTGGGCTGGCGTTCCCAGGACCCAGCACCAGGAGACCCCAGTCCCGCCAGCACCGCCGTGCTACCCAGGAGGGCTGGGCGATGTTGGTGCCGCCTCCCACCAGCTCCCCTCCTCTCCCACAGCCTCTTGTCACTGCCAAGTCCCCCGTTCATTTTGCCCAAATCACGCAGGCTGAAGCTGCAGTGCCAGCTGGAAGGACGTTCGCAGGGCTTCCCGTGCCCATCCCTGCTTCCAGACAGCTGGACAGCCTCCCCTTTACCCCCCACCCCGGTGAGCCCCTGGGGGCCAGAGAAAGATGGGGTTCCCGCAGCTTCCCAGCTCCACCTCTGAACTTGAGTTAGCATTAGCTAAGCATACAATCAGTGTCGAACGTCTCTCTTCCTTAGCTTGTAGATACAACTGTCTATAACCAGGGGACCCCTGCTGGAAGCTGGGAGGCCAATGCTGGCCGGGTGCGAGGGCATGGATTGGTTCCTTTAGGGAATTTTTGTTCTGCAAACAGGAGAAACCTGGGCTGCAGGTGGGAGTGGCAGGAACGACTGGCCTTGGTCAGCAGGCAGCCCCCAGCCCAGGACCACAGTGCTCTTCAGGGCCTGGGCAGCCCCCGTTTCTGGCCCAGCAGGTTTCTCTTTCTAGTGTCTTTCAGCACATCCAAAATGCTAGGCCTCCCGCCACCAACGTGTCAGAGCAATGTCCAACTATCAGGCTCTCAGAGATGCCTCAGTTTCCCTAGCGTGAGCACCAGCTGACACACACAGTCCACTGAGATGAGAATTCTGTTCTCTCCAAAGCAAAAAGCTGGGCGAGGGGAAGTCTCAGTTTCTGTCAGTGCTCAAAGGAATAACACCAAAAGAATCAACACAAAATCTCCCAGACACACGTGACCCAGCTCACAGCGCCGTGGGTCCGTAGGAGGGACGGCACCTCGCAACAGGCCCAGCGGGAGACCGCCTCTCTGTACAATTGGAACGTGTTTTACTTTTCTTTTCTCTCCTTTTTTCATTCTGATTTTTTTTTTTTTTTGCATGTTTCTTTTTGAAAATGGACAAAATGTGCAGCAGCCCGCATGACCACAGTTGTTTTGGGGAAAGATACTGAAGTATGATGTACTCACACCTGCAAATCTGAGCATCGCGAGGTTAGACAAACGTTCCACCTTTTTTTGTAATCGTCAACAGCACAACTATTTTGTATCGTTGTTTGTATCATTTTGTACCAAAAAAAAAAAAAAAAAAGGAAAAAAAAAAGGGAAGCGAGTTGATGTTTTCAGTGTGTTTCTAGTGCCACACAGTCTTGGTCCCGAACTGAGTGGACTCTTGTGGAGCGGCTGTGCGCGGGCAGGCGGGGCCGGGTGGACCCTTGCGGGAGCGGCTGTGCGCGGGCAGGCGGGGCGCGCTGCTCCAGAGACTGAATAAAGTCCCCCTTTTTCGTAGTCGGCCTCGCCCTGGCTTAATTTTCTTCCAAGCATTCGAGAAACAGATGGTGCTCCGGGACGGCAGGTGGGTGCACACGGGGGAGGTGGTGGCCACCATGAGATCCATCCATGCTGAACACACTCCTTGAACACCTGTGCAGCTCGAGGCGCTGTCCTAGGCTGCGGGAAAATGAAGCACAAAGGCAGGCCCGCTCCTCACACCTGTGGGGCCACATGCCATCTATCTCAATATTTTAAAGGGTTTAGAAGGTATCCATGAAGCTAACAAGCAAAATCACATGCCCCTCCTACCTTGGCATATACACCTGCCGGACTCCATGGAATGCCCGGACCAATTTGGAATTCTCAGACTCCGTGGAGTTTGGTGCCATAAGTGGCAGCAAGGAAGGAGCTGGCCTGAGCCTGTGGCTCTTCCCACCTTCCTCTCTTCCCACCTCCCTCTTCCTACCTCCGGCTTTGCCCAGTGCCCCAGGGGGCCTGTGTGTAGGCATGTGGACGTCCCAGCCAGCAAGTCCCGGCTTCACCTAAGCCTCCACAAACAGTATCCCTTGGGCCTCAGGATAGGTCGACCTGGTGAAAATGTTCCTGCAGAAGAGGCCTGAGCAGGCCACGGAGGGGGCTCAAGGCACTTTCTGAGGAGTTTCAGGGTCCTGGTGCCCAGAGGTGTCTGGAGGGGCAAGCACAGGGCCCCCAGCCCTGTAGACTCCTCCCCCTGTGGTGGGGGCACAGTATAATGGGCTGAAGTGCCGGCACACGGAGGCGCATGTGCACACATGTATATGCTTGCACACACATGAGCACACATGCACACCCACATGGACATGCACATGCATGCAATGGACATGTGCACACACATTCGTTCACATACTTGCAAACACAGGCAGCACGCATGCAGCACATGCACAGAGATAGGCCTCTGGACACTGACATGTTTGGGTGCAAACCCTCCGCAGCCACAGCCGACATCAGCAGATAAAACCACCAAGCCCCGGAGCCCCTTTCACGGATGCCAGGTGCCGCGTGCACCACTCCCTCCCCACCTCGCTTCCCCAGCCTCACGTGGAGGCTCTCAGGTGCTGCGTGCATCCCTCCCTCCCCCCCTCACTTCCCCAGCCTCAGGTGGAGGCTCTCCTGCAGTGGTAAGACCAGCTGGGCCTCTGCCGGTGCCTCTCCCGCCCTCTGCCCTCCGTGCCTCCTGTCCTCTCCACGCTTCCTGCTTCCCCCTTTCCTTATCCCAGGCAGGGGGCATGAGGAGTATCAAGTCCCCGGGCCAGGCCTTCTGGGATGGCTCGGCAGAAGGCTGGTCACCACTGCAACCGGAGGTGCCTTGCTGGAGGCCTGGGTGCCAGGATACAGTGGCACACCAACTCAGTGGCCCCTCAGGGTCGACACAGGCCATGCAGCAGTGCTGTGCCCCTCAGTGGAGCTCACCTTGGCAATGAGCTGGGCCTTCTGCGGGCATGTGGTCCAGCATTCACCGGGCCCTTCCAGCTGAGGCCATCACCACTAGTCCCCAAAGGGTGACTCTGGGGGCCATGTCCAGGCCTAGTCCTCTCTAGGGGAGGGGACGTGAGCTCCGGAGGCTTCCCCAGCACAATGCCCCATGGACCAGGCTCCTACACAAAGGCTCACGGGTACTCCATGCCCATCCACGATGCCCAGGGAGCCTCCTTGGATGGAGAGGACAGGCACAGACAATGCCACCTGTCCCAGGACCTTACTCTGGGTCCCACAGAACCGACCATGGAAAGGTTATAGTCACCCCCACTTTACAGATGAGGAAACTGAGGGTCAGAGAGGGGCAGTCGCCCACTGGAGCGGGGTTTGAACTCAGGCCTCCCTGTGGCTCTGGGGGCCTCCCAGGACACAGAACCAGCAGAACAGCCCAGGTGTCTCCCTCGCCCCACAGAGCTCTGGCCTCAAAGTCGCTGGTAGGAAGCCAACCAGGTGAGAAGTTAGTCCATTAACTACACTAACAAGCCTAGAAAAGCAACCCATTAACTACACTAACCAGCCCAGAAAAACAACCCATTAACTACACTAATCAGCCCATTATCAACCAGCTCATTATCAACACTAACCAGGTGGGAAGCTAGTCCATTAACTACACTGACCAGCCCAGAAAAACAACCCATTAACTATACTAACCAGCCCAGGAAACCAGCCCATTATCAACACTAACCAGGTGGGAGCTGGTCCATTAACCACACGAACCAGCCCAGAAAACCCATTAACTACACTAACCAGCCCAGGAAACCAGCCCATTAACTACACTAATCAGCCCATTATCAACCAGCCCATTAGCAACACTAACCAGGTGGGAAGCTAGTCCATTAACTACACTGACCAGCCCAGAAAAACAACCCATTAACTATACTAACCAGCCCAGGAAACCAGCCCATTATCAACACTAACCAGGTGGGAGCTGGTCCATTAACTACACGAACCAGCCCAGAAAACCCATTAACTACACTAACCAGCCCAGGAAACCAGCCCATTAACTACACTAATCAGCCCATTATCAACCAGCCCATTAGCAACACTAACCAGGTGGGAAGCTAGTCCATTAACTACACTGACCAGCCCAGAAAAACAACCCATTAACTATACTAACCAGCCCAGGAAACCAGCCCATTATCAACACTAACCAGGTGGGAGCTGGTCCATTAACTACATGAACCAGCCCAGGAAGCCGGCCTATTATCCACACTAACCAGCCCAGGAGGACAACTCACTATGTCCGGTAACCAGCGGTCTCATGTGTGGTGCTGTAACCACCTAGTGCCGGGACTAGGTCACAACGGACGGGAACATGGATCAGGTCTGGTGGTCGGAGTCCGGGATCCAGGCACCACAGGGTTGGTGCTGAGTGAGGGCCTGCCCCACACAGATGGTGCCATCCAGGCGTCCTCGCATGGTGGAGGGTGGGGGGCAGAAAGTCCCAGCTCTCTCCCTCCTGCCCTTTGATAAGATGCCATCCGGTCCCAGGGGCTCCCGCCTCGTGCACGAGGTTGGTGCTCTGATAAAAAAGGCTCCCCCTTGGCCTTCCACTCTGTCCATGCGAGGACGCAGCACCCGCGCCCCTGGAGGATGCAGCAACAGGACACCTCCAGGACGCAGAGAGCACCGTCTCGGGGCTGTGACGCAGGGTGGGGGAAGGGGCCCTCCAGAGCATACTGAGTTTGGACGTGAACTTGAGCTGCATTCGCAGGTCTCTTCCGTGTGTGTGGAACGCTGAGTCTCCCAACACGACTGGGACAAAGTCCACAGTCCTGGGCCTGACCTCGGAGGCCCTCAGTGGTCAGGACCCGCCTTCCCTATGGGCCTCTGGAGGGCACAAGCATCGGCTCCCAGCACCTGCCTGGCTATGAGGAAGGGGACCCAGCCAGGACAGCCTCCGTCCCAAACCAGCCAGGCCCCATGTAGGATCAGTGCAGCGGTGTCTGTGCATTGAGAGACTGCCCATGGGTGACTGGGCCAGGCCACTCACTGCCCATCACTGCAGACAACTATCCAGGAACCCCCAGGCTGCCCCAATACCCCAGCTGCCCAGGCTGAGCCTCCGAACCATCCATCTGCACCCGCTCTGGCATGTGCCTGTAAGGTGGGTCTGCTGTGGGCACCGCCCAGGGAGGACATTCTCCTGCCAAGTCCCAGTCAAGCTGGGGGTCGTGGGCTCACAGCCCCGAACAGCGGCAGCACCTGGCCCCCTGCTATGCCCACTTCTCCCAAGCCACTGTGCCCCTCTGATCACCTTGGTGCCCTGGCCTCACCTCCCCACTATAGAATCCCAGCCTCCCAGGCCATGAGTCCAGACACAAACGGGTTCTCCCACACCAGACTTTGGGTCCTCGAAGCTCCCCAACTCGCCCAGTCCCCTGACTCCACCTGCCCTGAGAGCCTGAGTCCACACTGGCCATGGATCAAGAGTGGAGCCCGCACAGTATCCGTGCCATCCACCCTGGGCCTGTGGAGGCTGAGCTCAAAGGTTGGGGAAACTGAGCTCGAAGAAGCAGGCAGCCCTCCGGCCCCTGCTGGGCAGCAGCGTCTGACCTGAGCCCCGCGCTGAGCCCCACCCAGGAGCCTCCACCTCAGGAACCAGTCAGTCCCAGCTCCCCGCAGGGCAGGGCAGGCCACAGGGCTGGGCCCAGTGGTGACCCCGTCCCTCCCTGAGCCCTGGGCCCTCCCTCCCACCCTCTCCCCTCCCCCCCACCCTCTCCCCTCCCCCAGCCCTGGGCCCCCCCACCCTCCTTTTTCTTGGGCACAATTCACAAGCACAGTGACTTGCATAACAAAAACCACTCACACGGTTAATTACGGTGCAGCTGATAATTACAGGCACAATTAGCCACTTGCTAATTTTGAGGGTGCGAGTAGTTAATTACACTCACAATTAGGCAACTGCTGTAGGCCTGGGACAGGAGTCCTGGCGGCGTGGTGGGGGGGACCCTCCTTGGAATCAGACTCCCAGGGTGAGGCCCTGTGGCGGGGAGGGGTGGTCAGGTGATCTGCAAAGCACCCTCCTCCCAGCTTCAAGGCGTGGGCTTACAGGCCTAGAGGCCAGGGCCTGGCAAACGAAAAATCCAGCTTGGGGCCCTTTCCAGGGAGCCCCAGAGGCCTTCTCTTGGGTCATTTCACAGGATGGGGGTCGCCGTCACTCCTCTGTTCCAGGAGGATTCAGAGAGGTCAGTTCACAAGCCTATGCTGGGCAGAGCCGCTCGTCCATGGCACTGGCCACTCAGCCAAGTATTGACAGACCCACCCGCAGGGCAGACGAAAGAGGCATGGCTCAGCTGGCTGCGGGACCCTGCACCCCCCCACTCACTCACACATGTACACACGCATGCACATGCACACGTGAACACACACACACACACACACAGCCCTCCTCAGCAGACAGTGGGCTACAGGACGCTGTCCAAGGTACTCACCTCTCTGCTGCTGGGCCCCTCGTCGCTGAGCCGGGCAGGAGGAGTCAGCTGGGCCAGCTGGAGGACCAGGCAGGGACAGCACCTGAAATCCCTGCTCAGCCCCCTGTGCTGTTCCTGCCCCCAAGACCGTGGCCAGCCACCCAAGGACTACCCCTCAGCGGCCTGAGGACACAGCGCCGGCTCTTCATCTCAAGCACACGGAGGCGCAAGAGGGAGGGTCTGTAGCCTCGGCAGAGACTGAGCCGGATGCACTGAGACCCTGGCCTGGGGCAGGCAGGGGCTCCCTTGCGGGATCAGAAGGGGTCAATGCTGCAGACCACAGGCCGGCCCAGCCTCAGGCACGGTCCGCCTGGCATAGCACACTTTACAGTGTGGAATATACTGTTGTATTTGTTTCCTGGGGCAACAAAGTCCCACAAACCGGGTGGCTTAAAGCAAAGACATTTATGCTCTCCCAGTCCTGGAGGTCAAAAGTCTGAGATCGGTATCCCTGGGCCGAATCAAGGGGTCAGCAGGGCTGAGCTCCCTCCAGGGGACCTAGGGGACGAGCCCTCACTGCCTCTTCCAGCCTCCAGTTCCTTGGCTCATGGCCACATCACTCCTGTCTCTGCCTCCATCTTCACTTCATCTTCTCAGGGTAACCTCCCTCCGTCTCCCTCTTATATATGGACACTTCCCATTGGATTTTGGGTCTATGACTAGTCCAGAAAGATCTCATCTTGAGACCTCTAACTCAATCACATCTGCAGAGACTATTTCCAGATCAGGTCACCTTCACGGGTTCTTTTTCTCCTGGGGCGGTGGGGGTGGGGGGGATTTTTCAGCTGACCACAATTGTCAACATTAAAAAATCAAGATATTGTAGGGGTCCCAACTAGACATTGAGAAGTGGACAACGGGAGGACTGGGTCTCTCCTTCATCCCTCAGCTGCCAGGATGGAGGGTTTGGGGGGTTCATTTCTTACACGGCTCCCAGTAGGAGAGGCTGTGGAGCCTCGGGAGTGTCACTTCGCTACCCCTGGGCTTCCTTTTCTGTTTCTGGGACCATGTATGAGCTAGTTCTTGCTGAGGAACAAACACAAACACGATCTCAGCAGCAGAGTCGGCATTTGGTTGGCTGGTCCAAGTCAGGCTGTGGGGGCAACTGAGCTCTGCCCCCTACTCCCTCATCCTCCTCCTGACCAGCAGGCTAGCCACTCTCACTGATGGCAGCAACACAGGACAGCAGCCTGGTCAATGCAGCTCTCCATTCAGGGTACCACATGCCCTGTGAACATCCCCTCGGCCAAAGCAAATCACATGGCTGAGCCCACAGTCAAGCGGCAGGAAATCAGACTCCACCCCGTTAGTGAGGGAGCTTCAGAGGCACAGGGCAAGTGTGGCTGGCAGGGGTGAAGGATGAGGCCAGTGATTCCAGGGGCCTGCAGGGGTGCATGGGGGTCAGAATCCACCATTCACTCCCCGAGCACAAGCCCAGGGCCAGCTGGCCCACAGGTCCCCCAGGTGCCCAGCGTCCTCCCGTCCCCCTCCCATGGGGGCAGAGCTCACATCCAATGCCTGGTTCCAAGTGTCCTCCTCGTCTCACCTGCACGGTGACCATCCAGGATGCTCTCCCTGAGTCCGCTGCTTACCGAGTGCCACGCAGGCCTGCAGGGAGAGTGGGCACACGCAGGAGAGACGCATGATTTGCAATCTCATTAATAAACCGTAGCCCAACCACAGACCTGCCCTGACAAGCAGCTGCACTCCTGGTAACATAAAACTGTCAGCCAGCTGGGCGTAGTGGCTCATGCCTGTAATCCCAGCACTTTGGGAGGCCGAGGTGGGAGGATCACCCGAGGTCAGGAGTTCGAGACCAGCCTGGCCATCGTGGCGAAACCCCGTCTCTACCAAAAATACAAAAATCAGCCAGGTGGTGACACGTGCCTTTAATCCCAGGTACTCAGGAGGCTGAGGCAGGAGAATTGCTTGAACCCAGAAGGCAGAGTTTGCAGCGAGTCAAGATCGTGCTACTGCACTCCAGCCTGGGAGACTCTGTTTCAAAAAAATTGTTTTTAATTTAAAAAAAAAAAAATTGTCAGCCAACGAAGCTCGTTACAAGCTGCTCCTCAGACCTCCTGTCAGCTGTGACTGTGTCCACCTTTTCAGCCCTTCCAGGCCTGGAGCTGGAGCCCAGGGAGGCCAAGGGGTCCCCACCGCAGTTGGGATGCTGACTGTTAGCTGCTAGCCCTTCTGTGGGCCCTTCAGGTTCAGTCTTGCATGCTGTGGGGCCCCGGGACCTCCCATGGGAAGCCCGACTTGGGCCGTTCAAGAGTCCTATCTAGCCCTCAGCAGGACAAGATCCTCTCAGCAACATCCCCAACACACACTGGCTCAGCCAGCCTGCAAAGAGCTACTTCTGTATTTGGACAGCTCGGTTCCCCCAAGGTACCCTTGTGCTCCATGGTAAGCCAAAACAAGCCTCTTTGTAACTTCCACTCACTAAAACCATTCCATTACCACCAACTGAGATGGGTTCTCCACCTGCCCATCCTGAACTTACCCCCACATGTCCCGTGTCTCCTTGTCTCCTGCATCTGCCGCCCACATGCAGGCTGAGTGTGAAATAACAAAGGACACGCTCCTGGTGGCACAGGGCAGAGCGCCTGCACACACACAACTCACAGAGGGAAGGGCATCCATGTGGGCCATGAGCCAGTCCCCCACAATGACCAGCCCAGCCACCCCGACAGTGGGGGAGAACGGGTCCTTCCTCTATGATCTGAGAGTTCTGCTCGGTAGCCCTCAAACCCTACTCCACACACACCTACTCGCCCTGAATCTGACGTGCTCACTTTGAGCTGTCTTCCTGTACACCTTTTCCCAGGCTGACACCCGCTTTTCTTTGCAAAATTGTCAGCTGAATTAATTAGCCAGAGCAATCAGGCAAGAGAAAGAAATAAAGGACATTCAAATTGGAAAAGAGGAATTCAAACTATCTGTTTGCCAGTGGTATGATCTTATACCTAGAAAACCCTAAAGACTCCTCCAAAAGACTCCTAGATTCAATAAACGAAGTCAGTAAAGCCTCAGGTCACAAAATCAATGTAGCACTGCTATACACCAACAATGACCAAGCTGAGAATCAAATCAAGAACTCAATCCCTTTTATAATAGCTGCAAAACAATCTATGTACCCAAGGGGGTGAAAGATCTCTACAAGGAGAACTACAAACACTGCTGAAAGAAATCACAGATGACACAAATGGAAATATATCCCATGCTCATGTATTGGAAGAATCAATATTGTGAAAATGACCAAACTGCTCAAAGCAATCTACAAATTCAGTGCAATTTCTATCAAAATACCAACATGCCTTTTTCACGGAATTAGAAAAACAATGCTAAAATTCATTTGGAACCAAAAAAGAGCCTCAATAGGCAAAGCAATCTTAAGCAAAAAGAACAAATCTGGAGGCATCGTATCACCTGACTTCCAACTATACTACAGGACTATAGTTTCCAAACAGCATGGTACTGGTATAAAAGCAGATACATAGACCAATAGAACAGAATAGAGAACCAAGAAATAAAGCCAAATACTTACCACCAACTGATCTTTGATAAAGCAAACAAAACCATAAATTGGGGAAAGGACACTGTATTCAACAGGTGCTGGGAAAAACTGCTGAGCCACATGTAGGAGAATGAAACTGGATACCTATCTTTCAGCATACACAAAAATCAACTCAAGATGAATTAAAGACTTAAATCTAAGATCTGAAACTATAAAAATTCTAGAAGAAAACCTAGGCAAAGCTCTTCTGGACATCAGCCTTGGCAAAGAATTTATGACCAAGACCCCAAAAGCAAATGCAACAAAACCGAATATAAATAAGTGGGACCTAATTAAACTAAAAAACTTCTGCACAGCAAAAGAAAGAATCATTCAAGTAAACAGACAACCCACAGAGTGGGAGAAAATGCTTGCAAACTATACACTTGATAAAGAACTAATAACCAACTAATAATCAGAATCTACAAGGAACTCAAATCAGCAAGAAAAAAAAACCAACCTCATTAAAAAGTGGGCAAATGACAGGAATAGAAGTTTCTCAAAAGAAGATATACAGATGGCCAAGAAACATGAAAAATGCTCGACATCACTAATCATTAGGGAAATGCAAATTAAAACCACAAGGAGATACCACCTTATCCCAGCCAGACTGGCTATTATTAATGTTGAGGTAAACTGAGGAATGGAGAGACCAGTATGGGGTACAGGAGGATTGTTGTTTATTTTAGGTACGCACCGGCTCAGTGGACTCACATCCAAAAAGCTGAGCATTGAACAAAGACTGAGCAGGGTTTTTAGAAGCGGAATTACATGAGTAAAACAAAAGCAGTTAATCATACAGTGACAGGTCACGTGATCGATAGTGTAACTGTTGACTTAGCATAACTTGGCGCTTTGCATAGCTAGTGACCTCGTAGCTGTGTCAAAAGAAAAACAAGAACTGGCTAAACACAGACATTTGTAAAACATAATCATCCTTAAGAAGCCCGGGAAAGGAGTAACAGTAAAAGAATTTGTCTTTCTTTTTTCCTCAACCTTGCTCTGGAGTGGGAGTGTCTGGAGCCCATTCCTTTGGCCTTGGCTACTCAGTGTGATCTTGTAACTATCCTTGAAGTGAACTCGCTGCACTTTCCCCTGCTAGGCAGAGGAAAATTTGTTCTTTTCTTTCTAACCCTTGCCTTGCCTGTTACTTTTCTTAGAGTGAATGGATGCATATTTATTTTTAAATGTCTGCCTCATTAAAAACTCAAAAAACAATAGATGTTGGTGTGGATGTGGTGAAAGGGAACGCTTACACACTGCTGGTGGGAATGTAAACTAATACAACCTCTATCGAAAACAGTGTGGAGATTTCTCAAAGAACTAAAAGTAGATTTGCCATTTGACCCAGCAATCCCTCTAATGAGCATCTACCCAAAGGAAAGGAAGAGTCACTACATCCAAAAGACACCTGCATAGGTGTGTTTATCACAGCACAATTCACAATTGCAAAGACATGGAACCAACCTAAGTGCCCATCAGCTGATGAGCCGATAAAGAAAGTGTGAGATAGCCGGACGTGGTGGCTCACGCCTGTAATCCCAGCACTTTGGGAGGCCGAGGTGGGCGGATCACAAGGGCAGGAGATTGAGACCATCCTGGCTAACACGGTGAAACCCCGTCTCTACCAAAAAAATACAAAAAACTAGCTGGGTGTGGTGGCGGGTGCCTGTAGTCCCAGCTACTCGGGAGGCTGAGGCAGGAGAATGGCCTAAATCCAGGAGGCGGAGCTTGCAGTGAGCTGAGATCCGGCCACTGCACTCCAGCCTGGGCGACAGAGCAAGACTCTGTCTCAAAAAAAAAAAAAAGAAAAAAGATAATGAAATACACGCATATATATGTCATGAAATACAACTCAGTCATAAAAAAGAATGAAATAATGTATTTTGTAGCAACTTGGCTGGAACTGTGTAGACCATTATTCTAAGTGATGTAACTCAGGAATGGAAAACCAAATACTGTATGTTCTCACTTATAAGTGGGAGCTAGGCTGTGGGTACGCAAAGGCATGCAGAGTGGTATAATGAACACTGGAGAATCAAAAAGGAGGAGGGATGGAGGGGAATGAGGGACCAAGAACTACCTACTGGGAGGCCGGGTGTGGTGGCTCACCCCTGTAATCCCAGCACTTTGGGAGGCCGAGGCAGGCGGATCACCTGAGGCCAGGAGTTCAACACGAGCCTGACCAACACGGAGAAACCCATCTCTACTAAAAATGCAAAATTAGCCGGCCGTTGTGGTGGATGTCTGTAATCCCAGTTGCTCAGTAGGCTGAGGCGGGAGAATCGCTTGAACCCAGGAGGCGGAGGTTGCAGTGAGCCCAGACTGTGCCATTGCACTCCAGCCTGGGCAATAAGAGCAAAACTCTGTCTGAAAAAAAAAAAAAAAAAAAAAAAAAAAAACTACCTATTTGGTACAATGTACACTACTCGGGTGATGGGTACACTAAAATCTCAGACTTCACCACTATACAAGTCATCCATGTAACCAAAAACCACTTGTGCAAAGCTAGTGAAATACGATAAAAACTAGAGCTGGGCACAGTGGCTCACACCTGTAACCTCAGCATTTTGGGAGGCCAAGGCAGGGGGATTGCTTGAGCCTAGGAGTTCAAGACCAGCCTGGGAAACATAGCAAGACCCCACCTCTACTAAAACAAAAAAATTGTTTAAAATATCCTAGTGTAGTGATGAGTGTCTGTGGTCCCAGCTACTCGGGAGGTTGAAGCATGCAGATCACTTGAGCCCAGGAGGCCGAGGCTGCTATGAGCTGTGATCATACATCTGCACTCCAGCCTGGGTGACAAAGCAAGATCCCGTCTCAGAAAACAATAACAACAACAACAAAACTATTTGAGGTATAATTTACATACAACAAAACTCACCAATTTAAAATATAATTTGATGAGTTCTGACCAATGTATACAGTTGTGCAACCACCAGCACGATGATTATGAGGAACATTCCCAACACACCAAAACTTTCCCTCCCCAGGCCTCTTGACAGTCAGTCCCCTCCTCCACCCTGGCCCTGGACCCCTGTATTCTATTTGCTATCCCTGTAGTTTTGACTTTCATATAAATGAAACCACCCAGGATGCAGCATTTTGAGTCTGGCCTCTATCACCAAACATAATGCTTTTGAGATTTATCGTTGCTGCACCCTGGGGTAGCTCATTCTGTTTTTCTGGCTGAAAACCTTTCCTTATGTGGGTGTACTACAATTTATTTTATCCATTCACCTGTTGAGGGGTGTTTGGCATCATTCTCATTCACAGCTATTACGAATAAAGCCACTATGAATGTCGAAGTCAGGTTCTTTACATGGACAGAGGCCTTCTCCTGGATGTCCAGCTGGGGTGGAACTGCTGGATCACGTGGTGACTGTAGGTATAACTTCTTTTCTTTTCTTTTCTTTTCTTTTTTTTTTTGAGACGGAGTCTCGCTCTGTCGCCCAGGCTGGAGTGCAGTGGTGCAATATCTGCTCACTGCAAGCTCCGCCTCCCGGGTTCACACCATTCTCCTGCCTCAGCGTCCCAAGTAGCTGGGACTACAGGCGCCCGCCACCACGCCCAGGTAATTTTTTGTATTTTTAGTAGAGACGGGGTTTCACCGTGTTAGCCAGAATGGTCTCAATCTCCTGACCTCGTGAGCCACCGGCCCGGCCTCCCAGAGAGCTGGGATGACAGGCGTGAGCCGCCGTGCCTAGCCAGGTGTAACTTTTCAAGAAACTGCCAGGCTGATTTCCAAAATGTCTGTAGCATGTTACATTCCCCCACGCAGGGTGTGGGGGTTCCAGTGAATACACATCCTTCCCTGCACTGGCATGGTCTGTCCTGTACATTCCAGTCTTTCCAGGTGGTGCTCAGTCCTTCCAGTGGGTGCTCAGTCCTTCCAGGAGGTACTCAGTCCTTCCAGGGGGTGCTCAGTCCTTCCAGGAGGTACTCAGTCCTTCCAGGGGGTGCTCAGTCCTTCCAGGGGGTGTTCAGTCCTTCCAGGGGGTGCTCAGTCCTTCCAGGTGGTGCTCAGTCCTTCTAGGGAGTGCTCAGTCCTTCCAGGAGGTGCTCATTCTTTCCAGGAAGTGCTCAGTCCTTCCGGGGGTGCTCAGTCCTTCCAGGAGGTGCTCAGTCCTTCCAGGAAGTGCTCAGTCCTTCCAGGGGGTGCTCAGTCCTTCCTGGGGGTGCTCAGTCCTTCCAGGAAGTGCTCAGTCCTTCTAGGGAGTGCTCAGTCCTTCCAGGAAGTGCTCATTCTTTCCAGGAAGTTCTCAGTCCTTCCGGGGGTGCTCAGTCCTTCCAGGAGGTTCTCAGTCCTTCCAGGAAGTGCTCAGTTCTTCCAGGGGGTGCTCAGTCCTTCCTGGGGGTGCTCAGTCCTTCCAGGAAGTGCTCAGTCCTTCTAGGGAGTGCTCAGTCCTTCCAGGAGGTGCTCATTCTTTCCAGGAAGTGCTCAGTCCTTCCGGGGGTGCTCAGTCCTTCCAGGAGGTGCTCAGTCCTTCCAGGAAGTGCTCAGTCCTTCCAGGGGGTGCTCAGTCCTTCCTGGGGGTGCTCAGTCCTTCCAGGAAGTGCTCAGTCCTTCTAGGGAGTGCTCAGTCCTTCCAGGAGGTGCTCATTCTTTCCAGGAAGTGCTCAGTCCTTCCGGGGGTGCTCAGTCCTTCCAGGAAGTGCTCAGTCCTTCCAGGGGGTGCTCAGTCCTTCCAGGAAGTGCTCAGTCCTTCCAGGGGGTGCTCAGTCCTTCCTGGGGGTGCTCAGTCCTTCCAGGAAGTGCTCAGTCCTTCCAGGGGTGTTCAGTCCTTCTAGGGGTATTCAGTCCTTCCTGGGGATGCTCAGTCCTTCCAGGAGGTGCTCAGTCCTTCCAGGGGGTGCTCAGTCCTTCCAGGAGGTGCTTAGTCTTCCAGGGATGTTCAGTCCTTCTAGGAGGTGCTCAGTCCTTCCAGGAGGTGCTCAGTCCTTCCTGGGGGTGCTCAGTCCTTCCAGGAGGTGCTCAGTCTTCCAGGGGTGTTCAGTCCTTCCAGGGGTGTTCAGTCCTTCCTGGGGATGCTCAGTCCTTCCAGGAGGTGCTCAGTCTTCCAGGGGTGTTCAGTCCTTCCTGGGGATGCTCAGTCCTTCCAGGAGGTGCTCAGTCCTTCCAGGGGGTGCTCAGTCCTTCCAGGAGGTGCTTAGTCTTCCAGGGATGTTCAGTCCTTCTAGGAGGTGCTCAGTCCTTCCAGGAGGTGCTCAGTCCTTCCTGGGGGTGCTCAGTCCTTCCAGGAGGTGCACAGCACTGTCCCACTGTGCTTTGAAGTTGTGTTTCCTTGATGATGAATGGTGCTGAGCATCTGTGTGTGTGCTCATTTGCCGTCTGTACTTCTTTGGGGAAGTCTGTTCCAATCCCTTGTCTCACAGGAATGTTCTTCTCTATATTTGGCTACACAGTTGCCATTCTGGTGCTATTTCTTTACTGTTGTGTCCATTTGATACAACTTTCCTTCTGCTTACAGAGTTTACTTTAACCTTACTTAACATGTTGAGGATGTTGAGGCAAGAGAATAGGGAATTAGGGTAACGAAGGGTTAAGGCAGAAGCAAAAGAGCAGCAGGCTCCGCCAGTTCCAGGCAAGACTGGGCAGCACACAGGCCGCATCCCACCCCTGCTATGACAAGACAGAAGCCTCCACGTCAGCCTCTGATTGGCCGCAGATCAATCCTTCATAGGGTGTAACCAATGGGAGGCCTCTAAAGGGCGCCTAGGGGTGTTACCAAATATTTTTGCTTTACAAAAACCCTGGGGAGCATTGCAAGGGGGGGATGGTGTCTTGAGCCACTTGCTCGAGCCCACTCCCACTCTGCGGAACGTACTTCCACCTCAATGTAGCTGTGCTTTCGACTCAGCAAAACAGAAATCATGTTCCAAATATGCACAATGCTAAGAACAAACAGGAACATGCATGACCTGCCACTGCAGCCGCACGTATGATTGGTTATCCGGGGCCAAAAGGCCATTCTCAGTAAGACTTTAGAAATAGATGTGTCTGCTTTTTATAATTGCTCCATATATTGTGTTATCAGACAAGATAGTTATTTAAGAAATGGGAATTGCAGAAATGACTGCAGTGCAGCAGTAATCATGACGCACTCTTTCGCTATTTAAGTTGGCTAGTTCTACACGTTCCTGAAACAACTTTTAGGGTTTTTTGTTTTTTTTGTTTTGTTTTTTGTTTTTTGTTTTTTTTGTAGCAGAAAATGCAGGCAGTGTTTTCACAAAAGTAAATGTACAGTGATTTGAAATACAATAAATGAAGGCAATGCATGGCCTTCCAGTAAAAATTTTAAAATAAATAAATAAAAATCTGTGCTTTCGTTACCCCGTTCTTTCATTGCTTGTCTTTCATTGCTTCATTCTTTTGTTGCTTTGGTTGTGCATTTTGTTCAATTCTTTGTTCAACACACCAAGAACCTGGATAACCCACAGTCAAGACTTTCTACCTGGTAACCATGGGACATCACTTTAACATTTCCGGGGGACGCGTCTGATGGCGATGAACTCTTCCAATTTTTGTGTTTCTGAAAAACTAATTTCATTCTTTTCTAAAGAAAAAAATTTTTTCATTGGGTAAAGAATTTTAAATTGGCTGGGTGCGGTGGCTCACGCCTATAATCCCAGCACTTTGGGAGGCCAAGGCAGGTGGATCACCTGAGGTCAGGAGTTCAAGACCAGCCTGGCTAACATGGCGAAATCCTGTCTTTACTAAAAATTAACTGAGCGTGGTGGCACATGCCTGTGATCCCAGCTACTCAGGAGGCTGAGGCATGAGAATCGTTTGAACCCAGGAGGCGGAGGTTACAGTGAGCCAAGATCGCGCACCATTGCACTCCAGCCTGGACGACAGAGTGAGAGGGGAGCAACTGGGGGCTGGGCTAAAGGAGGCTTTGGCTGAGCCCCTCCGTGCCCAGGGAACAACATGCGTCAGGACAGTACACAGGGACTTGCCTCAGGAGAGCCCACCCAGCCAGGTGCACGACGTGCATGAAGAAGATCAGAAAGTTTACTGAGGCACGGGAAGACTTCTTCCGGAGATGGAAAGGAGACAAGGGCCCTGGACCACACTCTTCTCAGCGATGGCCCGGAAGCCTCAGCTTGTGCAGAAAGAAAGAAGAAATAAAAGATGTAAGGGTTGGAAGGGAAAAAAATAAAGCTGTGGTTGTTCATGGATGACACAGCTGCATACAGAGGAATGCCTCAAGAATAGATAAACAACCTGTTAGAATTAAGCAGTAGAGTTATAAGGTCACTGGGGACAAGGTCAATATACCCCAAAAAAAAATCCATCAAGTGCTTGTAGACTAGCACAAACAGAACACAAATTTTAAAATTATATACCATTTACAACAGTATCTGTATTAGTCATTTTCATACTGCTATGAAGAAATATCCAAGATGGGTAATTTATGAAGAAAAAGAGGTTTAATGGACTCACAGTTCCACTTGGCTGAAGACGCCTCACAATCATGCTGGAAGGTGGAGGAGAAGCAAAGTCATGTCCTACATGGTGGCAGGCAAGAGAGTGTGTGCAGGGAAACTGCCCTTTATAAAATCATCAGATCTCGTGAGACTTATTCACTATCACAAGAACAGCACGGGAAAAACCCACCCCCATGATAAGGTACCTCCCACCAGGTCCCTCCCACAACACAAGCTGATTATGGGAGCTACAATTCGAGATGAGATTTGGGTGGGGACACAACCAAACCATATCAGCATCCAAATATTTAGAAATAAATCTAACTGGAGATGTGAAAGATCTCCACCTGCAAACTACACAGTGAAATTAAACACATAAGTAAATGGTTATGCCATATTCCTGGATTAGAAAATTCAATAATGTAAAATGTCAGTTCTCCCCAAATCAATTTTTAGATTCAATGCAATCCCCATAAAATTCCACATTGAGTTTGTTTGGGGTGGTTTTGTTTGTTTGTTTGTTTGTTTGGAGACAGGGTCTTGCTCTCAAGACCCTACGTCCTGGACAGGGTCCACCTAGGCTGGAGTACAGTGGCATGATCACAGCTCACTGCAACCTTGAATTCCTGGGCTCGGGTGATCCCACCTCAGCCTCCTGAGTAGCTAGGACTGTAGGCACGCACAAAAATTTTTGTATTTTTTATATAGACAGGATCTTGCCTTATTGCCCAGACTTGTCTCAAATGGCCAGGCTCGAGCGATCCTCCCACCTCAGCTTCCCCAAGTGCTGGGATTACAGGCATGATCTACCGCAATAGGCCAAGTTTTTGTTGTTGTTTTTTGTTTTGTTTTGTTTTGTTTTAAACTGAGCTGAGAAACTTCAAGTCACGGCTGGAGAAGAATCAAGATGGGTCCGGCTCCACCTCACCCCCACAGAGCCTCGGCTTTAGGAAGGGCAGGGGTCCTTTCTCAGGCACTGGTGGCTGTGCTTTAAGCTGCTGTGGTGGAGGCTGAGCCAGTCTCCCACCCACCTGGCTACCAGGAAGCCCCGAGTCTGTCCCTGCAGTCCCTTCTCCTGGGAGCTGCTGACCAATCTAGGGTGTCCCCGCCTGTTTTGCTTTCTGGGAAGAGTCTCCTCTCTGATAAGCAAGATCCCCTAGAGATGCGGTCGATGCTGGCTCCGCCTGCCCTGCCCTGCCCTGCCCGCACACCGTTCCGGGTGTCACCACCCCAGGCAACTGCAGGACCCTGGATGCCCTGAGGTCCGGGAAGGCGGGAGGTCCCTGAGTCTTTTACTCCCCGGAGATGAGCCTTCATGGGGTTCTCAGGCCTGCTTCCTTCTGGGCCCCTTTTTCCTTTTTTCTTCTACCTGGGGGTGGTGGTGCCCAATGCCTCTTGGGTTCCAACGTCTGGTGCTGTCTCAGGAGTTCCACCGGCAGCCACCCGACGTGCAGGGACTGTAACAGGTTTGTGACCCCTGCCCTCCCCGCACGGCCTGGCACATCGGCAGCCCTCCCGCGAGTCAGCTTGGGTGACTGCGACTGCTCTGGGCTCTAAACCCGGGGGTATGGGCCAGGCGTCTGCCTGGGGAGGTGTGGACAGACGCAGGCAGGGTGGGAGGAGGCGGATGTGTCCCCCACGAAGCATGCAGGGCGCGCGGGGCCTCCAGTCCCCGGCACCCTCCACCCCGACCCCACCTCCGCCTCCCCAGCCTCCTGGGCCCCCAGCCGCCCCCGCGTCCTTTCCTACTGCCCCCCACCGTGCTTCCCAACTGCCCCCCACCGTGCACCCGGCATCCCAAGCCCAGGTGCCCCGCCCCGGGCCTTACCCATGGAGTGGAGCCTGCTCTCCTCCCTGGACCCCTGCGCCTGGCTCCTCCTTGGCTCCCACAAGGCACAGCCTGTGTCCGCCCCAGCCCGCCGCGAACTCGCGCTGCAACCTGCCGCCTCGGCCCTGCCCCCAGCCCCGCCCCCAGCCCTCTGGCCCCGCCCCTCCATGGGCCGCGGGGCGGCCGCGTGTTTTCTGTTCCCGTCTCTGCGGCCAGGTGGGGGCGAGTGCTCTGAGGTCAACTCTCGGCCACCTGGGAGCTGAGCGGTGCTGCCACTGTCCCCATTTCAGAGATGAGGAAACTGAGGCTCACAGGGCAAAGGGCCGTCTGCGTCCGCAGGAGGGCCGGAGCCCAACTCTTCGTGGAGGAACAGGGAGGCCTGGAACAGCCCCTTCCCGAACGCAGCAAGTGGTGCTCTGAGGAGGGGGTGCGGGGACCCCTTCCCTCTGGGGCCCTCAGGAGGGGCGGGCCTCAGTCCCGGGATGTGGCCCCAATCCAGCCACCCTCAAGCCTCCCAGGAGTCTCAGCGCCTTCCCACGTACCCGAGTGTCCACAAGGCTCCGACATCCCCTCTAGCGGGAGCGCTCCCCAGTCTCTCTGGCGAGGGTCCTGGACACCAAGGAAGAGGGCGGCAGCAAGGACTGGGTGGGTCGGCTTTCCAGCGCCTGGCTTGCAATGTCGGGCTCCCCCTCCATCCTCAGCTCCTAGGAACTCATTCTCATGGCTGGCTGGGTCCACCTCAGCCTGGAATGAGTGTGTGGCATTCTTATGGCCACCTGCCCCCAACCATGAAAACAGACCCAGTGCCAGTCTTCAGGCACAGCTGGATCCCAGTGCTAGTCTTCAGGGACAGCTGGATCTCAGTGCCAGTCTTCAGGGACAGCTGGATCTCAGTGCCAGTCTTCAGGGACAGATGGATCTAGGCCCTCCGGGAATGCCCTCAAGGCTGGCTCTTCACTTGGCCTCTGTGTTGGTCTCAGCCACACTCTGCCCTGCAGTGGCCAAGGTGGCGGTCCTTGGGCCACTGAGCTGACGTCCTGCCAGTCCCCAAACATGAAGTGTCCTTCTGTGGAATTCCTGCAACATGTCTGGGTGAGACGGGACTGGCCAGGCTGGGGTCACGGGCATCCCTCAGCCTGTGTCAGTGCCCATGACACACCAGGCCACATGACCCACCCCCTGG
The DNA here is from genome assembly GCF_047675955.1 of Chlorocebus sabaeus. Classification (NCBI taxonomy): domain Eukaryota; kingdom Metazoa; phylum Chordata; class Mammalia; order Primates; family Cercopithecidae; genus Chlorocebus; species Chlorocebus sabaeus. The sequence goes on along the minus strand of NC_132905.1, from coordinate 2,212,048 downwards.
GTCCACCCCAAGCGGGCAGAATGGGTTCTGCTGACCCCATGTGCCCGTGCACGGCGCTGTGCCAGGAGACACAGGGCCCCCTCAGTCATCACATAGCGTTTCTCATAAGCTTCTGAGGTGGCCCAGGGACCACCAGGGCTCCAGTGTGGCCAAGAAGTGAAGTCCGGAGTTACCCAGAGGGCTGCTGGTGAGGGGAGTACTCAAGACACAGGTGGAGGGCTTCCTGGAGCTGGTGGCATTTGAGAGGACACAGGCGAAGAGCAGCACAGAGTGGAAGGCCCTGCAGGAGAATTCGGGGGACTCTGGCAGCCCAGCAAGCTCCAGTTCCTAGGATCCTAGGATGCTTGTTGGGGAAACAATATTGTACATCTCTCCCTCCCTCCCCCTGCTCCCCATCCCCTTCCTATCCCCTCCCTACCACACTCCTGCGGCCTAGAGAGGGAAAGGTCCCTCCACCAGGACCAGACCTCCTCCCTCCTCCCACCCCACTTCCAGCATCGGCAGAGAGTGCTGGACCTGGCCTACGGTCAGGAGCAGTGGCTCCCCCAGCACCATCAAACCTGTCACCTCCCTGCACCCCTTCCCCCCTCCCCTCCCTTCCTTCCTCCCCTTTACCCCTTCTCCTCCCTTTCCCCACCTCCCCTCTCTTCCCCTCCCCTCCCTTTCTCCCTCCTCCCTTCCTCCATCCCCTCCCTTCCCGCCTCCCCTTGCTATGCCTTTTCCCCTCCTCCCTGCACCCTCTTCTTCCTGTACCCCCTGCTCCCCTCCCCCCGCTTTCACCCATCCCTCCTCCCTGTAACCCCCCCCTCCTCCCTGCACCCTCCTTCCCCTTTCCTGTACCTTCCTTCCCCCTCCCCACTGCCCCACCCTCACCTCTGCTTCTCCCATTTGGCACTTCCCATGTTCCTGTCTCCACACGGGAACGCAGTCTTTTTGTTTTTCATTCATTTATTTTTGCAGCGTTATTGAGAGAGAGCTGATGTATGGTAACCTGCATATATTTGTAGTGTGCAGTGTGAAAAGTTTCGACACTTTACACACTTGTGAAACCATCACAGTCAAGATAACTCTCCATCACCCAAGTTTCCCCACGCCCTTGGCAGGCCTCTCCCATCCCATCTGCGAAGGCGCCCAGGATCCTTTTCTCACTCCCATCACTGCGCTGCCCAGCATCTCGCACGGGTGGAAGCAGCTGGTTCCTGCTGTCGCGGAGCGTTCGGCTGCGGGGTAAAATACAGCTGCTGTGAATCTTGTACAGGCTTTGCTGGACACCTGTGTTCATTTCTCCACGAGCAGCGGTCAGAGACACGTTTAACCCCTTAAGAAACTGCCAGAAGGGTATGAACCACCGTCCACACCCCAGCAGCTCCAGGAGTTCCGCACCCTCCCGACGCTTGTCCTGGTCCCATACTCACGAGTGTGTTCCTGGTATTTTGTTGTGTTTTTAATTTCTAAATAAGCTCAGGAAACGTGATTCTCAACATCCTCCTCAGACGCGCCCAGAGAGAAGCTGCCTCTCTTCTGCTCACACTGGAGGGCTCTCCCGTCCACCTGTGCCCTTCCCCAGCAGCCTTTTCCATCTCAAGCCTCTACCCAGCCCCTTCGCCAGTCAGGAGGCTCCCCAGGGTCCGGCCCCTGCAGCCCCTGGAAAGGCTCCCGTGCCTGAGAGGCGCTCATAGCACTTGGTGAGTAAGAACATTGAGAAAAGACAGATACACACGTGCCCATCCTTCTCAAAACCAGAAATTCTAGCAGTTAGGACTTAACAGCCTGACAAGCAGCTAGCTGCGTTTCTAACAAGGAGTGTGATCTATCTCCCAAGCAAGTCTCGAAGGTGCCCTGGGAAGCTCCCGTTCGACCTTCCTGGTGAGCTCAGCGTCACAGGGACTGTGCCCAGTCCGGCTTTGTGTCAACGCTCTGCTGCGCATAGCCAGCCCCGCCAGGCAGGGGGCTTCAGAAGGCTGCGTAGGGACTGGGGTCTTTCGAATTGCATAACCACCATTCTGAGATCAGGCACTGGTTGAGCACTTGCTGTATGCATGGCACTGAGGACACAGGAGGCCCTGATGGGTTCCCGAAGCTACTCCGACCAATGAAAGCCGAGAGCAGCACAGACGCCACTGCCTCTGTGGCCCTGGGCAGGCAGTGCCCTGAGGGCAGGCCCAGGTGAAGGCTCAGTGGACCTTTTTTTTTTTTTGAGACAGAGTCTCGCTCTGTCGCCCAGGCTGGAGTGCAGTGGCACGATCTCTGCTCACTGCAATCTCCACCTCCTGGGCTCAAGTGGTTCTCCTGCCTCCGCCTCCCAAGGAGCTGGGACTACAGGAGCGCACCACCACGCTCGGCTAATTCTTTATATTTTAGGAGAGACGGGGTTTCACCATGTTGGCCAGGATGGTCTCAATCTCCTGACCTCAGGCGATCCGCGGCCTCTCAAAGTGCTGGGATTACAGGTGTGAGCCACCACATCCACCTGGACTTTTCTTTTTTAGATAAAATTACACTTGAAATTGATTTGTAGACCTAGTATTAAAAAGATTTTCTAAAATTACATTTGGAAGCCACCGTCTGATAGAAGGGAAAATGCCAGCAACTGACTGGAGAACCACCAGATCTGTAGTCAGAGCAGCATTCGAAAAACGATGACAACTTCTCGGGCACTTAGCCCACCATCGGGGCCATTTACATGCCTGAGTCCTTTAGTGCCAGATCCCTAGTGCGGGGCCAGGTGACCCACCTGGGTGGGGCCCAAGCCTTTCCCGGTGCTTAACTGAAGTGCCCTTACATTGGCTGAAATACATAGATCTTACCTGTCAGCTTAGCATTTCACATTGGCATGCACCTGTGTGACCCCCATGATGATCGAATCAGAACATTTTCATCACCCCAGAGGGCCCTGGCGCCTCTTCCTGACAGTCTCCTCACCGGAGGCCCACGCCCTGCTTCTACCCACACGTGAACTTCCATCAGGTGGAATCAGAATGCATAGGCTTCTGTGTCTGGCCTCTTCCAGTCAGCGTAGTTCTTCTGAGATTCAACTACATCACTGAGCATATCAGTAGTTCGTTCCTTTTTATTCCTGGGAGACGTTTCACTGACTAAATATGCCTCCATTTGACTCTCCATTCACCTGCTGATGGGCATTTGGGCTGCTTCCATCTTAAGCATCAATGAATACAGCCACTGTGAACATTCTTATATGACCTTTTGGTGGACAAAGGAACTCATTCTCAAGTAGATGCTTAGGAGTGGAACTGCTGGTCACAGGACAGATGCACACTCAGCTTCGTCACTGTGTCACACACCGGGTAGACGTGCATTCAGCTTCCTGTGTCACGCACTGGATACACATGCATTTGGCTTCCTGTGTCACACACCACGCCACCACTGGATGGCAGTCTTTCAGATTCAAGCCCTGAGGGTGGGCACACAGTGGAGTCTCACTGTGGTCTCTATTTGCATTTCTCTGATGACCAGTAATGGTGAGCACCTTTTCAGTTGCTTATTCCCCACTTGTATATCTTTTCTAAAGCACCTGTTCAAGTGTCTTGCACATTTGTTATTGTATTGTCTTTTTATCACTGAGTTGTGGAATTCTTTATTCCTTTGTCATGTATAAATATTGCAAATATTTCTCCAAGTCTGTGGCTTGCCTTTTTATTTTATATACCTTTTTTAACATTCTAAAGAGAAATTTACTTTCCATTTTATTTTTTCTCAGTAATAGAGCAAAACAATAAAGAAAAAAATATAGATGAGTATCTAAACTTTTTCAGAAACAATGTATTTCATAGAGTAAAAATTGAATAGACACTTTTTTCCCACTGTGTTCATGAAATCTAAATGATAGATTGTGGAATTCATAAGTGTGGCGAATAAGCCAGTCTAAAGAAAATCTCCTGTGCCTCCTGTACGACGTCCCATACCATGTTCCATATCATGTCCCGTCCACATCCCGTACCACATCCTGTACCACGGACCATAACAGGCGATTGCCAAAAAGCAAAGGTTCCACTCTGACCTTGAACTAAACGCTGACCTGTCTCCAAGGGCATCTTGATGAGCAAAAGGCTGTAGCTTTGAGGCCCAATTTATCCATTCTTCTTCAGGATTTGCGCCTTCTACGTCCTTAGAAATCCTTTCCCACTCCCAGTCATGAAGACCTCTGATGCTTTCCAGGTCCCTGTCCACCTCGAGTTCATGTTTACGTACAGTGTGAAGATGGACTCCAGGCTCACGTTCCCCCATAGGGCACAGAACTGCACCAGGGCCTTCAGCCACGCCTGTCTCTGCACCACGCCGTCCTGATGGCTGTCACTTCAGAGGAAGTCTTGAAATCTGGGAGGGTCAAGTGCTCCATTCTGTGCTAGGCTGTCTTGGCTATTTAAGTCCTCTGCATTTCTATATACATTTGTGGAATCAGATTGTCAGTTTCTAGGAAAATCCTGCTGGGATTTGGTTGAGCCGGCATCGCTTCTGTTTCAGTTCGGACAGACTTGCTGTCTTCAGCAACAGTGAGTCTTCCCCACCAGCACTATGGTGTTGGCCTCCGCTGAGGGCTTCGATTTCTCAGTTCCAGTGTAAGGATCTCATACATTCAGTGTATACCTAGGCATGTGTTCTCTGTGCTATTGTTGACGGCACGTTTTTAACCTGGTTGTTGGTTGCGAGTACACGGAACTACAGATGCCTCCAGCTACCGGCCTTGCCTCTGACCCTCTTTCGGAGTTCACGCACCATGCTCAGTGTTGTGTTTGTAGGTTCATCTGGACTTCCGAGACATATAGTCGTGTCACCTCTAAATTTTTTGTTCACCTTCTTCCTCTCCACACTTGGTGCCTGTTTTTCTTGCCTTTTTGCCCAACTGCAGCTGCCTGTATGTGGGGAGCGGAGGCAGCAAGAGCGGCCATCCCGGTCATGTTCACATCAGGCTGCTCGTGCCCCAGGTCTGTGCAAACACCCAGATCAGACTGACGGCAGCCAGCAAGCCTGTGATGAGATGCGAAACAGCAGCTACGAGTCTCAAGAACAGAGTACAACAAACGCGCCTGTGGACCCGATCTTGTGGCAGTGCCTGGCTGAGGGGAATCTCTAAGCCTCAAGTCACCGTGACCGCCCCACACAGACTGACCGAACCAACATGAAGAGCAGAAGAGCTGGGATGAAACCAATCATCCTCGCAGAAATTCAAGTGCAACTGCTCTTTGTACCTGATTAAACTAATTTATTTCAGGCCAAGAACTTCGTGAAAGGCAGGCATGGGTCATGGATGGAAAGCACAGGCATGACCCCATCAGGGGACGACCCTGGCACAGCCTGCAGTAGGAAGCTGGAGCGCGCCCACCAGTGCTTCCTGCTGAGACTTGGTGTGGCCACAAGTGTCCAGGGTGAACTGTTTCCTCCTTAAAAAAGATATGGAGGACTCCTTACCCCCGGTCCTCAGAATGGGACTCTATCTGGAGTTAGGGTCTTTACACAGGTAATCCAGTCAGAATGAGGTTGTTTGGGTGGGCCCTGATCCAACAGGGCTGGGGGTCCTTACAGAGAGGGGAAGCTGGACCCAGAGACTGACACACACGAGGGAGAAGCTGCGGAAAGGGGGAGGCAGAGATTGGGAGCTGTGTCTAAGCCAAGGAACCCAAAGGTGCCAGCAGCCGCCAGAAGCTGGGAGAGCAGAGCCTTCCCCAGAGCCTGGGGAGAAACCCACCGTGCTGGCACCTGTGGCCCCCAGAGCTGTGGGACAATTCGTGGTCCTTTGTCACAGCAGCCCCAGTGGGGCAGGGCAACAGGTGTGGGAACAGGGGCAGTGTCTCCAGCAGCACTTGTAAGTAAACCTGTATTATCGCTGTGGATAATACAGTATTATCACATAAATAATAAACCTGTATTATCACATCCAGGTGGAGTGAATGTCACGACAGGGGACGGACTCCAGTCGCATCAGAGACCGCTCCCAAAGGCTCTCCAAGGTGCTCAAAGGCAGGGAGTGGTGCGGTACACATTGGCGCTGAGTCTCTGAGGGCCCAGCAGGAGCTGCAAACTGTCAGGGCCAACATGTACCACAAACTGCCCTGGAGACGCCTTCTCTCACCACAGGAGGTCTGCGTCAGGGCTGGGGCCCTCTGGGCACCTCAGCTGCGTTTCTGTGTGCATCTCCCCCTGCGCTGGGCCTCCCCCCGCCCCTCCTAGCTGTGCCCAGCTCATCTCCACCTGTGAGAGCAGAAGGTGTAAGCGCAGTCTCCAGCCCCCGGACTCCACGCACAGGGCGGCTCAGCCTCTGTCCTCACAGAGAAAGTTCTTTCTCCCAGCTCTGCTGGGGCTCAGCTACAGATTCCAACAGGTGGCTCAGAAACCAGTGCCTCAGCAGAGCCAGAGTGCAATCTGGCAGCAGAATCTAAAACTGGAAAACTGGGGAAAAATAGGCAAAACAAATACAGATAAATTTGTTTTTAATAAAGGAGTTAATTTTCTTTCAATCCTATATAAAACAATAGCAATTAAAAACTTCATTTTTGAAAGTAAAATATTTACATATGAACAAGTAACTGTGCAAAATTTACATGAAAAAATGGAAAGACAGGGATTTCCTAAAAGACAAAATAAAAGGTGTAACAGTTCTCAGGTGTTGATAAAAAATACTGATCAGCGTTCAGTTCGCACGCGCTGGAATTAAAGTCTAATGTGAGAACTCACACGGAGAAAGCCAGAGTATTTACAGTCATCAAAGTACTATCAATAGACAATTTCATACAATAACCTCTGAAAATAGAAAGAACCAATTAGTATATTTGCAATAAAAAAATAGGTACAAAGAAGGGGCTTTGCTCTGGACGTCTGTAAAGTCGGCCCAAGGCTTGCATACAGTCTCTTAGCAAAATAATTATAGTTTACATAGCCATTTCTATGTCATGTGCCAAAAGTTATGTACAATTACTGACAAAATACACCAACCATTTTTCAACACTTGATTCACACCGAGAAACAGTCTTTTGATGATTCTTCTCAACTTTGATTTTATTTAATCTAGGTTTTCACTTTTAGCTAAAAAACACAGTGCAAGTAAAATATATTTATGCTGAAAAGGTTTTCATCTCTTTTAACTTTACAGCTTTACAAACTATAGCAAATAAAATGCATTTGTACAGATGCTGACCACACATTCAGAAGGAGCCCACCTTTGCTGGGCCCCGCCTCTACCAAGCAGAAATGCGATTACACTCTGAGGTGGGGGTGCTACGATGAATTGTGTATTCCTCCAGGATTCTCAGCGGAGCGGAGGGGAAGGGCTGGGGGGAGAGGGGAGGCAGGGAGAGGGGAGGGGACAAGAAGGGAGATGGGGGGGAGAAGAGGGGAGACGGGGAGAGGGGAGGGGAGAAGAGGGGAGGGGGGGAGATGGGAGGGGAGAAGAGGGGAAGGGGGAGAGAGGAGGGGAGCGGGGAAGAGAGGAGGGTGGGGAGAGAGGAGGGTGGGGAGAGAGGAGGGTGAGGGAGAGAGGAGGGTGAGGGAGAGAGGAGGGTGAGGGAGAGAGGAGGGTGAGGGAGAGAGGAGGGTGAGGGGGAGAGGAGGGTAGGGGGAGAGGGGAGGGGAAGGAAGATAAATAGTCTAAAAAATCAGTTTGCTTTGCTAACTGACTATTACAAAAATAAAATAAAATGAGGTCATCGGCTGTAGACATACACCTACACAGTAAGTTAGGTAGAACTAAACCAAAATGCACAAATAATGCAGAAACTGCTATGAGTTGACAGAGGGCAGCTAATTATTTGCTAGCGATTCCATCAGTCTTTATATATGGCTTGTTTGGCAAGAAGGCCACTCAATCAAGATGAGTTAAGATTTAATTGTCCTTTAAGAGTATCCACAGGCCTTTGTGTTCTCTCCGTTACAGAAACGTATTTTCTTTCAGACTGAAGAGTTGATTTAGAAACAGGAATATAAAACTGTTCCATCGTAAAGAGGTGGCTGTTTTTTAAACAATATCCCATTTGCTTGTTACAAAAAGGCGTAATCTGCAAATATATAAAAAGTCCCCAGGCGTCCTCCTGTGTCACTTAAGGAATGCTTTGTAGAGCAGCAGTGAATGGCTTGTCTCACGTTCATTTTCTAAACAAAATATGAGGTCCCTGAGGTTGACCCGCGTGATTCTTTGTCGCGTGAACTGTCTGGGGGCTCCGACCCCCGAGCTGCCTGGGACCACCGAGCCGGGGCCCGACCCCTGGTGACAAAAACGGAGAAGACAGGGTGTTAGTGGGGCCCAGAGTGGGGCTTGAAATGGGGGCCTGTGTGTCTGAACCAAGCACCCCGATTCCAGAGGAGGCCAGGCCTGGCATGGGCTCCCTCCGGTAGGCCCACAGCTGGAGCTGAGGTGCTGTCCCAGGGCCCTGCCAGGGCAGGGGCAAGGGCAGGAGGCCCCATACTGTGCCTTCAGGACAGGGCACACTCAAGACACTGCCCAATGCCCCACAGTGCTCAGACCTGCTCCTGGGGCTGAGGATGGACCAGGGGGTGGCACCCACCCAAGGCAAATGTCTGAGCGGCCCCAGGGCCACCCTCCATGCGACCACAGCTGGACTGCGTGTGGACTCAGCTGGGGTACAAAAGCCACACTGGGTCCCTGTGTGTCATCCTGCCTGGCTGCTGAATTCCCGCACTGGGAGGGCTGGGGTCGGCTGGGACTGGGCATGCTAGGTCAGCTGCGAAGGCTGGGTGCTCAGTGGCTCCCACAGTGATCCCTGGGCCTCTGGCTGGGCCCTGCTGCACAGACTCTGCCTCCGTCAGCCCCGCCAGGTGACCAGGTGCCTCCCGAGCTGCCTCAGATGTGTTCCTGCTTGAAGAAGCATAGCTGCTGGGTGCCACCTCTTGTGGAGAGCTCTGGTGGTTTCAGCTGATGACACGTGCACGACACCGCCTAGCGGGGCACACGCCACACACACACGACACCGCCCAGCGGGGCACGCGCCACACACACACACGACACCGCCCAGCGGGGCACGCGCCACACACACGACACTGCCCAGCAAGGCACGCGCCACGCACACACACGACACCGCCCAGCGGGGCACGCGCCACACACACACGACACCCCCCAGAGGGGAATGCGCCACGCACACACATCGCCCAGCGGGGCACAAGCCACACACACACACACGACACCGCCCAGAGGGGAACGCGCCACACACACACACGACACCGCCCAGCGGGGCACGTGCCACACACACACACATGACACAGCCCAGCGGGGCACGCGCCACACACACACACGACATCGCCCAGCGGGGCACGCGCCACACACACACACGACATCGCCCAGCGGGGCACGCGCCACACACACACACGACATCGCCCAGCGGGGCACGCGCCACACACACGACACTGCCCAGCAAGGCACGCACCACACACACACACGGCACCGCCCAGCGGGGAATGCGCCACACACACGACACTGCCCAGCAAGGCACGCACCACGCACACACACGACACTGCCCAGCAAGGCACGCACCACACACACACACACGGCACCGCCCAGCGGGGCATGAGCCACACAACTCCCAAAGGCTGTGGTTTCCCCATGTGGCATGAAAACTAAGGTCTGCTCTGATGGTGAAAGCCGCTCATGTATATTTAAGTACAAAGATTACAATGGCATCTTTACAGCACATTCTCAACCAAAGTTAAGACGCTGGAAGTAGCTGATTCTGCTGTGCACGCCACTGGGAGCCCTGCCGTGAACAGCCACAGGCAACGCCTGGGCTGCCCTGATGTGGCACCCCGAATCCCGTCCTTCCTCCCATCCCCGCTCTGCCACTTTCAGTTCAGGCTGGGAGCATGGCTGCCTTGTGTGATGGCATGCAAGTGTGACTCCGACCCACTACATTTTCTTTATTCCTGTGAGATTCAAACAGAAGAGGGCACCTGTCTCCCTTCAGACGCCCTGCACTGTGAGGGCCCTTCTTCAGACCTACCCCGGGTGCCTCTGCTACTGAAGCCTCTGCGCACTACTGAAGCCTCCGCGTGCTCCACACTAGCTCATTACAAACTGATCCTCACCTGAGGCCAGGCCTCCCAAAAGAGAACTTAGGCGGGGCGAGTGACAGTTTGCAGGGTGAGGGCAGGGCTCTCACACGCACCACCCTAACAGGCTGTGCGACCCAGTGACACCTTCTATAAATTCCAGACTGTGTTTGATGCTTCTACCTTCAAAATAGTTCAGCTACCAAAAAAGAGGACTGGGGTGAAGGGGAGACGCTCATCCCAGGTGCGCAATTTAAGGGCTGCTGAGGGTCAGAAATCAAGATATTCTAATGCCAAGTGTCAGCACCAATCAAGGGAAGGGGCAAGACCAACCAAGGGAGGGGGCGAGACGGTGCCTCCTCGGGGCTGAGGCCACTCCCAGGTCCCAGCGCACTGAGAAACTGATGGCAGGCCCTGCTTCTGCGCCAAGCTCTGAAGGTGCACTATGAATGAAAAACATAACTTCTCCAGATTGAGTTTTATAAATACAACTAAATTTTTCTTAAATCTAAAAAAAGAAAAGAAAAACGCAAATTAACCTGATACTCCAGTTGCCTCTCTCTACACCGCACACTGCTGCCTTCTGCCCAGTCCACCTCGCCCCAGGGAGGAGGGGTCCACACACTCTGTCTTTCCCATAGGGTCTTTGCTCGCAGAAATCTATGTGGATTCTGGCTACCGCAGAGGGTCTGCTGCTAAACTGCTCTGAAGATGGAGTGGAGATCTCGTGGGAACCTCCTCCTCTCTTCTCAGGACTGGGGCTGCCATTGGACCAAGGCCTTCTGTGCCCAGCCCACACGGCAGTGGCAGCGGCTTTCCTTCCTAGGTTCATCCAAACCCCTCATGGGCTGTGCCCGTGGTGGGCGCAGCAGCCCGGTGGGGGGTGGCAGTCAGGGACTGGTCACGGAGCCTGCTGGGAGGAAAGTGCTTAGTGGGGGCTCCCAGCTCCCATGGGACACCTGAGGACGAAGTGCCTGCGGGGACCAGGGCCAAGGCACCCATGGCCACTCTAGAGGGACTGTGGCACATGCAGGTGCGACGGCCACTCTAGAGGGCCTGTGGCCCATGCAGGTGTGATGGCGCCAAGCAGGGCCTGGGACGACAAGGTCCACCAAGGCCAGCGCCGATGTGGAGCCCTGGGGGCCTCGGCGTAAACAACTCCAAACACAGGGGCTTGGGGTTTTTTAGGTGCAGGGACTGGGATTAGAAAACGAGCAAGCAAACTAAAATCCCCACGACCCTGGACATACCACACGAACCCTCCCCCTTTACAGGTCTCCGCCTCTGAAACATGGCAGACATCCCCTGCCCCGTCACAGGGCTCTTAAAGGCACCAAATGAAAGTAGGCGATCTCTCCACTGCACACGCGCCACAGGGACTCAATGTCGAAGCCAAATGCAAAGAGTCGCCATCGGTGGAACCGCCTGGTGCAGGGTCTGTGCCGCCCGAACGTCAGGCCCCGTGCCATCAGCAGCGGGAGCAGAGCGTCTGCTCCTGAGGTGGGAGCCCCTTGGCCCGTCCTTTACTCCACCACGGAGCCCCAGCCGAGCAATGGGTGGAGAACGCTGTGCCCACAGCCGCCCGGGCAGCGGGTAACAATGGCCCGTGCCGCACACGCTCCAGCCAGCTCCGCCCCGAACGCGTGCAAGCCCTCTCCGTGCCTAACCATTTACGGGGTGTCACACACACGAGGCAAGGTCACTGGCAGCACATTTCGAAGAACAGCAGTAGTAACAAAAACACTCGGACACACAACTTAGAAAGTTAGCATCACTTCCGGGATGCTGAAGACAACATGGCTGCCGAGCTGACGTCTCCCAGCCTCTCTTCCACACACAGTTCAGCACAAGCAAGGAACACAGGTCTACACCAGCATCACCGTCGGCACAGGACGAGGGCGCCTAGACTTCACAATCACTGCAAGTCGGCGCACAGTCAATACACGCCCGAGCCTGATCCCGCTAGTGCCTCCCCTGCAAGGCCACGGTGGGGCGGGGCGGGGCGGGTGGGGTCCGTGGGAAGTCACTGCTGAAAGGCTAAGGCACCCCAAGTCCGAGCGCCTGAGAGGTGTCCAGGAAGGTCAGCACGGACCATAGGGCAGGGACCACGGAGCACAAGACGGGAAGGGGTTGTCAAGGCAACACGGCGTGTCGTGAGAGGAGCCCTGTGGCCGCTGGGTGTTGAGGCAGAAAAGAAGGAAAAGGGGAAGTTCGGGTCCCGCAGTCAAGGGCTGGGAGAACCGGAGGACGTTCGAGACCCGGACTTCCCATGCGGCCAGCAGAGGGCGCCAGGAAACCACAGACCTGGCAAACACCGCAAGGCCACCAGGAGGAAGGGACAGAGGCGTCAAAGCCACCCAGAGCCACGGGAAAGTCAGAGAGTCAGAAAATGGGGGCTCCACACACATCAGAAACCCACCCTGGAACAACAAGGAAACTAACAACACTCTCAATACAGGAAAATCTGAAGTGTGCACTTAAGGATATAAAAATCACCTCAAATCAGAATCTCAAAAACTAGGAGGCACATTTTTATAAAAACAATACAATTACAAATACAACACCAAAAGGAAGTAACAGCTGACTGAACTTAAGGAAGAAATGGAAGGAAGAGGCAAAATTATCTCTGAAATGAATAAACTGCCAACTGTTCAAGGAGGGGAGGCAGTGAAAATGCAGTAAGGAACCCACTAGAGACAGGAAGCCAAGAGGATGGAGCCAAGACACAGAAAGGAGGACAAAGGTCAGGAGAAAACAGGGCAAACGAGAGCTGGATAATCTCCCTCTCAGACGGAGTGGGACATTCACACCATGACATTTGCAAAAGACAGCAAACCCACACCCTGAGGAGACACTAAACCCCACACCCACCTGAGAGGAGACACCAAAATCCACACCTACCTGAGAGGAGACACCAAAACCCACACCCACCCGAGAGGAGACACCAAACCCACACCCACCCGAGAGGAGACACCAAACACACACCTACCCAAGAGGAGACACCAAACCCACACCCACCCGAGAAGACACCAACCCCACACCCACCCGAGAGGAGACACCAACCCCACACCCACCCGAGAGGAGACACCAAAACCCACACCCACCCAAGAGGAGACACCAAAACCCACACCCACCCAAGAGGAGACACCAAAACCGACACACTGAGAGGGCCCAGTGGGTGGCGGGACTCTGAGATGCAACCTCTTACACTAGGGGCTCTCAGAGCCGACAGCAGGGCTGCCAAGGAGGAAGAGAAGAGAACCCATGAAGGGGAAGGAATCAGCCTCCACGGTTCCTCCCAGCCCCTTCCCAAGGCAAGAACAGAAAAGACTTCTGAGCCAGCCAAGCCGCCTGTGCTCAGGGCCCAGAAACAGCCTCAGGAATGGGAGGAAGAGCCTCATCTACTGGGCGGGAAACTGCAGGGAAGAGACATTCTCAGGCTCCGAGTGAGGCAGAGGCAGGAGAGGGAGGCTGAGGACCAGAGTGTGCCTCCCGTGGAGGTCCTGTCACTAAAAGGCGGAGGAAGAAGCCACGAGAGCTCACAGATGCCGATGGCCAACAGTGGAGCTGCCGGGCCCGTGCAAACCGCTCGACTGCAGCATGAACAGTCCTGTGAGACACAGGAGACCAGGGCATCGTCAATAGTTTAAGTACAAAAGTAACCAGGAAGACACAGATACGAATCTTCCTAAATACAAAAAAAAAAAAAAAAATCAATTAAAAGAGCAAAGAATAAACATCAGAGAAAAAGAAACACAGCAAATATTTAAAATTCAGGCCAGGCAAGGCGACTCACACCTGTAAATCTCAGCGCTTTGAAAAGGGAGGCCGAGGCAGGAGGATTCCCTGAGGCTGGTAGTTTAAGATCAGCCTGGGGAACACAACAAGACCCCATTCCTACAAAATATTCTAAAAATTAGTCAGGTACAGTGCTGTGTACCTGTGGTCTCAGGCTACTGGGGTGGCTGAGGCAGGAGGATCCCTCTTAAGTCCAGGAAGTCAAAGTTGCAGTGACCTATGATCATGCCACCATACTCCAGCCTGGGAGACAGTGAAACCATGTCTCAAAAGATAAATAAAAATTTACCTAATTATAAAATATAATGATAGAGTCAAGACAAAACATGTCAATTATATCAATAAAGGCAAATAGGCTTAACTCATCTATTAAAAGAAAAACATTTTCAATTCGGCTCATACACTGAGACCAAACCATATGCTACAGAGAGACACAGAAAACAAAGTGATTCAGAACGTGAAAATAAAGGGAGGATCCCAGGGATTATGGGCTGGGGGACAAGAAAGACACCCAGGGTAACGGGTGTCACAAAGACAGATACTTTTCTAATGCAAAAAGTTACGGCTGCCAATGAAGATATGACATGTGGATATTAACGCACCAAACAACACAGCAGCCCCCACCAGTAAAAACGCAGGAGATGTGAGAAGACAGAAACACGCTAGTGGCAGTCATGGAACAGCACACCCGCCGCAGGACAGATCAAGTGGACAAAACTACGCCAGCAGCTGGGAGACTGAGCGACCTCATCATCGAGGGGCGGCTCGGGATGCCCACCTGCTCATCACGTGCCTCGGCCCTACGCACCCACAGCACATCCACAGATGCTGACTGCACCACCCGGACCAGCAAACACAAGAACTATGACAACACACGTGTTCCACATGTGAGGCTGGGAAAAAGTTGCCTCTCTCAAACGCAACGGGAGGACTTGACAAAACCTAACGAAAGTGCACACATACCAACCCTTCAACTCAGCAATCCCATCTCTCAGAACTCAGCCCCAACGGCAGGCCTCCAACAGAACGAAGACACACACGCACAAGGTTACTGTTGACAGCGTCACCTGTCACCGTGTCGGTAACCTAGAGGGTGAGAAGCTACGGGGCACCAGCACAATGAAGCGCCACCCAGCTGGGAAAGAGAAAGCTCTTGATGCAGTGACGAGGGCAGTGCCCGGGAACTCCATTAGCTGCAGAGAGCGAGAGTGTCACTGACCTGTGCTGCACTGCCAGGGAAGGAAAAAGACGCAGGAGCTCATCTGTTTGCACGGTAAGTGGAAACAGGGTGCAAAAATGGAGGCATGGGGGCAGGGCAGGAGGAGGGAGTGTGCAGCAGGAGGTGGGAGGGTGCAGCAGGAGGACAGTGAGCAAGGTGGGAGGAGGGAGGGGGCGGCGGGGGGAGGATGAGCGTGGTGGGAGGAGGGAGGGGCAGCTGGGGGAGGGCGAGCAAGGTGGGAGGAGGGCGGGGGTGGCGGGAGGAGGACAGGCATGGTGGGGGAGGGAGGGGGCGGCAGGGGGAGGACGGATGTGGTGGAGGAGGGAGGGTGCAGAGGGGGAGGGCACGGTGGGGAGGGAAGGGGCAGCAGGGGGGAGGGAGGGCATGGCAGGACGCCACTGCAGGGGGGACTTCTTTCTATACTTTTTTGTATAGTTCTGACTCTCGGGACCATGGCAATACTCCACCCCTCATGAACAAAAAAATCAAACGAGATTTGGAGGAAACCAACAGGAACACAAACAGTAACCACTGAACCCGAGCTGTGCTGCAGGTGAGTGACGGCCACACTGAGGGGACTGAACCCGAGCTGTCCTGCAGCTGAGTGACAGCCACACCGAAGGGTGGGCCGAAGTGGGGCCTGGTGGTGTCTGCCTGCAGTCCCAACTACTGGTGGGGGCTGAGGCAGGAGGACTGCTTGAGTCTGGGAGCCTTGGGCCAGCCCAGGACTCAGAGCAAGACCCTATCTCTAAAAACAAATAATAAAAATTTAAACATAAAAAGTAAAAATGAAAATAACAAAACTCGTCTATGTAACTTTGAAATGCACGATTTTGACCTGTGAGGTTAAGTAGAAGGGCTGCACAGAAATGCTACGCTCCAGGTCATCAGCACGTTTGTTTCTCACATGGCTTGGCAATCCCGAAGGCCCTGTAACTGTACGTTGGAACTGAACACCTCTGAATACCTAAGCACATCTACTGTGGGGATGAGAACCAGGTTCTCATGTAAGGCATGAGGGCAGCTAGAATAAGCCTATGACGTCAGACTAGATCCTGAGGCCTGAGGAAAAGTGAGAAGGCCGCTGTGTGCAGCACAGGTGCAGGTGCAGATGAGGGTTTGTGCGCGTGCACATGCCCCGGTCCACCCAGAGGCCTGGATGCAGGGATACCCCAGAAGCAATGAGCACACCTGGTGCCCAGAGGCTGGTTTCTAAATACCATCCCCAACCAAAGGAAGCACCATACCCAACCAAAAGAACCAATGCCCCTCCGAGCAATCGCAGAAAACGGAAGATGTGCCGGAACATTCTGTGGTGTCATAAAGTCACCAAATCCTCTTGTCATGTCACAAGGATATGGAACCAACCTGAAGCAGCTCATGATGGCCAGAGCAGGGCTGCTCAAGCAACAAAATAAATAAACGGTAGCAGTGGCTTGTTACCTACAGAAGAAAATAAATATCCATGCTAATATAAGCAAGTAACTGAATTAACAAGTGGGGGAAATAAGGGAGAAGGGGCAGCTCTCTCTACAGAATTCCAATTAATAAATGTAAACAGAAAGACAGAAATAGAAAGTTAGCATCAGGCAGACACCACAGCAGTCTCCACTGGCAGTGCCCTTGCAAACGCCCGTGCAGGGGCCAAAGGCCTGATAAGAAATGGTATTAGCAGCCTCCAAGTGTCTCCTTGAGATAATTACTAACTACAAAGAGAAAAAGAGTAACTTGACGGTGGAGAAACCGGCCATCCCCACCTTAACCAAGCTTCAGAGTCAGCAGCACCAGCAGCCAGGCGACACCACCTGCCTCCCAATACAGTGCTCTGAGGACACGCCAGCCAGCCCGCGGCATTCTAGCTGAGATTCTACAGCCTGGATGGCATCACGAGGAGATACCAGACAAACGCAAACTAAGGAAACGTCCACCAGACAAGGACCAGTGCTCTCCAGCATGTCAAGGCCAGCAAAGACCAGGAAAGACTAAGCAGCTGCCACCAAGCAGAGGAGCCGAGGAGCTGCAAGGGTCCCGGGGCAGGAAAGGACGTCGGGGACACTGGTAAAAATTCACTAAGGAGAAAATATTTGCAAAAGACACATCTGATAATGGACTGTTACCCAAAATATACCAAGAACTCTTGAAACTCAACAATAAGATGCTCCACATCCTCCATCACCAGGGAAATGCAAATTAAAACAAGATGCCACGGGCCAGGCGTGGTGGTTCAAGCCTATAATCCCAGCACTTTGGGAGGCCGAGACGGGCGGATCACGAGGTCAGAAGATCGAGACGACCATCCTGGCTAACACGGTGAAAGCCCGTCTCTACTAAAAAATACAAAAAAAAATCGCCGGGCGAGGTGGCGGGCGCCTGTAGTCCCAGCTACTTGGGAGGCTGAGGCAGGTGAATGGCGTGAACCCCGGGAGGCGGAGCTTGCAGTGAGCTGAGATCTGGCCACTGCACTCCAGCCTGGGCGACAGAGCAAGACTCCGTCTCAAAAAAAAAAAAAAGAAAAGAAAACAAGATGCCACCACACACCTACTAGAACGGCCAAAACCCAGAACATGGGCAGCACTGAACGCTGGCGAGGACGTGGAGAAACAGGACCCTCAGCCACGGCTGCTGTGAATGCGACATGGCGCAGCCGCTGGAAGACAGTCTGGCGGTTTCTTACAAAACTAAACGTACTCTTACCACACGATCCAGCAACCGTGCTCCTTGGTATCTACCCAAAGGAGCTGAAAATTCATGTCCACACAAAATCCTGCGCACAGATGTTTATACCAGCTTTCTTCATAATTGCCAAAACCTAGAAGCAGCCACGATGTGCTTTAGCAGGTGAGTGGATACAATAAACTGTGATACATCCACACACTGGAATAGTGCTCAGTGCTGAAAAGAAATGAGCCATCAAGCCATGAAAAAACACAGAAGAGCCTCAGGTGCATATTCCTAAATGAGAGAAGCCAGCTTGAGAAGGCTGCATCATTTCAACCACATGACATTCTGGAAAAGGCGAAACTATGGAGACAATAAGATCCGTGGACCAGGGACTGAGAGGACGGGAGGGATGAACCGGCAGAGCACAGAGGAATTCGGGGCTGTGGAACAACTCCACATGATATGGTGCTGGTGGAAACACGTCATTCTACAATTGTCAAAACCCACAGAACGTACACACCAAGAGCGCACCCTGATGGGAACTCTGGAAGCTAGTGAGAAGGACATGCTGAGGTGGGTTCGTGGATTCTAACAAAGGCACCACCCGGCCAGTGGGGGAGGCTGTGCACCTGCAGGGAGGAGTGTATGGGGAGTCTCTGTACTCTTCCCTTCCTTTTTCCGTGAACCTAAAACTGCTCCAAAAAAGAGTTTATTAATTTACTTAAAGTTAAATTCAGGGAAAAAAATCAAATAAGGTCTTTAGTGAACAGTATCATACCCATGCTTAACATGAGGTGAGACTGGGCGAGGGGCAGATGGAAACTCTCTGTACTATTTCTGTAACTTTCCTCTATGTGTAGAATTAATTCCAAATTACAAGTTAAAAACAGAAGACCTACCCTTAAGAGATATCCAAAAGGAAAAAGAAAAGAACTATTGAGCATTATCTTTGATGAAGAAAGGTGTCGTGTTAACTGTTACACAGATAACACACACAGATCCCCAAAGTTCACAAAACGCAAAATCTGAACAATTGCGAAACAAATGCTCCCCAGACAGATGCCGGCGCCAGTCTTCATCCACTCGGCAGCGCCTCGCCTGGGTCGTCCAGGTCCCGCTTTCTCGATACTCCATGAACCTCCCACCCCCACACCCTGGCCCTTCTCGTGAGTGAGAACTCACGAGCTCCCTTACTCTTCTTAGAGGCTACTCCGCACATGTTAACACTCACATCCAAAATTCATCAACGTGCCTTTCCCATCCAATCCCCCTCCTGGCGCAGGGACCCCAGCAGGCAAAATGGTAGGTAAGTTGGTTACACTGAAGAAAAAAACAAATACACTGCATGATGGGAACTAGGTTCCTCACTGTCTGAGAAAGAACTAATAGACAAGGATGGGGGAGACTGCTAAACAGAAACCCTGGCATGCTGGGCTAGGACCGCAGTATCAACACACACACAGGACCCCTTGGACATGGAAAGGCCACACCCTCCCCTACATGCATTTGGGTCCTGAGCTCTGGCTGCTGGCACGGCCTGGAAGCGGGGGCACCAGCAGTCAGCACACCAAGTGCCCAGATCCTGGCCTCTCACCACCACACTCCACTAGAGGAACCAGAACTCCAGGGGAGCTGCAGAGTGGGCAGGGAGAGTGCACATGGCAATAAGGAATGCTACAGACAAGGGACGCGTCAGAGGATACAGACTCCAGCCACAAGAAACTCCCACCAAGCAAGCCTAGAAATAATGAGTGCTGATCAGAGCCCACCAAACACAACAGGGCACTGCAGCGAGTGAGTGAGTGAGTGAGTGAGTGAGGGATCCTGGCACCCACCACTGCAGTGAGTGAGGGAGGGATCCTGGCACCCACCACTACAGTGAGTGGGTGAGGGATCCTGGCACCCACAGCACTGCAGTGAGTGTGTGAGTGAGGTATCCTGGCACCCACAGCACTGCAGTGAGTGAGTGAGTGAGTGAGGGATCCTGGCACCCACCACTACAGTGAGTGAGTGAGTGAGGGATCCTGGCACCCACCACTACAGTGAGTGAGTGGGTGAGGTATCCTGGCACCCACCACTGCAGTGAGTGAGTGAGTGGGTGAGGGATCCTGGACCCACAGCACTGCAGTGAGTGAGTGAGTGAGGGATCCTGGCACCCACCACTACAGTGAGTGAGTGAGTGGGTGAGGGATCCTGGACCCACAGCACTGCAGTGAGTGAGTGAGTGAGGGATCCTGGACCCACAGCACTGCAGTGAGTGAGTGAGTGAGGGATCCTGGACCCACAGCACTGCAGTGAGTGAGTGAGGGAGGGATCCTGGACCCACAGCACTACAGTGAGTGAGTGAGTGAGGGATCCTGGCACCCACAGCACTGCAGTGAGTGAGTGAGTGAGGGATCCTGGCACCCACCACTACAGTGAGTGAGTGAGTGAGGGATCCTGGCACCCACCACTACAGTGAGTGAGTGAGTGAGGGATCCTGGCACCCACCACTGCAGTGAGTGAGTGAGTGGGTGAGGGATCCTGGACCCACAGCACTGCAGTGAGTGAGTGAGTGAGTGAGTGATCCTGGCACCCACCACTACAGTGAGTGAGTGAGTGGGTGAGGGATCCTGGACCCACAGCACTGCAGTGAGTGAGTGAGGGAGGGATCCTGGACCCACAGCACTGCAGTGAGTGAGTGAGTGAGGGATCCTGGACCCACAGCACTGCAGTGAGTGAGTGAGTGAGTGAGTGAGTGAGGGATCCTGGCACCCACCACTGCAGTGAGTGAGTGAGTGAGGGAGGGATCCTGGCACCCACCACTACAGTGAGTGAGTGGGTGAGGGATCCTGGACCCACAGCACTGCAGTGAGTGAGTGAGTGAGGGATCCTGGCACCCACCACTGGAGTGAGTGAGTGAGTGAGTGAGGGATCCTGGCACCCACCACTACAGTGAGTGAGTGAGTGAGGGATCCTGGCACCCACCACTGCAGTGAGTGAGTGGGTGAGGGATCCTGGCACCCACCACTGCAGTGAGTGAGTGAGTGAGTGAGTGAGTGAGGGATCCTGGCACCCACAGCACTGCAGTGAGTGAGTGAGTGAGGGATCCTGGCACCCACCACTACAGTGAGTGAGGGAGGGAGGGATCCTGGCACCCACCACTGCAGTGAGTGAGTGAGTGAGGGATCCTGGCACCCACAGCACTGCAGTGAGTGAGTGGGTGAGGGATCCTGGCACCTACCACTACAGTGAGTGAGTGAGTGAGGGATCCTGGACCCACAGCACTGCAGTGAGTGAGTGAGGGATCCTGGCACCCACCACTGCAGTGAGTGAGTGAGTGAGTGAGGGATCCTGGACCCACAGCACTGCAGTGAGTGAGTGAGTGAGGGATCCTGGACCCACAGCACTACAGTGAGTGAGTGAGTGAGGGATCCTGGCACCCACAGCACTGCAGTGAGTGAGTGAGTGAGGGATCCTGGCACCCACCACTACAGTGAGTGAGTGAGTGAGGGATCCTGGCACCCACCACTGCAGTGAGTGAGTGAGTGAGGGATCCTGGCACCCACCACTGCAGTGAGTGAGTGAGTGGGTGAGGGATCCTGGACCCACAGCACTGCAGTGAGTGAGTGAGTGAGTGATCCTGGCACCCACCACTACAGTGAGTGAGTGAGTGGGTGAGGGATCCTGGACCCACAGCACTGCAGTGAGTGAGTGAGGGAGGGATCCTGGACCCACAGCACTGCAGTGAGTGAGTGAGTGAGGGATCCTGGACCCACAGCACTGCAGTGAGTGAGTGAGTGAGTGAGTGAGGGATCCTGGCACCCACCACTGCAGTGAGTGAGTGAGTGAGGGAGGGATCCTGGCACCCACCACTACAGTGAGTGAGTGGGTGAGGGATCCTGGACCCACAGCACTGCAGTGAGTGAGTGAGTGAGGGATCCTGGCACCCACCACTGGAGTGAGTGAGTGAGTGAGTGAGGGATCCTGGCACCCACCACTACAGTGAGTGAGTGAGTGAGGGATCCTGGCACCCACCACTACAGTGAGTGAGTGAGTGAGGGATCCTGGCACCCACCACTACAGTGAGTGAGTGGGTGAGGGATCCTGGCACCCACCACTACAGTGAGTGAGTGGGTGAGGGATCCTGGCACCCACCACTACAGTGAGTGAGTGAGGGATCCTGGCACCCACAGCACTGCAGTGAGTGAGTGAGGGATCCTGGACCCACAGCACTGCAATGAGTGAGTGAGTGAGGGATCCTGGACCCACAGCACTGCAGTGAGTGAGTGAGGGAGGGATCCTGGCACCCACCACTACAGTGAGTGAGTGGGTGAGGGATCCTGGCACCCACCACTACAGTGAGTGAGTGGGTGAGGGATCCTGGCACCCACCACTACAGTGAGTGAGTGAGTGAGGGATCCTGGCACCCACCACTACAGTGAGTGAGTGAGTGAGGGATCCTGGCACCCACCACTACAGTGAGTGAGTGAGTGAGGGATCCTGGCACCCACAGCACTGCAGTGAGTGAGTGAGCGAGGGATCCTGGCACCCACCACTACAGTGAGTGAGTGAGTGAGGGATCCTGGCACCCACCACTGCAGTGAGTGAGTGAGTGAGGGATCCTGGCACCCACCACTGCAGTGAGTGAGTGAGTGAGCGAGGGATCCTGGCACCCACAGCACTGCAGTGAGTCAGTGAGTGAGGGATCCTGGACCCACAGCACTGCAGTGAGTGAGTGAGTGAGTGAGTGAGGGATCCTGGACCCACAGCACTGCAGTGAGTGAGTGAGGGAGGGATCCTGGACCCACAGCACTGCAGTGAGTGAGGGATCCTGGACCCACAGCACTACAGTGAGTGAGTGAGTGAGGGATCCTGGCACCCACCACTACAGTGAGTGAGTGAGTGAGGGATCCTGGACCCACAGCACTGCAGTGAGTGAGTGAGTGAGTGAGTGAGTGAGGGATCCTGGACCCACAGCACTGCAGTGAGTGAGTGAGTGAGTGAGGGATCCTGGACCCACAGCACTGCAGTGAGTGAGTGAGGGAGGGACCCTGGCACCCACAGCACTGCAGTGAGTGAATGAATCCATGAGCGAACGAATAAACCAACGAGGAGGGCGGAGCTCTGCTTCCCAGCAGAAGGCAACCAGCAGGTAACAGAAGGAGTTGCCTGAAGCACCCCCACAACTGGGCACCCCGGGGGTGACACAGGCAGGCGGTTAACGACACTGAGGCCGTGGGCGGGGGCGACACAGGCAAGCGGTATACGACACTGAGGCCGTGGGCGGGGGCGACACAGGCAGGCGGTTAATGACACTGAGGCCCTGGGCGGGGGCGACACAGGCAGGCGGTTAACGACACTGAGGCCGTGGGCGGGGGCGACACAGGCAGGTGGTTAACGACACTGAGGCCGTGGGCGGGGGCGACACAGGCAGGCGGTTAACGACACTGAGGCCGTGGGCGGGGGCGGGGGCGACACAGGCAGGCGGTTAACGACACTGAGGCCGTGGGCGGGGGCGACACAGGCAGGCGGTTAATGACACTGAGGCCGTGGGCGGGGGCGACACAGGCAGGCGGTTAACGACACTGAGGCCGTGGGCGGGGGCGGGGGCGACACAGGCAGGCGGTTAACGACACTGAGGCTGTGGGCGGGGGCGACACAGGCAGGCGGTTAATGACACTGAGGCTGTGGGCGGGGGCGACACAGGCAGGCGGCTAATGACACTGAGGCCGTGGGCGATGGCGACACAGGCAGGCGGTTAATGACACTGAGGCCGTGGGCGATGGCGACACAGGCAGGCGGTTAATGACACTGAGGCTGTGGGCGGAGGTGCAATAAGGGTGGGGCATCTGCGTGAGGTGGGAATATGTGAAATACTAACACAGCCATGGGAATCAGCCACAATGCCGTGGAGAAACACAGCCCACAGCAAGTGCTATGCTGGGGGTGTAGCATCAGTGCTAAGCACCCAACCGGGAGGGCCGCTTGGTAGCCACCCAAGGTATCGGCCACATGAGCACTTAGGGTGCTGGGTATCGTGTCAGAACAAGGATTAAAGTGTACATATTTAAAAACTACAGAAGTGCACACAAACACACATGGCATAGCGGGGAGGAAGCAGGCCGCGCGATGCTCACACACTGGAGTCCGCACGGAGCTCACTGCTCTGCTCTTGCAACTTTGCTGTAGATTTGAAAACTACTTCAAACTAAAATAACAACATTTTCAAAGTTAATCTATTCTGGAAGATGATGACAGGGGTAGCATAGTTTCTGGATCTTCCCAAAGTTCCACATAAAAGAGCAACTACAAGCAAAACCAAAAACCAGCAGACAATATTTAGAACAAAACCGATGAAGATGAACCACAAGCAGCCATCACCTGCAGGACGCTGCAGAACCAGACCCCAATGGGCCTGGACTCAGGAGCCAGCAGACTTCCTGGGAAGAGCGGCAGGTCCCTCCGAGAGCCACAGCCAAACCTGGGGCAGGGGACCACCAGGGAGGGCAGCCTGGCCACTGCAAATGCCCACACTGACCTGCCAGAGCTCCTGCAGCACAGGGCCTCACGCAGGAGAGAACCTGCTGGCAGTGAATCAGTACTTAGTAGGACAGGGACAAGGAAGGCAAAGAAAGGTCCAGATGCTCGGGAGGTGCACAGAGCCCCAGAGCCCCCGAAGCTGAGGACTCCTGTTCTTAACACCACGCAAAAGTCACTGCAGAGGAGCGCCACAGTCAGCCAATGCTAACACCGCGCAAAAGTCACTGCAGAGGAGCGCCACAGTCAGCCAACGCTAACACCACGCAAAAGTCACTGCAGAGGAGCGCCACAGTCAGCCAACGCTAACACCGCGCAAAAGTCACTGCAGAGGAGCGCCACAGTCAGCCAATGCTAACACCGCGCAAAAGTCACTGCAGAGGAGCGCCACAGTCAGCCAATGCTAACACCACGCAAAAGTCACTGCAGAGGAGCGCCACAGTCAGCAAACGCTGCAAACCACGTGTCCTGTTACAAGTTTGAGAAACCTCAACTCACATTGAAATTAGCAACAGAAAAACATCAAGGTCAAATCCCAGACAGGTCACTATGGAAGAAAAAGAGGATAAGCAGCAGAAGCACGTCCCTACGGACCATAGAAGACCACAGAAGACCTCAGAAACACATACTGGAAACAGCAGGTAAACGGCAAATCACGCCTTAAGAGAAATGGAAGGCAAAAAGCACAAAAAATATAATTTTTTTAAAAAGAGAAAAATTAGGCCAGGCACAGTGGCTCACGCCTGTAACCCCAGCACCTTGGGAGGCTGAGACAGGCAAATTACTTGAGGTCTGGAGTTTGAGACCAGCCTGACCAACATGGTGAAACCCTGTCTCTACTAAAAATACAAAAAAAAAAGCCCAGTATGGTGGTGCGCACCTGTAATCCCAGCTACTCAGGAGGCTGAGGCAGAAGAATTACTTGAACCCAGGAGGCAGAGGTTGCCATGAGCTGAGAGCACACCGAGATAGAGCCACTGCACTCCAACCTGGGCGACAGCGGGAGACTCTGTCTCAAAAAATAAAAATTAAAAAAAAAAGGAGAGAGAAATTAGGCTGGACACAGTGGCTCAGCAGTATTTAGGGAGGCTGAGGTGGGAGGACTGCTTGAACTCTGGAGGTTGAGGCTGCAGTGAGCTGTGATCACACCACTGCACTCCAGCATGGGTGAAAAAGACCCTGTCTCTAAAAAGAAAAAAAAAAGAGAGAGATTTTAAAAATTAAGAGACTGTAAAAAGTGCTCCAGCAGGCAAAGAAGATACAACATGTGGAAAACGGGAATCTCTGAAGAAGGAAACAAGAGAACAGAACAAACACAAAGGATCGTTATTGCAGATGTTCCTAAGGAGACTTGAGACCGCACTGAAAGAACACAGCCAGTACTGAGAACACCACCCCAGCAGAATCAACCCCAGGACACACTCCACTGGGATGACCCAGTTTCCGAGGAAAAGGACACCCGGGGAAGAAAAACATGTGGCCTACGAGGGAAGTAAAATGAGACTCTCATTAGATTTGGACAGCAACACTTTAGAGAGGAAATAATCCAGAGTAACGTCTTTAAACACTTTAGGAAATACAACGTGAGCCAAAAAACAGACCTTCAGGAACAAAGGGCACAAACTCATCAGCAGGTGGGAACTTGGGAGTGGCTGTTCCCATGAAGCATTCCGAAAGAATCTAGCAGAGAATGAGATTTGGAAAAAACAAAATGACTACAGAGACACAGAGACAAATCACAGCATTAAACATGTCATTATTTATGGCACTAAAACTCAGAGGGCTAAAGGGAGACCTTATGGTGTGTAACAGCTAAACGTTCTGACAACATAAATACAGCACAAAATAAAAAACAGGGCCAAGGGAGAACGCACATGAATGACTTCCGGCTGTTTCTACCATCGGCAGGAGTGTCCATATTCTTATTCTCAGGCTACATCCAAAGTTAGGAGATATTTTAATTCTATCGTCTCCTACGTCCATGATAACCAGGATCTTTTTTTTCTCTCCCCTTCTCCTGCCCTCCCCTCCAACTCCCCAGTCCCCAAGCCTTGGGGCAGCCAAGAGCCAGAATTCTTACTGTAGAAGATAAAGACGTCATTTTGAACAGCGTAACTCCTATACTTCTCTGAATTTGAACTACCTGAATTGGAAATATGTATATAAACCCATGAGACCCTATTGTTTTTTTTTTTTTTTTTTTTTTTTTTGAGATGGAGTCTCGCTCTGTCGCCCAGGCTGGAGTGCAGTGGCGCGATCTTGGCTCACTGCAAGCTCCGCCTCCCGGGTTCACGCCATTCTCCTGCCTCAGCCTCCCGAGTAGCTGGGACTACAGGTGCCCGCCACTATGCCCAGCTAATTTCTTTTTGTATTTTTAGTAGAGACGGGGTTTCACCGTGTTAGCCAGGATGGTCTCGATCTCCTGACTTTGTGATCTGCCCGACTTGGTCTCCCAAAGTGCTGGGATTACAAGTGTGAGCCACCGCGCCTGGCCGAAACCCTGTTTTTACCACGTTTCCGAGCTCTGTTCACTGAAAAGACCACCCACCCCAGCGGCAATGGCATCCCTAGTCCCAGTGAGTGGTCTTCAAACACTGTTTCCCACTAGAAGAAAGCAGTTCTTGGAGAAAGGACTATTTTCAGTCTGAAACAGGAAAGGTGTAAGGTGAGCCTAACACATGTTAACGTCCAGATGGCCAAGGCATCAGCCCCACGTCCCAGCGTGACTCAGGAACCAACCTGTAGATGCTTCCACTGGCCAAGGATGGCGTAGTCTGAACTGCAACCAAAATGAGTACTGCAATAGATGGATTATGTGCAAGTCCTTGAGATTACAATGATAAAAAATAAAAACAATACACTAAAACATAAAACTACTGGTCACCCTCTGAGGATGACAACCAGTTGATTCATTATCTTCACCTGGGTATATGGAAGGAAACATGCGAGCATTTACCCTGCGTCTCCTCTATGAGCTGGACCCACCAAGCGGCCAAACAGTAGTGGAGGAAGAGTCTCCAAAAGAATATCCCGACGAGGAAGTGAGGAAGAACTCACAGACTAAGAGTGTCGCCATCTCCAACCTCAAGGGACTGGTGGCCCTAGGCATGAAGCATGACCAGCCACCACCCCCAGAGTGCACAGCCCAGACCTGTGTCCTCCCGATGAGGGGGCACAACAGCACCCACGGTCCTGCCGCAGGGATTCAGCCAGAGTTGAAGGAGTCTCTGGGTCCAGCCACCAACACGCAGGAAGTTCAGAGGACAGAGGAACAGGCAGAACTGCATCACAAGGGCACCGCCAGCAACCCTGACACAGGACACACTCCAGGCCAAACGACCCGGTCCTTCAACTGACAAGTTGTAAGGAAAAGAAAAGTGATGGAGGGGTGGGAAGGACCTACAAATTTTTTTAAATTTTAAATTCTGGTTTCCTTTTAAGTCAAGTTTAATGGGAAAGGATGGCAGGCTAACCAGTGTCTTGGCTGCACAACTGGGGACTGTCATGTCCTGGTGTTTCTTTCTGGCTTTGCCATAAAGTCAGAGCAGCAGTTATTTTTGGGGGGAAGTAAAAGTAGCTGTGATGTGGTGGGGCACATAAAGGTAGGGGGTCTCCCACTCCCAAGTGACTGGCACGTTCTAGTTTTTTTGTTTTTTTTTTTGAGATGGAGTCTCACTCTGTCGCCCAGACTAGAGTGCAATGGCACAATCTCAGCTCACTGCAACCTCCGCCTCCCGGGTTCAAGCGATTCTCCTGACTCAGTCTCCTGAGTAGCTGGGACTACAGGCACCTACCACTGCGCCCAGCTAAATTTTGTGTTTTTAGTAGAGACACAAGATGGTTTCCCCATCTTGGCAGACTGGTCTCGAACTCCTAACCTCATGATCCACCCACCTTGGCCTCCCTAAGTGCTGGGATTACAACATTCTACTTCTTGAACTGATGATGGGCTACAAGATCTACACCTCTGATAATTCAGTTAACCATAAAAGAAATCCAGGAAAAAAAAAGGCTAATCAATATCTTTCACCTCCCCACAAAATACTAGGAGTCCTTAACTGTAAGTGATCTTCTCAATATATGTTGTTGTTATTCAGAATTTCAATTCTTTCTTGGTTTACAACCACATTTGCAGTGTGGGTTGCAGGCCTCACAGCCAGTGGGCTCTCAGGCCTAGGCCCAGTTGAGTGCAGGTTCCTGCTGGGGCCCGTCCCGGGCCAAGACTCCCAGCCACACAGTGGCCAGAGCCCGTGTTAGCCTTGGGAATCTGTACTTTATTATTTCCGACCCAGAGAAGAATCCCCCTATTTTATCTACATTTCATGCATGAATTAATAAAAACAAGATCTTCATTTTCTTCCTACACTGTACCCGACATTCTAACCTGTACTGTACCAGGAGGGATTTCTCTGAACCTCTGGGATGCCATATTGCCAAAACTCTAGTGTCTGTTAAACCTGGAGTCCCTCCTCTCCACACCAGGCAGCCATTTCTCAGAGGTCACTGCTAGCATCTGGGCAGGCAAGCCCCAGCACTGAGGTCTGGGACATCCCACCTACATGATTCCAACAGCCCTGGTGGGGAGGGGGAGCTTGCCCTCATCAGGTCATTACCCTGATCCTGTCTCAGAGTGCACCTGCATACCAAGAAGCGGTGCAAGACTGTCCAATGTGCATCAGACAGCAGCTGCCACGGGGCTGAGAGTGAAACAGAGAAGCCAGGGGTGGGGCAGAGTGGAGTGGAGTCCAGAAGCATGGGAGACCAGAAACATGGGAAGCATGGGAGGAGTCCAGAAGCATGGGAGACCACAAATATGGGAAGCATGGAAGTCTAGCCCACCTGAGCAGCAAGACCTTTCCTTGTAAGTAAGGATCACACCCTAGAGTAAGACCTACCTTAGCAAAGCCTAAAGCCAAACCCAGACAGGAAAGAGAGTTTGCAACTTAAATCCCACTAAGTTAAAGGGGCTTGAGAAACACCTTGAGCTTTCCCCCAGAGCCTTACTGACAAAATGAAAAACAAAGCCACACAACTTAAGGTGGTCAGCCAGTAACTCAACCACCTGCAAGAATCAGCTCTTCAAGGGAGATCACAGGGTCCAGTCTCTCGGCAGGTAACCATGAGACATGCAAGGAGACAAGAAAGTGTGCAAGGCCAAGGAAAACAGCAGTCGAGAGAAACTGAATGTGAGATGGCCCAGGTGTTGAACTTGACAAAAACCTTATAAAACAGCTTTAATGATATGCTCAAAGAATTAGGGGAAATATGGTCACAATAAGTGAGAAGATAGGGAATTTCAGCAAATACTCAAAAACTTTAAAAAAGAACTAGATGGAAACCTTAGAATTTCAAAATACGTTAACAAATGGAAACTTCAACTGAAGATGGCAGAAGTCCATCTGCCAAGGACCTCGCAGACACATCAGTAGAAATCTTCCAGTCTGGAAAACAGAGAGAACACAGACTGAAGTCCAGGAACGCAGGTTCAAAGACCTGTAGGGCAGCATCGACAGGTCTAACATACGTGTAACTGGAGCCCCAGCAAAAGAAAGTAAGATTGAATTGGAAAAAAACATTTGAAGAAATATTAGCCAGAATGTTCCAAGTTTGATGAAAGACACTGACCTACAGATCTATAAAGCTCAGAGAACCTGAAGCAGGCTGAATATCCAGAGAATCACAGTGAAACACAACACAGACAAACCTCTAAAAAATAAAGAACAAACGTCTCAAAACAAAGATTGAAAGTCATGCCAGAGACACAAAGCATACTACGTACAGGGAACAAGGTTAAAAATTATAGCAGGACCAGCCCATGCCACATGGCAAGACCCTGTCTCTACAAAAAAAAAAAAAAAAAAACCCACAAAAATACAAAAGTTAGCCAGGCATGGTGGCATGCACCTGTAGTCCCGGCTACTCGGGAAGCTGAGGCAGGAGGATCACCTGAGCCCTAGGACGTCAAGGCTACGGCAAGCCATGATCATACCACTGCACTCCAGCCTAGGTGACACAGTGAGACCCTGCATCTAAAAAAATTAAAAATTACAGCAGGACGTCAGAAGACAGTGGAACAAGGTCTTAAAAGTTTTGCAAGAAAAAGAACAATCAGCCCAGAACTTTGTAACCAGTAAAAATATCCTTTGAAAATGAGGGTGAAGGCCAGGCGCAGTGGCTCACACCTATAATCCCAGCACTTTGGGAGGCTGAGGCGGGCAGATTATGAGATCAAGAGATCAAGACCATCCTGGCCAACATGGTGAAACTCCATTTCTACTACAAACACAAAAATTAGCTGGGCGTGGTGGCGCACATCTATAGTCCCAGCTACTCGGGAGGCTGAGGCAGGAGAATTGCTTGAACCTGGAAGGCAGAGGTTGCAGTGAGTCAAGATCACCCCACTGCACTCCCGCCTGGCAAAAGAGTGAGACTCTGTCTCAAAAAAAAAAAAAAAAAAGAGAATGAGGGTGAAATACAATTTTCAAGTAAACAAAACCAGAGAATCCATCACCAGTAGACTTGCACCACAGGAAATCCCAACAGCTCTCCTTCAAGCCAAAAGGAAATGGTGGCAGCTGGAAATGGACCCATGGGAAGGAATGGACAGTACCGCAGATGGCAAATAAGGAGGGAAACATAAAAGACCGTTTTCTTTCTTCCTGTACTTTACTTAAAAAAACTGACAGCTGAAAGCAAAAATAACATGTTAAGGCTGGGTTTATAATTATTAGAGTAAAAGATACAACCACAAACAAGATGAGAAACTAATGGAATTTGGACAAACAGCAGCAGGCGGCACTTCCTCCCCTTCATTCTCCTACAGGGGTTTATCTGAAACACAGACACTGCAGCAAGAACAGTCAGCAAGACCCCTATTCAGATCATTCTTCTGACAGTTATAATTTCCCCACATCCTTTTCAAATCCAGCCTAAACCTCATCACGGTAATCAAACTTCCTCATGAAAAAGACTCAGCTCATGTGATATCCACAGATAAGCTGATTTGGATTTAAAATGTCAAGTGTAAAACAAATATTCCAGAACAGGTGAGACAACATGTAAATGGTGAGAAAGCAAATTCCCCTGTGTGCGTCCGTCCCCTAGAAGAGGTGGCTCGAAGATGTTCCCCATGGCTCCCCAGGACCTTGATCCCACAACACTGCTGTACCTCTGCTCCCGAGCCCGGTCCCGGACAGTCCACTTTCCTCTTTTTCCTGGGCCCGATAGCTGCTAGTGCTGTGAGGTTGGCGTCCCGCTGTCTCATTTGTGCCAGTTCCTGTTGCTGCATCTTTTATTTTGAAAAGGAAACAAGGAGCATCATTTCTTGCATGTTTTTTACCTACTACAAAAGTAATACAGAGATACTAAAGGGTTTTCTGTAGTTTCCTAAATCGTAACTTCTTTAATGTTTTGACTTTTTCAATAGTAAACATATTCTATAATCCGAAAAATAAGATTTTTTTTAATGCAACAGATGTTCATCTTAAAACTCTCAGAAAATATATGCAAGTCAAAAGCACAGAGACTAATGTCCCCCCAAAGGGAAGTCACCATTGAATTTAAAAGTAGGACACCGTTTGCATAGGAAAATACCTTTGACATGATATTTATTTAAACTTGGCAAACATTTCAAATAGACACACAAATGCCTATCGAACAGACGTGCCAGTTTCCTTAGCCCCCTCCCGTGGGGCATCAGAGTGCACAGCAAAGCGCTCACGACTAACAGGGCTCACCTCCTTTGCCTTCTGTTTCAGCCTTAACTGTTCTGGATCTTCTTGTCTTGACCGAGACTATTTTTGAAAGAGGTAGAAAAGTAAGTTAAGAACTAAATGTTTATCATTTAACAAATGTGTTATCTTATTCACTATACAATAACACCTAGGTAATGTGAAAGAATGCATAGCAAATTTGTTAAATGCTTATAGCCAAAGATGAGAATTTACATCACACACCATGAAAAAAGCTAGTACTCTTGAGAAGTCAGTAACATTTGGATTTAAGAAGATACAGTCTTTGAAACACATCTACCAATCGCAGGCTCTGACTTGACCTGATGTGACCAGATGACGGCGAGCAGAATGGGTCTCGTAGGCTCCTTGCCGTTCTGCCTCACACACCAGGGATGGGACAGCCTGTGGCTGTGATCGAAGCAAGTGCCCCTCCCACTCCACAGTACCCACCCCCATCCCCGGGGAACTGCGGTCTCCTGTCTGACTCTATGAATGAGGAGGCGCCTCGCCTGGCTGTGAATGTTCTAGAACAAGGGCAATCTGAGTGTGAAGAGTCCAGTCCAGTGCACACAGGGGGCTCTAGAAACATGTGCTTCACACCTGGGTGTGACTGTGTGCAGCGTGAGGTGCTGGGAATCTTAAGCAGCCCCGCTTTTCAAGCATCTGCGCTTTTCAAGCATCTGCGCTCGTGCTGGATGAATGAGGCTTCTCTTTGCAGCTCCAGGGACAGCACCCATCGCCTCTGCTTCAAGGACAGCCCAAAACATGCTCTGACGACCCGAAACCCCAGCGACTCAGTGAGCTCATTAGGTTGTGCCCAAGACGGAGGGGCCCAGACAACAGCAGCAGATACCCAGCACTTGCCTTTGCTGCCCTCATCAGGATCTCCCGCTCCTGTTCGTCCTTCCTCTGTTTTTCGATTTGATCGAGCTGTTCAAAAAACTTGAGCTGTGCCCGGACATCACTCGCCTGCTCGTATCTGTCGTCATCCTATGAAGACAGTTAAAATCCTGCTTGTCATAAATCTGAGAGCCCAGCAAGCAAAGGGGTTGTCTAGCACCACTGGACCATCCGTGCACAACGCCCTCCCTCCGTCCAGTCCCAATCTGGCGAGGACCCGACCCTCCCACCTCACTGATACTGCGCCCGAGAGCTCTATCAATGCCCCCGTCCACAGAACGAAGTCTCGTGTTGGCTGTCTCAGGGGCACACTTGTGGGAGAGTGTCCCTTTTATGCACTTTGACACTGTCTGATTTTTTTCTTTTTCTTTTTTTTGGAGATGGAGTCTCGCTTTGTCGCCCAGGCTGGAGTGCAGTGGTGCGATCTCAGCTCACTGCAAACTTCGCCTCCTGGGTTCACGCCATTCTCCTGCCTCAGCCTCCCGAGTAGCTCGGACTACAGGCGCCCGCCACGACACCCAGCTAATTTTTTTTGTATTTTTTAGTAGAGACGGGGTTTCACCATGTTAGCCAGGATGGTCTCGATCTCCTGACCTCGTGACCCGCTCGCCTCGGCCTCCCAAAGTGCTGGGATTACAGACGTGAGCCACCACGCCCGGCCGATACTGATTTTTTAAGTAACATTTACCGTTTTTGCTGCAACACAGAATTACTTTTAGAGCAAGGGCTGAGTGTATGTATTTTCAGTGCTGCCCTGAAGGCGCTGCCTCCTGGCTACGGGAACAGGCACCACCTCACCCCGTGTGCCCTTGGAAGAGTGTTCATGTGACTGCTGGTGAGGAGGGTACATTTTACTTAGAAGAGCTGCTTCATGAGAATAGGGCTGTGGCACCTCAGGGTCTGCCAGCTCAGCCCACAGCCCAGGGAGAGCGGTAGGTGCCCACAGAGTGAATAGGATCACCTTCCAAAAGGTAAAACCCGCCAGGCGTAGTGGCTCATGCCTGTAATCCCAGCACTTAAGGAGGTTAAGTCAGGAGGATCACTTGAGGCAAGTTCAGGACCAGCCTGGGCTACATCGCGAGTCCCTGTCTCTTTTATTAAAAACACAAAAATTAGTTGGGTGTGGTGGTGTGTGCCTGTAATCCCAGCTACTTGAGAGGCTAAGGCACAAGAATCACTTGAACCCAGGAGGTGGAGGCTGCAGTGAGCCGAGATTGTGCCACCGCACTCCAGCCTGAGCGACAGAGTGAGACCCTGTCTCAAAAAGAAGTCGTCCCAAAATCTAGTCCTGTAAGAAATCTAAAACACATTCAAAAGGAACATGGGGGCACTTGGAACCCACCGCCCTCTGCCTGGATGTGGGGAGGAGGCTTCCAGCCAGCAGAGTGGGGGTCAACAACAGAAAGACACTCTCCTAGGCAAACAGCCTGTTACCTTGTAAGAAAAGTTCTTCTGCTGAGCCGTTTCTGATATTTTCTCTACAAGATTCTGTAGCCTTTGTTGCGTGGCATGTGATACATAACTTACTACATCTGGATGTAATTCCGTTATACCATGTTTTTTACCTAAAGGTCAGGCAATAAAAACAGATTTTAAAATCATTAAGCACAGTTCTTTCTTTATGGCTAATCTCTCATCCGGCAGTTACTGCTTTTATACAACCCAAGGGCAGCCCAGACAGGCTGGTGGGTGGAAGGCAGTGGTACCCACACTTTACCCAAGAACCACCACCAGCAACCATGTGGAAATCACAAACTCAGACAAAACACATGACCAGGTATCAGGTGTGCTCACCTGAAGCTCCATGCTCCAACAGCGCTGCTGTTTAATAAGGAGTCAGGGATAAAACACCAACGTACCTATTTCTAATATTCTTCTCTGCAAAGGCGCTTGGAGGAGGAAGGTTTCATCTTTACAGGACCGCGTTAGCGTACCCACCAATTCAGAGTTGGTGGCTAATATTCTCGCACTTTCTTCTGACAGGTTTACTCCAGCCATTGATGCAACATCATTAATGTCATCATCGTCCCTTGAGGAAAGAAGGAAAGATCGTTTTAACTGTACAAGGAATTCACTGGGAGGAGGGCTGGGGTGGTAAAGGCAGGAAACCCCACGTGGAAGGCAAGGCCGCGCCAAGGCCAGGCCTCTGTCTTCCCAAGTGCCTGCACCTGCTGCATCTGCCACAGCAAAGAGGGTGCCTCGCTGCTTTCCTGGAAAGCCTGACCGTTCTGCGGAAGGAGAGCTGTGAACTGGTGCCAGGTTAATCTACACACAGATGCGCAGGGGACTCGAGTCCAGAGAAAGCAGAGCCGGGAGCAGCACAGGGACTTCTGGGGGTCTGATCCATGCAAAGCTTTTCAAAGCCAGAGGCAGCATTAAATTCTTCTTAAAGGCTCAGAAAAGTTGGAAGAAGAGTACACACAATTTCTTCTTGAATCACCTAGAAGTTGCTAACCTGACTCTCCTCCACCCAGAACATTCTGCGTACGTTTCCTACAGACCAGGGCGTCCCCTCCAGAAGCAGGGTGCCATTGAGACCAGGCCATGATGAAGGACCCCTCCCCAGGCCCGTCCCCATGGGCCCTGGTCCCAGCAGCGCCTCTCCCTGCAGGACAGTCCACATCCCAATCCCAGCGGCCTGCAGCTGCCACATCTTGTCCGGCTCCTCGAGCTGGAAGGTTCCTCAGCCTCTCCTGACTCCTGGGTTGCCCCTGACACCTGGAAGGCACAGGCCAGCTGTGTGCAGAACATCCTCTTCCAGGCTGACTTCAACCCCCTCATGGGGAGACACGGGCTAAGAGTCCTGCTGGGAATTCCACATGCACGCAGCCTCCACTTGCCGCCTCCAGCAGTGGGCTCTGAACGCGAGGCCGGGGGCCTGCCTGCCATCTCCCGGGGTCGCTGTGTCCCGGGGAGCTGCTCCACAGCAGTTCTCACACCCAGTCCTCCTACAGGCTCCACGTGCTCACTCAGGGTCTGGCCACGGCCTGGCGTCCCGGGCAGTCCACGGACTGTGACAGGGCTGCACAGCTTAGGGCTCCGGCTGTAGGACCCAGCCGTGGGACGGAGGCCACTCTGCTGACATCCACATCCAGGTCATGCCCATGTCCACTGCTCTCTAACACAGGACGGTCTCTGCTCATCTTGTATTTCCAGCCCTGCAATCAGTCTTTTCTCTCAGGAGCCCTTGTCATTTTAGTGGAAAATGGTTTTTAGAAGACGACATCTGAGCACTAGGTGTGCTCAGTGCTACTGGGGCGTTACTGTTCCCAGGACCCAGCAGTGGACAAAGCTAGAAACTTATGGCAAGACCTATGGCTATCCATGCCTGCCGACACACACTGAAACCCAGTGGCTTGTATCAGGATTCCAATCCTGAGCCAGCCCACAGGGATCGTTCTCCTTTATCCCTTCTGCCAGGTCGCTGACTCCTTGACAGCAAAACACCAAGGCTTCCCGTAGCCTTGATTCTTTCACCCGTGTATGTCCCTAAGTGTCCTCCCTCCTCACTGAGGTATCAGCCTCCCGCTGGGCCCAGGCATGCTGGCCATCTCTCCCTGCTTGGGCTTGGACTCTGGCTCAGGCCACAGCTACTCCCCAGGCCTGCTATGCCCTGCCTGATGCCTTTAGGTTCGATGAAGTGTCTGGGAAAGGGAAAACGCATAGAAAGACTTCCTGAAATACACACAACTCCACCACCCCTTGATCACAACAGAGATCACTCCAAGCCTCTCCCATTGCTCAGGTCCCATAAGCACCTCCCTGACTGACGGCGATGCTAAGACCAGCTGCTTTCCAGGAGGCCCAGGCAAAGCAGCATTTCTTTTCCTAGAAACAGGGTCTCACTCTGTCACCGAGGCTGGCATATAGTGGTAAAACCATAGCTCACTGTTAACACTTAACTCTTGGCCAGCAGTGATCCTCCTGCCTCAGCCTCCCAAGTAGCTAGGCACACAGGCGCACACCACCAAGCCTGGCTAATTTTTTATTTTTCTGTTGTTGTTGAGTAAGGTTTCACTATGTTGCGCAGGCTGGTCTCAAACTCCCCGGCTCAAGCGATCCTCCCACTTCAGCCTCCTATAGTGCTGGGACTATAAGCATGAGCCACTGCGCCTGCCCCGGTACAGCTTTTCTGAGAGTTCTGAAGTTGAATACATGGAAAGTGAAGCATTTTATACTATGAATGCAATGAACTCAAAATACTATGCTATATTAAAAAATGAATTTCCTATTAGTTCATATAAAAACACAGTTGATTCGCTTTCTGGCTATGTGCATGAAGCAAAACCTCTTTGAGTCAACTCTATGGGAAAACATACTTGTGTGAACATGAGGTCAAAGTGAGCGACGTGAGGTCAAAGTGAGCGACGTGAGGTCAAAGTGAGTGTGAAGCAGCAGCCTCAGAGCCCCTGGCCACCAGGGCCATGTGGGAAAGACCCATGGGCGGGAATGCAGCAGCACGGACTCTGGACTCTTCTCTGCTCTGGCCACACTCCTGCAATGTACACAGGCCCATTCCTTACCGAAACGAACCTCCCCCAGGCTCCTTGAGTTTATTTTTCTGTGCAGCAGCTGCTTGTGCCGAGACAGCGGAAAGGGCTTTGGTTCCAGGTAACACAGCGGGTTTCACCACAGGGACTACAAAACAAACACACAGTGGAAACCACACAAGGCTTTTATTAGATCAACTATGTGCTCTGGTGCTTTACAGGCCCAGGGGCACAGCTACCACTCTCCTGATTAGCTACAAGAAAGTTTCCAAAAACTTCAGATTAATAACTCTAAATTACAGTACAACGTGTAAGCTGTACTTCTCAAGCATTTATTTTCCTGTATTTCATCAAGGTTTTTAAAGTGCAAGAATAATTACAGATAAAGAAGCTAACCATGGTAAATATGTAAGTAACATTTAAAATCATACTGACAGTGGTGATGGTTACACAACACAGTAAATGAAATTAATGCCACTGAACTAGATACTCATAATGGCCAATT
This sequence comes from Chlorocebus sabaeus, assembly GCF_047675955.1. Classification (NCBI taxonomy): domain Eukaryota; kingdom Metazoa; phylum Chordata; class Mammalia; order Primates; family Cercopithecidae; genus Chlorocebus; species Chlorocebus sabaeus. Next base: position 2,174,215 of record NC_132905.1, on the reverse strand, counting down.
TTATATAATGTACATTTTACCACAATTAAACAAAAGCCCAGTGGCAGCTGGCTCTGGGAGCAGCCCTTGGTCTTGAGTGGCCAGGGGCCCACGAGGCCCTCACCTGGCTGCAGCGGGTTCAGCTGGATCTGCTGAGGCGTGGTGAGCATGATCCGGTTGTGAGGCTGCCGCAGGGCGACCATGGGTGTCTGCGTCAACGTCACCTGCGGAGGCCGGATCAGGGCTCCTGGCTTCGGAGGCTGCTGGATCACCTGAGGCAGAGCCAGCAGAGAACGGTGAGCATGCTCCCTGAGGGCCAGGGGGCCACTCGGTCCCTAGCAGGAGGTTCCTCCCTTTCCTTCCGTTGTACCCCACACCCTCAGTGAGAAGTCCTGGGAAGACCCCGTGTGCGGCTCAACCCCAGCAGGCTACAGGACCATGCTCTGGGCATTGACTCGGCCAGACCAGGGCAGGACGTGGGCAAGGGGTACCCATGTGGGCACAGAAGGGGCAAGCAGGAGCAGATCTGCTGCCTAGAAGCTGCCCCTGGGCACCGGTCAGGGCCTGGAGGGGGCGGGTGGCAAAGTGATGCCTGCTGACCTCAGCAACCCAGGATGGGGCGGACCATTACCCCCCAAATATTAGCAGAGGTGACACTGTTGCCTGGTGGCTACAGGTCAAGTGGTTTTACCTCCTCTGAATTTTCTTTTTTTTTTTTTTTTTAGACAAGTCTCACTCTCTCTCCCAGGCTGGAGTGCAGTGACATGATCTCAGTTCACTGCAACCTCTGCCTTTCAGGCTAAAGCGATCCTCCACCTCAGCTTCCTGAGCAGCTATGACCATAGGCGCCCACCACCATGTCCGGCTAATTTTTGTATTTTTTCGTAGAGATGGGGTTTCACCATGTTGGCCAGGCTGGTCTTGAACTCCTAGGCTCAAGCAATCCTCCCACCTTGACCTCCCAAAGTGATGAATTACAGGCATGAGCCACCAAACCCAGCTCCCTTTCTGAATTTTCTATAAGACGGCTGAGGGCTTTTCTACTAGAGTGGGGTTAGAGTTCCTAAGCCTTGCCTGAACTTGGCCCTCAAGGGCCTCCACCCACTGCCCCCAGCAGGGCCAGCTCTGTCCACCCAGACCCTGCTGGGTCCCTCACGGTAGGCTCTGCCCAGCTCTGCTGTCATCCTGCCTCTCATTCTCACCTCCAGCACACGGCAGAGATCCAAAACCTGGCAGCAGTGGCCACGGCCTGTGCTGCGGCCCTGTCCCCAGGACACTGGCATCCCTGTCAAAAGCCAGTGCTCAAGTCCATAAGGCCTGGCCCTAAACCTCTGGGTCCAGGTGTTTCAGAATTTAGTTGCTACCGTTTGCAAAGGTGCCCTGGCAGGTAAACTCCATGCTGCAGAATATGTGTGGGGGCCTGGGAAAGCGGCCTATAATGCAAACACTTCTTCAATAAAACAGGAACACCCACACTGAACAGGAAGAGCCTCAGGCAGCTCAGGCCACCTGCTGTCAAATGCTCGGGCCAGGCCCTGCGGTGTAGGGAACCTGCCATCAAATGCCCGGGCCAGGCCCCGCGGTGTGGGCAGCCTGCCATCAAATCAGGGAGAAGCCTGGGTTCTGCCTCCACAGGCTTCAAGGTGCAGGCAATGGATCGGATGCCCTGGATCCCACCGACTGCGCTCTGCAGACTCCACACATGGTCAGGAGGAGCCCATGGAAGCAATATGCAGAGGTGATCCTGCTGCCGAACACAGCATCTAATTCTAAAAACACTCATGCTGCTCGTCTGTGACTAAGCACCAGAGGTCAACACCTGGCAAGAAAATGACTGCCCACAGACTGTCCCTGCTTAAATAGAACCCACCTTTTGGGTGAACTAGCTCCACTGACTAGGGAATAGGGAAGTTGTATCCTTACACTACACTGAAGCAAGGGGCGCAGCACATCTCTTCCCCTCTGGAGTCAAAAGGCAGGCAAGGAAGCCCTCTCTTTACACAGGAGCTCAGCCCTTCCCAGTGGCCATGCTTCCCTGGCCTTTATAAGGGACACCTTCCCTCCATGCCATTTTGCCCTGTTCTCGCTACTAATCAAGACAAAAACAAATGCAACTTGAACAGAGCACGAGAGCCAGCTCCCCAATGGATACTCCTCACCCAGCTGGTTCTGACGTGTGCACCATCAGAACACATACCGGCTCAAGATGAGGGAGCCCGCACCATTGTGTTTTTTAAGCTGTCTTTAGAGGAAGAAACCCCGCTGACATTTTTTTAAAACTGCCCTTCTACGTTTGGTGAATTCCCTCTGCCCATGAAAGGGAATGTGCCCGAAATGTAACTCTTCTGGCAAAGACGTCCTTTCTCTAGCTGCAGAGCAAACGTCATGACTACAAAACCAAGAAAGCCAGATCCCAATTGCACATAAATGAACCGCTACGAGCAGCCGCAGCTTTGCCTCCCGGGACCCCCCTAAATCTACCCTGCGCTGTGAGCTGCTACCCTGTCTCCAGTCTCCTGCCCACCTGTCCCACGCGGGTGCCCGTGTCTTACGCTTGGACCGCTGCTCCTAACCCAAGAGAACATCTAGCTACAAGATCCTCTAAAAACACACTGCATCGTTTACACCAGTAACACCCCTAGACAAGACAAGGCGCGGACGTGCCGGTGGTTCAAAGCCAGCTCAACTATTTCATTTTACTGAGACAAAATACAAAATCCCAGGGCCTCAACCCTGATTTCTATTTTAACTAAGGTAATGCCTAAGCTTCCTCTAGCAGGAGCCTTCCTGCATGCTTGGAAAAGGTTTCTGAACCGTGGCCAATTTATCTAAGAAGCTGGAGGGAGCAGAGGCACGGTGGGCTGTGTGGACTAGTAAGGTGCCTCTTCCATACCAGCGGTGTGGGTTGCCCCTGCTTGCCGACGCCGACCTGCGTGGGCTGCGTGAGGCTGAGCACAGGGGGCTGGAGGGCACTGGTCACGGTGGCCGCCGTCTTCCCGGCCGTGCGCTGGACTGAGCTACTCAGCACCACAGCCGTGAGCGCAGTGGTGGCCTGCGAGGCGGGTGGTGGCGGCTGCTGCTGGCTCTGCTGGATGAAGGCCGCGGAGTCGGGAGTCAGCTGTCTCAAGGCGGGTAAGCTCCTCTGGGTGGAAAGACAGACATGAGGGGTCAGGGGGTTGTTCATGCGTCAGTTTTCCTTGCTTAAAAATTCAGAAATATCAACTTTTACAGAAAATTTTTGAGTTAAATAAGACGGATGTTGGCCCTCACAGCAGCACGTCTGGATGTCAGGGGCCAGGATCCCATCCCGCCCTCCCACTAGGCGGGATTTTTCCTGATAGCAAATGTCCAAAATGTGTTTAAGAAAACAAACAAAAAGAGCCATATTTTTAAAATACTTTTTAAAATATTTTAACATCACGGGAAGAGAAGATTCTGAATGTTCCCAACACATGGAAATAAGTACTCAAAGTGATAGACCCCACATACCCTGATTCTATGAATGTAACAAAACATTACATGCACCTCATAAATATGTACAAATATACGTATTAAATTTTAAAATGTGCTGATACCAATGATTATCCAACAGACAGCCTGACACTGTTGAAACCCTTGGTCCTATCCAGCTTTGCAAACACTACCCCAATTCCCTGTTCCCCTCAGTTTCAGGAAGCACGCGCCCTTCTCACCACCTTGCGCACAACAGAACCACAAGGCCACAGTGTCAGGGGAGCTCCTGCTTTACAGAAAAACACCTAACATTCTGTCCCCAGGCACTGAGTCCCCGGCCCCACCCCCGCAGGGAGCACAGGCGCTGTGCACCCTCTGTGCCTGGAGCACCCTCAACCCTGTGCACTTGGAGCATCTGCGCCCCACCCCTCCCTGGCCCTGCTGCTCATCAAGCACCCGGGCCTTCGAAATTACCTTCAGGAAAGGCACAAGGTAAGGTTGAGGTGAAGAATTAAGTTCTCGGTATAACCTGCTTGTGAAATCTTCTGCTTCGATTTTTCCATCCTTAAAAATAAAATCCATGTTGAAATTCTGGTGAATGAGATTCCACACACACTTCTGAATCCCGCATCACTCTGGTCTTGTATTTTACGGCTGATTCCGCCCCGAGTTTCACTGGACAGAGGAGATGGGAAAGTCTGCGTGCTACACCTTCCACAGATACACGTGTGACAGGCGCTCACCCTGGACACCGCAGTGCAGCCAGCTGCGGACCACATCTCCTCCTGGGAGGGTCACCTGTCTACTTCTCGTCTTTTTCTAAGCCTCTTACTCAATGCCAGTCTTTACTCAGTGTTTACCAGGCACCTATTCGGTGTCAGGCATTTTGCTAGGAGGCAGATCAGCCTAAAAGTAACTCCATTATCAAAGCCAGCCCTGCAAGCACAGTGCTACAGGAGGTCACAGCGTGCCAGGGGCCACACAGACAGGATCCAGACAGTCAGGGCATCAGCACCTTCAGGAGCAGACTGTTGTCTGCAAGCAGTCAGGGTGCCCAGAGTCCCCAGTCAGATAAAGGGGAGCCCAGAGCAAGAGAGACAGATTCTGTTTCAGAAACAGAGGCCAGCGTGGCATAAAGGTCGGGAAGACAGGCGACAAGGGTGGGAAGGCGGTGCCTGGACTGAACCCTGAGAGACTCGGGAAGACACGGTCAGGCGGGCAAGGAGAAGGCACGGAAAGACTGGCCACTCCAGATCCCAGGCCATCCCACTGAGGCCAGCATACCCCTGAGCCATGAGACAGCCGTCGGGAGAGCCAAGGTGGAGAGCCAAGAGTTCGGCCATGAGTAGAGATGTAGAGCTTGGGACTGTGGGTTAAGGAGAGGGGAGGCCGCCAGGAATCCTCCCACCTTCTGGCCAGGAGACAGAGTGCTGTTCACTGCGACAGAGGTTTCGGAAGGGGTGGGGGCAGGGGTGGGGGGGACGGCTCTGCCACTGGAGCACGAATGTGCCTCAGCTGGTCCGCTCCACGGGGAGGGGGCTTCTGCTGGGTCAGGGTGCGGAACGCCTGTTCCAGCAGGGACTGCGGACACCTGGGAATTTTACAAGAGGTCACACAGGAGTGGGGAGAGGACCAGAAGGGAGCTGCCAGGGACCCTGGCCAGAGTGCAGCATGGTGGGGGCAGCCAGAGGAGAAGAGAGCCACAGACAAGGGACACAGGCACCAGAAAATGGCAAAGCCCAGGAGACCACCAGGCACCAGCCCCAGAACACCCAGCACCAGGAAGGAGTCTCCTCAGCTAGGCCACACACACCTCTGACAGGTGTGCACCCCTCCCCTCTGCCTGCAGCCTTCCAGAGGAGCTCTCCCTTTGCTGGCACAGGCCTCCCAGGCACAAGTCACAGCAGCAATAGGTGTCTGTCCTATGCAACAGGCCTTAGGGAAAAGGGAATGTCAAGTCAAGGTTTCTCACCAGTAAATTCTGCACGAGCTCTTTCACATTAGCTGCTGTCTCTGTAGACTGCTTGCCAGATGAAGCCAGTTTTATTAACGTAGATAGGAAATTTTTACATTTCTTCACGTTTTCCATAGTTTCCTGGATTAAAGTAAAAAGACGTAAGTGAAAAATCTTAAAAGGCAGATTTTTGTCATAGCCTTTGGTTAATAAAATATGCATATGTATAAGAGATACATATATTCTCTTCTAAACTTCAAGAAAATGCACCACCTCTTGGCCTGTGGATGGGAGTGGAACCCTGGGCAGTGCTCTGAGGGGCGGCCCAGCCACATCAGTCACATGGCCACCGAAGTCAGCATCTCCCTCGGTCCCGCAAGGCCACGTCTAGGAATGTAGCTATGCAAATAATGAAAAAAGTGAAAAGAGACTCTGCGAAGATGCCTGCTGCAATGTCGCTGACCATAAGGACAACCTATGCCAATCCAAATGGACACAGAAGGAAACAAATAGGAGGCAGACATGAAAGCAACGAAAAGTGCGCAGCAAAGAAACCCAAGAAGTTGCCAAGTGGGGCTCACTGTTCACAGATGTCCATCACCACAGGCCAACACTGCGCGTGTACCAACGGGTGGTGCCGCCATTTTATAGACTGAACGCGACAGTCCAAATGGGTGGTGCTGCCATTTTACAGACTGAACGAGACAGTCTACCAGTGACTTTTTCAAAGGCACGTGTTTGGGCTTTTGCTGTTTGCAGACTTCTGCAGTCTGAGGCCCTCAGGGCCCACCTCAAGCAGCAGAGCCCCACACGCTCACGTGGGCCCCAGACTGTTCACCACTTTGTGAAGCAGGCAGCGAGCGGTCTGGGACAGAAGCCGGCCGGAGGTCTCAAGGCTGCCTTTTCTGACCTGCGCCATGGGCCTGACCGTCTTTGAAGGCACGGAAAGGAGCGGCTCTTACCGTGGCAGCTGAGGAAGTGGTGGTTGCCCCTGGAACCGTGCGCTGAGGAGTCCCCGTCTGAACAGCCGTTGCCGTCCCAAGTGAAGCCGTCTGGGCAGCGCCACCCAGAACGAGCTGAGGCTACAAGAATCCAAAACACAAGGTAAGCGCATCTCATGCTACCAGCTAATGAGGGGAAGACCAGCCTCACGCCCAGAAAAAGAAAACAAGCCTCCCTGTGGTGGCCAGGACGCCCAGGAAGCCAAGGGCCCTGGACACCTGCCAGTCAGCTGGACACGGGAGTGCTGCTGGGACGCCTGCCCTGTGCCCTGACGACCGCAGTCCTGAGCACCTGAGGAAGGCATGATTTGCACCTGCATCAAAAACAGACGTTCACAAAGCCAGGCACTGCAGAGACTCCAGTCCTCAGAAGTCCATGGAAAAAGGCACATAGCGACCAGAGTAAATAATCCTAACGGACAACCCAGATCCCCATCTCTCAGAAATCAAAACAACTGAAGAACGGCTCCTGAAAGCTCCATCCTCCCAGATGCAGAGGCTGGCTACAGGGCAGTCAGGCCTCCACAGCCACAGCCTCTCGCAGGGGAGGGTCCCCAGCTCCCTGCAATCACCCAAACCCACCTTTCTTTACTCCCCAAAAGTGAGTGTCAACAAGAAGCCTCCCACAAAGGGGAGTTTTCAGAGCAGATTCGAGCAATGAAGGATGGGTCATCAGTGTCAAACTGTCAGAAAGGAGCGGCTGCTTTGCTAAGCAAATGAACAGCCAGACACCAAAAGGTAGCTCAGACAACTCGGTGGCCCGTACTCAATTCCTAACATTTCCATTCTACATGAATAATCAGAATGCAAATGTTTACTGATATTTTAAACTAGTACTTTTCCAATGTATAAATCTAGTCGTCAACATTCTCTCTCTCCAACTTTTTAAACACTCCTTTGCAGCTTCTGAAAGCAGGGGGCAGTGTAAGCCTAAGAATGGCTCCAGAGCAGCGAGCGCAGCTCCCTCCCCGTGGCAAGGTGGGTGCAGCCCCGTCAGCACGCAGGAAGCAGCTCTGAACAACCCCACAACCCTGCTTCCAGAGGGGTGCGGAAGGGCTGTGAGGAGACAGCAGGGCGGACGGGCTGTTTCTAAGTCTGTGTATCTTTTCACTTGTAACAATAAGCATGGATTTTTTTTAACTGAAAAACATCAAATAAAAACCTCCAGGGAAGAAAACGTAAAACGACACACCAAGCTGCTGCTTCCGGACCCCAGGAGTGCCCAGGACCCATCTCATCTTTTGCGAGTTTTCTTTCCCATCAGAACTGACTCCTCACACTTACTTCTGCTCCTGTGAACACATATTTCACCCAGATGATATCCAGATCGTGTCTGCCACTAAGTATAATGCAAAAACTTAACCATAAGCTTCACTACCTTCTCAGAAAAGTCACCGTACCCAAAAATCCAGACGCACCAATCAGAGCACAGGACTGAGCAAACTCCTTCAGGGAAAACACCGAGGGCAGGACCTGCACCAAAGGCCAGCACACGTCTCCCTGGTACCGAACCGCCCTTCCACCCGCTTTCACCCACTGCAGCTGCAGCCAGCCGGGACATGATCCCGTGAGGGTGGAAGAGCCGGGGTGGGGGGAAGTTGCCCCTGAAGTCCACACCCCCGGGGCTCAGCCTCCGTTTCACCACTGAGCAATGGCAGCAGGGTCTGTAGCACTAAGGCAAGGACTCTGGATCCGTCAGCAGCACATCCAGGCCTGGTTCACCGCAGGTGCTTCACTGGCAGTGACCAACACCACAGAGACCTATGCATCCACGGACGCTCACAGATACCAGACCAAGAAAAACCCCTGAACCACTTTTCTCCCAGCTGCTTCCTGCTGACTGCCCAGAGAAGGCTGCTTCCCTCACCAGGTGCATCTGACCAGCCAGCCCCTTTCCCTCCACGCACCTCCGCCACCCCCTCCAGAACAGCCTGGCCTGCACACAAACCCTTCTGGGCTCTGCAGGCCAAAGGCTGAGCTGTTAGGAGCATCAGCACCACTAGGAGAGGGGCTAGCACCTGCTCCGGGACACGCCCCCCTCCGCAGATGAAAACGATGTTCTAGAAACCAGCGGCCACCTGGGTGGGTGCAGAACCCTTCTGGAACTATGCTCTCACTACGGAACGGGACGTGAGTGGCAGGTGGCAGCATGGCGTGGCAGGCACCCTGCAGGCGGCATGGCCAGGAGTGAGTCCCAGAACCTCCCTCGCCTCAACATAAGCGCCGCATCACGAGATGAAAGCAGCGATCTCATCTGCTTCCCAGGGTGCGGTGAAAATTACAGTCCATGTGCCTGCAACAGTGAGAATGACGCCTCGGCCACATTCATCTCAGCGACAGCTGCCATCCCCATGGTTACACACAAGGCCACGTGTGCACACACACTGTCCTCACCGCAGGCTGCTTCTGCTTCAGACATGCCTTATGATCAAGTATTAGTAAGCACATAGTTTTAAAGCTTCCAACATGGTGGAAAGCTTGAACAGTGCTGCTGGTGTTAAATTCTGTGTGACTAAAAAAAAAAAAAAAGAAATCCTGACTTATCCCATGTTGGTGGTCAAAGAAAAAGCACTTTCTTCAAGAGAACCTTCCTCCCCAAATTTGACTTAGTATCCAGTTTAAAAAAAAAAAAAAAAAAAAAAAAAAAAAAAAAAACTCCTAAGGCCTGATCTCTGCATCAAAGAAATCAGGCTTCGTGGCCCCTGCAGCCTCAGCAGATCCGCCGCCCGCCCTCTCACCTGGACGCCGGGCGAGCGCTGCAGGGTTGCACTGGGCTGCACCGTTGTCTGGGCCTGAGACACTTGCTTAATTATGGTAGTTGGGGTCACCTGCCGTGCAATGATAGGTGTTCCAGGTGCCTGAAAAATAAGCAGAGTCACCTAAAACAAGCGCAAGTAAAAGGAATTCCCACCCACAGGTACGTAGAAATTATTCCTTCCAAATATAACTAGTATATTCGAGTGGGCCCCAGGCTTCTCCATGATCTGCAATGAAGCCACAGTAATTCTAAAGTTTTCTTACCAAAGAACAAGTGTATGACAAACATTTTCCTATATCACAATAAACATATCACTAGGCTTCTTAGCGTCTCTACAAAAACTCGTCTCTGAAGAATGCAGTGTCTGGAAATGAGTCCTCGTGCTGCTGGCTCGTGACCTCATTAACAATCACCAACAAGGGTGCAAAGGCAGACGGCCAGTCGGTGCCGCAGAGGGGAAGGGATGTGGCCGCCCCTAGGCTAGATGGCCAGTCAGTGCCAGAGAGGGGAAGGAAGGTGGTTGCTTGGGACAGAGGGACACTACAAGTCCTGAGCCCATGAAGTTTGTCAGAGAGAGACTGACATGGAAAGAGCAGATGGCAGACTGCAACGCGATGCCCACAGTGCAAGTGAAGCCACGAGTGTCTTCCACAGCATCCCACTCAGCAGACAGATGCTGCAGACTTGAGGACACTGTTCTGTGCTACTTCAGATCTAGGTGGTCTCTGGCAGCCTCCAGCACGTCCGTCCACGTCCCCGTCTATGGGACAGAGGTACAACTCCAGAGGGTACGCAGGTCACGTGGCAGGCAGAGAACGCTGATCAAGTCATTCCAGTCTTCACAAACCTGCCAGGTCGTTCAGAGCAGCAGGGTCACAGTGCCAGGGAAACACGGCAGGAGACGGAGCAGGAACACGCAGCGTGCGGGCACGTGCAGGTGACAGTCATGGGGCCAGACACAGACACACGCCGGGAAAGGCGAGTCCCGGGCACTCTGCCCTCCAAGTCAGAATCCATGCTCCCTACCACAACTCGGGAGACAGGAGCTTCGGCCCTGAAGGCTGACGAGGTTTTGTGTGTGTGTGGCCCTCATGCGCCCCCTAACAGCAGCAGCCAACCCCACTCGCACACAGAGGCTCCAGGACTCTTGGTGCCTTAAGAGTCTCCATGCAGCGCTGGTGGGGTCCTGCCAGTGGAGTCCTAGCACGATCTTTACTTTGCAGATGAGGGGACAGGCACAGGAAGGTGAAGCCATAGGGAGAGAAGGGAAGGGGCCAGGACAGCCAATCCTGGACTGCTCACTTTGACCCCACTCGGCCAGCCCTTCGGTGGGCTGCAGGAGCTGGTGCCTCTGAGCTGGGCAAGGCCCTGCCACCAAGAGGAGGAGAGGAGAGCAGTGCCATCCTGGCCCATCCTGGATGGGACCGGACACCGCACACACTTCCCAGTCTTCACTCCCACGGCTATGCCTGGCCCTTGCAGGCTTCCCCAGCATGCGTGGGTAGAGGGGCTGGGCAGGGAAGGAGTTCACACTCCAGGGCACACGTGCACTCACCTGTACGGTGGAGATCTGGACGGGAGGGGCACTTGTGGGGGTGGCAGGGCGGGGCGCCATGGTGGTCTGAGGCTGGGCATGGGCCTGCGCCTGCATCTGGGCCAAGGCCTGCTGAGGAATCATTAACAACTGCCCATTCTCACTTCGGACGAGGACCATTCCTGCAGACAAAGGAGACCTGGCGTCAGGAATGCACCCACCCCAGAGTCCTGAGGAGACCCTGGCCCGACCCAGGGAAAGCTGACAGCTATGAGAAGGAAACAAAGGAAATCAAGTCTTAAACACACGAATCCCCCGAACTCGAAACACACTTGTGAATCACAATGGTATACAAGACGAGAAAACTGTAAAGGTTGCTAAAAGGCCGTGAAAAAAAAAAATGGCACCTGAGCCTCCCTTTTATAAATGAGCCGGACAGCAAGGCAATGTAGCAATGGCTTCCACTGGCCACGTCACGTGCCCCCATGCCCCCAACCGGCCCACACACCCCACAGACATGCCAGTCTCCTTGCTCCCACCTCCTGCCTGTGCCACGGCCAAGTCGGCTGGGCTGGGCCTAGAGGTCACAACCATGTCTACGGCCCACACTCCAGATTCTCCCAACCTGCTGTCCTGTGACGCCCAGACCCAACAGAAGGAGGGTGGGCCACGAGGCTCCTCACCAGAACCCTCCTCTCGGGAGGCGGAACAGTGCTGCCCCCACGCTGCCCTGACACCCACAACACAGGCACAGAGATGCGACACAACCCTTAGGAAAGGAGAACTATTTGCCCTTCATGGTTCTTGAGCTAAATCATGGGAAAGCAAATCCTACCATTTAGGTTTGGCATTAATTTTAGCTTCAAAAAACAGCAACCAGTTAGATCACAAATTCCATTAGAAACAGTAACACAACGGTCCAACTTTTAAATGTTAACTTCCCATGACAGAGGTGGGGATGCAGCCGCGGGAACAGGGCTATAAACACTGCACTCGTTCCCGCGTGAAGACTCGGCAGACAGCCCAGCACCACAGAGCTGAGAAACTAAACACACATGCAATGAGGCACCGCCACCGGCCGTCCCCACCACCCATCACAGCTGGCCAAGCTGCAGGGCACAGGGGGCGGCCACTGTGTTTCCCAGCCTCTCCTTCCTCCCCTTCATGGAGAATGGAAAACAATAACCTCAAAAAAGACAAAGTAAGGCCTGAAAACCTCCTGTTGGTCCTGACAAATAAGCGTGGGGCTTCCTCCTCCTGTGCTATGATGCTGGGGCACTCTCAGAGGTTTCAGGAGAGTCTGGGAAGCTGCTGGGCTCCAGCTCTTTCAAAACTCAGCGTGGTATCAAGAATAACGGTAAAGCCTCTCCTGGGCTAACATCTAAAATTCTTGATCCAAAAAGCCACATTTATGCCCATTAAGAAAACTTCCCTCCAAAACATCCCTTTCAAAATAAACCATCGAGAAATCAAACAAAAACCAAACACCCAGCTGCAGCAAATAACCTGCTGGAATCTCCAAGCCTGGAGCTCACGAACGAAGTAACAGGAAAGGCCTCCACGGCTCCATCTCTTGAGTCTGTGCCCACAGTGCCCAGAACAGCCTTCAAGCGAGGCGGACACTCATCAGCCATGTGGCCGCCAGAGCTGCTGCAAGTCACGAGGGAGAGTTCCACTCTCACCCAAGCACACATGGGGCCTGGGGACCCCAAAACAAGACACCTGGTAAACACCCCATGTCTGTGATGGTTATTATGGAGTGTCAACTTGATTGAAGGATGCAAAGTGTTGCTCCTGGGTGTGTCTGTGAGGGTGCTGCCAAAGAAGGTTAACATTTGAGTCAGCGGACTGGGAGAGACAGACCCACTGTCAATGTGGCTGGGTACCACTGAATCAGCTCCCAGCGTGGCTGGAACAAAAGCAGGCAGAGGAAGGTGGAAGGACTGGACTGGCTAAGTCTTCCCACCTCCATCTTTCTCCCAAGCTGATGCCTCCTGCCCTGGAACATCAGACTCCAAGTTCTTCGGCTTTTAGACTCTTGGCCTTACACCAGTGGTTTGCCAGGGGTTCTCCGGCCTGTGGCCACAGACTGAAGGCTGCACTGTCGGCTTCCCTACTTTTGACATTTGGGGACTCGGACTGGCTTCCTGGCTCCTCAGCGTGCTCACAGCCTATTGTGGGACTTCATCTTGTGATCCTGAGAGTCAATTCTCCTAATAAACTCCCCTTCACATATTCATCTCTCCTATTAGTTCCGTCCCGTTAGAGAACCCTAATACAATATCCTCAAACCCCACACTTCATTCACTGCATTTGGAGACACTTGCTCCTCCTCCTCAAGAGTTCTGAGAAGCCAGGATGAGTGTAGTGGCTCACGCCTGAAATCCAGCACTTTAGGAGGCCAAGGTGGAGGGATCGCTTGAGGCCAGTTTGAGACCAGACTGGGCAATATAGTGGGACCCCATCTCTACAAAAAATATATATTTTTTAAATTAGCCAGGCATGGTGGCACACCTTAGTTCCAGCTATCTGGGAGGCTAGGGTGGGAGGATCATCTGAGTTCCGGAGTTGGAGGCTGCAGTGGGCTATGATCGCATCATTGCACTCCAGCCTGGACCACAGAGTGAGACCCCATTTCCTAAAAACAAAAAAATGTTTTTAAGGAATTCTGAGAAGCCGATAATGGATGCAGACTTAAGTGCACACACAGGGATGGTAACAGGACAAAGGAGGCTTCAGTGTCCCACTGCCTCCACACCCAGCGTCAAACCTGCCGATCTCATAGTGAGTGAAGAGACTTTTAATTATCAGGAGCTTTGTGCTTTAAAAAATTGTATCCAAGGCCAGGCGCGATGGCTCACGCCTATAATCCCAGCACTTTGGGAGGTCAAGGCAGGTGGATCACGAGGTCAGGAGATCAAGACCATCTTGGCTAACATGGTGAAACCCCATCTCTATTAAAAACACAAAAAATTAGTCGGGCGTGGTGGCAGGCACCTGTAGTCCCAGCTACTCGACTTGTGAGGCTGAGGCAGGAGAATGGTGTGAACCCGGGAGGCGGAGCTTGCAGTGAGCTGAGATCGCGCCACTGCACTCCAGTCTGGACGACAGAGCCAGAGTCCACCTCAAAAAAAAAAAAAAAAAAAAAAAAAAAAGGATCCAGAGATATTTACAGGAATACATTAAAAAAAAAAAAAAAAGTATTAACAAAATTAGCAATGTTGTTAAAATTCTAACAAAATAAAAGTGGCATTCTGGACATCACAAAAGTGTATGAAAACAGACATGGGTCACTGTGAAATGTGCCCTATAGTCGGGGCCAGTGTCCCTTGTGGTTAGGAAAAAAGTTGGAGAAGGAATCAAACATCCCACAAGAAGTGACCGTGTGACTTCAGGCAGGTATAATGTAGCCTCTTGAAGCACTGAAAATACCTGTGAACCAAGCATGAGTGGCCACATCTCCCAAGCCGAACTGAGGTTTGCTTCCAACAAACAGCACAAAGGAGGCGCTGTCACTGGGGACTTTCTTGTCCGCCTCCCTGGTTATTGTATCACAGCCTGACTGTGCCAAAAAGCAAAGTCAGACACTGTGTGACGGTCTGAGGACAGTCAGAACACCAACAGCTGCATCCAAGCCATGTTTCCGAGATGTTCTCACAGTTCTGGGTCCTATGAGCTTCTGTTTACGGACAAATAATCCAGCAGCATCTATTCACACCAAAGCAAAGAAGTGCAACTCCGTCTCAAGACATAACTACTTTAACAGTCATCCACCGTGGTTATGGGCGGCACCTGGCCTACGAAAGGCAGCCGCCCCTGTGCCTCTGCTCCTTTCTCTGCACCTGCAGCAGGGTAAATGTGGCAGGTGTGGCCCCCGCCCCACCCCACAGATGGGACCCCGAGGCCAGGGCAGACGGTTCTGTCTGAGAGCGCCCCAGAGAGAGCCGCGTGGGACACTGGCCGTGTCCCCACCCAGGTCTTTGTGAGGAGTGCAGCGAGGAGCCAAGGATGACAGGCAGCAGGGCTCTCGGATGCAGAGGCACAACCGGCTCCACATACCCAGCCCTCGAGTCAGGGAGGAAGAGGTCAAACCTGCAACAAGAAACACGATATCCGTCCCAAAGACCCTCAGCGTCCTCGTTCAACCAAGACGGGCAACTCCAGGTGGTGACGGGATGGGGCACAGCCCTGAAGGTCATTAACAGTTAAGGTCAGGAAGCCGGGGCCTGGGACCCTGCCTCCTGACTGGGCCACCGCGGCCACTGCCACCTCCCTGGCAACCTCCTCAGCTCGCAGCCCCTCTCTCTGCCCCATCCCACCTTCCTGGAGACTCCTTCATGGCATAACCAAAACCCCACACCAGCCAATGTGCACATACAACCACCATAATGTGTCCGGGTCCAGCTAACAGAACCACACCAGCCAATGTGCACATACAACCACCATAATGTGTCCGGGTCCAGCTAACAGAACCACACCAGCCAATGTGCACATACAACCAACACAATGTGTCCGGGTCCAGCTAAAGAACGACACCAGCCAATGTGCACATGCAACCACCACAATGTGTCCGGGTCCAGCTAAAGAACCACACCAGCCAATGTGCACATAAAACCACCACAATGTGTCCGGGTCCAGCTAAAGAACCACACCAGCCAATGTGCACATACAACCACCACAATGTGTCCGGGTCCAGCTAAAGAACCACACCAGCCAATGTGCACATACAACCACCATAATGTGTCCGGGTCCAGCTAAAGAACCACACCAGCCAATGTGCACATACAACCACCATAATGTGTCCGGGTCCAGCTAACAGAACCACACTGGGACTTCCTTTTCTAATTGTCCTAGTATCTTCCTTACCACAGAAAGAGGTGTTCTTCACAGAAAATTTAAGAAGTGCAGATAAGTACAAGAATAATGGAAACCTCCTGAAGCCCCTCCCCTGCCTGGCACAGCTCAGGTACCACCCAGCGTGCACACCTGTGAGCCTGTGCACTTGGAAGCCGTAAGGACCACGGGGGCCACCCGCCCCAGTACTCTGCCCGTTTCCCTGTTCCCTGCCCGCTCCCCGGGTGCACTTCCCATGGCAGTAAACATTCTTCAGAAGCATAACTGTCCGTGGCTACATACAATTTCATCCAAAATGTGTTTACAATTTCCTTTTGGTGAAGATTTAAGCTATTTTCTATTTTTCATTATGGTGAAAATGTAGGTTCTGAAACTGAAACAGTGTGAAACTCTCTCCACTCTCCCAGCAGTTCAAGGCCACACTGCTTTCAGGGCAATGCAGAGCCAGCAGCGGCCGCCGGACGCCTCCCTGGGGAAGGAGCAGTGTGCGCCCCTCCAGAGCCCGGCCAGCGGCCTGCGGTGACCAGTGCCTCCCCCGGAGTCTTCCAGGGACCCATGTCCCCAGCTCAGCATGCCATCACCGATTCCCACCCACCTATTCCCAGTGTGAGTGAATCCCACCCTCACTAAGGAGAAACACCAGGGTTCTTACCCACACGACAGTTTTCCTGATTCCTTTCGTAGGTAACACTTTTACTGTATTTGAAGCCAAAATGTAGAGCACGTGAAGCTGTGTGAAAACCACACAGGCACCTGCATCCTGGGAACCCTCAACCTGTGGGGAAAATGCCCTCGCCGGGTACCGCAGGCCTCCCGGCACTCTCAGCACAAACCCCGGCCCCGGGCCTAGGGCTGTGGAGGACTCTGCCCTGGCCTCCTGAGGCCCAGCCCGGGCTACCTCTTGGCCCTGCACTGCCCACGCTGGCATGGCTCTGTCTGTGGCTCTCCTGTGTAGCCAGGTCAGGACACATCACTCCACAGGGATCCATGTTCACCTCTGCCAAACCCAGGGCTGTGACCGTCCTGGTACCCAAGTCACTTGGGAGCATGGCCCCAACCCCAGCCCGGGAGGACAGGCCCCCGTGGATTCTCAGAGAGGCATTTCCTCCCTCCTGACGCACAGGACAGGCTGCAGGGACCGCTGTCCCCTCTGCCAGTGGGGGGCTCTTCCTGGGCCTGAGGGGCTCTCAGCGCCAGCTCTCCTCCTGAGGCTATGGGGTTCTCTGGCACAAGTATCGGGGCACCGAGGCAGGTGCCCCTGCCAGCCCACAGGGACACAAGGTCCCACCCTGAGCTGCCGTCCAGCTCCACGTCTGAGCCCTGCTGGTTTTCCTTATTTTCTAGAACGCTAAATTCTTCATTTAAAAGAACACGTATCCAACTTCCCCAGCCTTTCTGGGTGTCTGGTTTGTTAGGATGTCTGTCCCATCTCACCGTCACTGTCGCAGCTCAATACCAGCCCCTCCACCAGATGGGCAAACAGCCAGAGTCCACCAGCTGCCCGAGGAAGGCCCAGAATCAACCCAGACACCAAAACAGTGAACTGATCAAAATAGGCAAGAAACCCTCTACAAAATCACAAGGATTATCCAATACAACAGTCAAATTAAAAATTCCTGGGATGACCAGACAACAGCACCGAGGCATTCCCCCTGAATACAGTACAGAAAAAGAGAGTGGAAACTTGGAAGAACAGATGAGAAAATGTGAAGAAGCATTCCAGAAAACCCAACAGGTAATCAACAGAAATTCTAGGAGGAGGATAGAAAGGAGAGCAGTTGCTGGAGCCAGCGTGAACATGAGGAAGGAGGCGCACACCAGCCTCACCGCAGAAGCCAGACCACTGGGAAGGAAAGACTTTCCCCGTGTTTCCAGGGGAAAAACACAGATCCCAGCCACAGTACAGGGAAGCAGAGCTTGGCAGCCCTGAGAGCTCCACAGAAACGGGAAGAGATGGCCAGCACCTTAGAAACCCCACGGGAAATTACCTTCCACCTGGAACTCAATGCCAGGCCAAACCACCCATCAAGGCTCAGAAGCAAAAAAAAGCATTT
Source organism: Chlorocebus sabaeus (assembly GCF_047675955.1). Lineage (NCBI taxonomy): Eukaryota > Metazoa > Chordata > Mammalia > Primates > Cercopithecidae > Chlorocebus > Chlorocebus sabaeus. The sequence continues at coordinate 2,156,628 of NC_132905.1, read as the reverse complement.
CAGACAAACTAAGTCTCAAAAAAGGTATACTCTGTAAGAAGGGAGAAGCCACTTAAACAAGGGAATAAGTGAAGAAAGCAAAAGACAGGATCCAGGAAACATGGGACTGAACCCAAAGAAACAAGGGGACTCTCAAGGATGAAGCGGAAGGGAGGACCAGGCATGGCCAGGCGCAGGGTCCGGAGGGCCAAGGCACTGGGGCTGGCTGTAGGGCAGTAAAAGCACCTGGGAGCCCGCAGCACTTCTAGCTGCTGAGACACAGCTGCCTGCACAGGAAGCAGAAGCAGCACAGCACTTGGCTCAACTCAAACAGCGTGTTCGCAGCCAAGGGCTGTGCGCGCCGAACGCAGAGTTGGCCAGGGCTGCGTGGGCTGGGCCGGGGCTCTGCGGACCGCGGCTGGTTGGCCGGATGGTCGCTAGCTGACACTCAGCAACCTCAGGAGGTGGCTGTACAGGCAGAGCCATGTGGATACACGTATTCAAAGCAGTCCCCTCTGAGAGGCAGTTAAAAGGGGGTGGGTAGGCCAACAGAGTCTGTTTGTCACTGAAAGCTCTGCTCTTCAAAACAAGCATATGATTAAAGTTTTATACTTTTTTTTTTTTAAACGGAGCCTCGCTTAAAGTTTAACATTTTTAAATTAAAAAAAAAAAAACCGGCCAGCCAGCACCTCAGACGGCGACAGGGAGGCACTGTGTGCAGTGGCTGCTCTGGGAGTGAGTGAATTCTTGGGGGGCAGGGCAGGTCCATACCCCGGGAGGATGCTCGGAAACTCAGGTACACAGTGGCCAGTGGCTGCCAGCGGCTGCCAGCATCAGAGGCGGAGCGGGCCCTCCCAGCGCGCCAAGGTCTTGCAGGGGCAAGAACACCCCAGGATGGACCCCTGGGGACACAAATCTAAGAAAATCCCTTCCTCCCCTTCCCAGCTGTATTTGTAACGGTCTCACGAAAGTGTCTGCGCAGTGGAGACTTGTGCAGTCAGGAGGTGGGCGGGCCTGCAATGACTTCTGTCCGAGAAAACGCAGAGGACAGTTGTGCTGTCAGTTGGCTGCCCTGGCCCTCACTCCACACCCAAGCATGGAGAAGTGGGACGGGTTGCGGCTGGCTGCAGAATAAAGGCAGCCCCTCTGGAAGGACCAGAAAACACAAACAGAGCCACCAGCAGGCAGTCTCGTCCCCAGCAGAGTGGAGCATGGTCCTCAAGGAATAAGCTACCAAAAGGGCCAAAGAGATGAGCAAAAGTGGTGTTTCCCCACAGTGGAAAGGGGTGGTCTGACACCTGAGGGTTTGCAGCCCCACTTCCCTCCGTAACTAGGACATTCGAACCCTCTCCATGCTGCCAGCTGGGACCAGCGGTGGACAGGACACACGCGGTGACGGCCCAGATGTGGACCAGCGGTGGACAGGACACACGCGGTGACGGCCCAGATGTGGACCAGCGGTGGACAGGACACACCCGGTGACGGCCCAGATGTGGACCAGCGGTGGACAGGACACACCCGGTGACGGCCCAGATGTGGACCAGCGGTGGACAGGACACACGCGGTGACGGCCCAGATGTGGACCAGCGGTGGACAGGACACACGCGGTGACGGCCCAGATGTGGACCAGCGGTGGACAGGACACACGCGGTGACGGCCCAGATGTGGACCAGCGGTGGACAGGACACACGCGGTGACGGCCCAGATGTGGACCAGCGGTGGGCAGGACACACCCGGTGACGGCCCAGATGTGGACCAGCGGTGGGCACATTTCCCCAGTTTTCCACATTTCCACATTTCCCCAGATGTGGAAAGGGCCCCTCCAGAATCCAGCGCGCTCTTCCTACAGAAGCTGTTTTCTCTCTAAGCGGGTGCTGTGCTGGGACAGGTGCACAGCGCATCTTCCTTCTAACCTGTTCTGGCTAAAGTCAAGTGTTCTCTCCCACCTCACGGGGCCTGGCAGGCGTAAGGGCTGGAGCAAAGCAGCAAAGGGGAACATATGCAGCCCAGTGCAGGCGCTAACACCACTGCACCCCGAATATTTTGCTAAAGATGAAGCTTCTGACACAGCTCCTGGTCCAGCACTTGCAGCACTCCCCTACCCCCGCACACCGTAGATACCACTGTAAAATCATGGACTTTGATTCATCCTCCCCTAAAACTACAAAACGCTGATTAAAACAAAAACGTGAGCAAGTGAAGGGACGTGCACTGTGTTCATGGGTCAGGAAACTCAAGATGGTTAAGATGTCAACTCTTCCCAAACTGATCTGCAGAAGCAATGAATTCCAAAGTCCCAGCAGCCTCCTGTGTAGAAACTGACAGGGTGATTCCAAAATTCATACAGAAATGCAAAGATCTTAGAGTAACCAACACAACTGTAAAAAAAAGAACAGTCAGGCTGGCTGTAGGGGCTCATGCCTGTAATCCCAGCACTTTAGGAGGCCGAGGCGGGCGGATCATTTGAACCCAGGAGTTCGAGACCAGCCTGGCCAACATGGTGAAACCTTGTCTCTACTAAAAATACAAAAAATTAGTTGGGTGTGGTGGTGCACCCCTGTAGTGGAGGCTGAGGCACGAGAATCGCTTGAACCAGGGAGGCGAAGGTTGCAGTGAGCCGAGAGCACACCACTGCACTCCAGCCTGGGTGACAGAATGAGACTCCCTCTCAAACCAAACAAACAAGAAAAAGTCAGAAGGCTGACACGAGCCGATCTCAAGATGCATTAGAAAGCTCAGCACTTCAGGAGGCCGAGGCGGGGAGACTGCTTGGGCTCAGGGGTTCGAGACCAGCCTGGCCAACGTGTTGAAACCCTGTCTCTACTAAAAATACAAAAATTAGCTGGGCGTGGTGGCTCATACCTGTAATCCCAGCTACTTGCGAGGCTGAGGCAGGAGAATCACTTGAAGCCGGGAGGCATAGGTTGCAGTGAGCCGAGACCACACCACTGCACTCCAGCCTGGGCGACAGAGCAAGACTCCATCTCAAAAAAAGAAAAGAAAAGAAAGCTCCAGTAATCTCAGGGCCGGGCTCACGCCTGTAATCCCAGCACTCTGGGAGGCCAAGGTAGGCGGATTGCCTGAGGACAGGAGTTCGAGACCAGCCTGGGAAACATGGTGAAGTCCCATCTCTACTAAAAATACAAAAATTAGACAGTGTGGGCATGCCTGTGGTCCCAGCTACTCAGGAGGCTGAGGTGGGAGGACTGCTTGAGCCCGGGACTCATAGACTGTAGTGAGCCGAGATCACCCCACTGCACTCCAACCTGGGTGACAGTGAGATCCCTGTCTAAAAAAAGCTCCAGTAACCAGGACAGCACAGTGTTGGTGCAAAGTTAAACAGATCGACACAGCCATGCAGAGTCCACAAACAGGCCCACACACAGACGGACAAAGGCAATTCGGTGGTGAGGACGGGCTTCTCACATGCTGGAACAACTGGACAGGCACAGGCGAAACCCTGGACCCACACCCCATAGTGTGTACCAACATCAACTGAAAATGGATCCACACCTAAACGTAAAACCTAAAACTTCCAGAAGAAAACAGGAGAACATTTCTGTAACCCAGAGTTAGGCAAAGGAATTTTAGATATAATATCAGAAACGCAACACATAAAAGAACAAAGGGATAAACTAGACTTCATCAAAATGTTAAACTTCGGCTTTTCAGCAGACACTGCTAGAGAATGAGAAGACAAGCCACAGAACGGACAGAATCTTTAGAAAGCATCTATCTAATAAAGAGCTTGGATCCAGAATATATGCAGAATCCTCAAAACTCAGTAAGAAAATAACCCAAGCTGGGCGCAGTAGCTCATGCCTGTAATCCCAGCACTTTGGGAGGCTGAGGCGGGCAGATCACTTGAGGTCAGGAGTTCAAGACCCGCTTGGCCAACATGGCAAAACCCCATCTCTACTAAAAATACAAAAAATTAGCAAAGCATGGTGGTGTGCACCTGTAGTCCCAGCTACTTCGGAGGCTGAGACACAAGAATCACGTGACCCCGGGAGGCAGAGATTGTAGTGAGCCAAGATGGCGCCACTGCACTCCAGCCCAGGCAACACCACGAGACTCCGTCTCAAAAAAAGGAAAGTGGGCAACTGAATAGACCCTTCACCAAAGGTGGCAGACGGATGCAAATGAGCACATGGAAAGAGCCCAACATCATTAGTCATCAGGGAGACGCAAATTAAATCTCTAAAGCGACACCACTACACACTCACTAAAATAGCTAAAACTAAAAAGAGCAGGTGCTCTCCAGGACGTGGAGCAACTGGAGCTCCTGTACACCGCCGGTGGGAGCCTCTCTGAGAACAGCCTACAGTTTTTTAGAAAGTTAAACATACTCCTCATGTAGGACCCGCCATTCCACCTGAGGTGTTTAAGCAAACAAAAAGCAACTGTGTGGCCTTAAAAAGGCTTGCACATGGGTCATTCCAAGCAATTTTATTTTTGATAGCCATAAATTGGAAGCAACTCCAAAGTACACCAAAGGATGAAAGCATAAACAATTTCTGGTGTATCTATCATGGAAAAGCACTCAAATAAAAAGGGATGAACTACTGATACACACAACACGAATGACTCTCGAATAATCACACCCAGTTGAAGCCAGAAAAGAGAGAGCACACACCATGTGATATGGCTTGGCTGTGTCCCCACCAAACCTCATTTCCGACTGTAATCCCCACGTGTGGAGGGAGGGAAGTGACTAGATCATGGGGGCGGCTTCCCCCAGGCAGTTCTCATGATAGCGAGTGAGTTCTCACGACATCTGGTGGCTTCATAAATGGCAGTTTCCTCTGCCCTCCTGCCGTCATGTGAAGAAGGTGCTTGCTTCCCCTTCACCTTCTGCCATGATTGTCCCCAGCCATGTGGAACTGTGAGTCAATTCAACCTCTTTCCTTTATAAGTTACCCAGCCTCGGGTATTTCTTTATAGCAATGTGAGAACAGACTAATACACTGTCTGACTGCGTTTACATAAAATTCTAAAACACGCAGACTCCCCTGCAGTAACAGAAAGCAGATGGGACAAGGGGTATGGGAGGGACAGAAAGGAGGGCTAGAGAGAGGCAGAGGCCGTGCTGGGGGTAGGGTTCACCATTCTGACCCTGGGGTGATGGCTTCACATGCCCGCATGTCTGTCAAAACTCACCAGTCACTTTAAATGTGCTTGGCCTATTGCTGTCGATCACACCCAATACAGTTCTTAAAACACACACATGAAGCCCTCAGAGAGCAAGAAAAGGTACAACCCTCCCCCAAAAAAATAATGGAAAGCATAGTTTTAATTCTCTCCTTCCCACCATCCTTCCTGAGCAAAAATAACTGCCAGATTCACAGTTAGCACACGACCTTCCCCCGCCAGCCCTGCCTCTTAAGAACACTAGGAGCTGCCCAAGAGTCATATTAACAACTCCATTCACCACCACACACAAAAACCAGGCCATGTTCAATGAGTTTTACTCCACCTGACCCCGTGAGCAACACAGGGACGTGAGCGTGCTGTCGATGACACCACCAAGCGTTCACACCCTCTACCATGCTGCCTTTTTAACAGAGTATCTCACTGAGTAGCTTGGAGCATGAAACAGCTGCAGGGGTCCTCAGCTCCCAGCCTCCGAATGAAAGTGCACATTCAAGTCTCCGAGAAATAACACCAAGGTAGCTCCTTTGATGGAAAACGGATCCCCCAAAATGCCGCAGAAGGAACTGTGGTCAGGCCTGAGGAGCAGGCCACAAAGCATCAGCTCTGTGGGAGCTGGCTCCAGCCCCCATCTCCACAAAACCGCAGGTGGACAGGTTGCGTGCACCCTCCACGCCCTCTGGAAAGCCAGGCTCTGCAGAAACACGAACCCAGCAGGTCCCCCTCGGTACAGGAAAAAGCAGCCTCTCCTGAAGGATCAGCAGCTCTGCTCTGCAGGCGGAAGGGCCCGAATGGGGCCTCCACCAACCCACCCACAGCTTGTTGCCGCCCTGTGAGTGGAGAGCTGGGCCCAACACTCTCCCCTGGGCTCTGATTCCAGGGTTTATCCTTATTCCTTAGGTGGTCTGCACAGCAGTCAGCCAACTCAGCATCCCCCCATCATTTGGCCAAATTTCACAAATACGCAGTTGCTCACCTTAGAGCAAAGTCAAAACACCAACCTGTGGAGACTTCTACTCATGATTTGCTTCACTTGTTAATTTCTCTGAGACTCAACAGGAATGCACATCGTGCCTGTGTACAAAAGAGCTATGTGCAAATCAACACACAAGAAATGGCAGCAATACACCAAACTCCGAGTGTAAAGTTCACCCTGAGGTTTAAAGACCGTCTTTCACCTCAAAATGCAGAGGCACTGCAAAGCACATCTGTAATGATGGCACACCTGTGCAGACGGTAAACGTCGTGATATAGCCACTCCTAGACAGAGCCCCTGCCTGGGCGTGCAGCCGGTCAGCCAGGGCAGGAGCTGTGTCATTCTGAATTGCATCTTCCAGGTTGTAAAGGCAGTCGAGCGGGCTTCTAAGCCATCTGATTGCTCACAGCCCCCTCTCCATGGTGCAGGGCCCCACACGTGCTCTGCTCCTGCAGCTGAGCCTCCCTAAAGCACCGAGCAGAGGCCTGGACACCCGGGAGTTGCACCTGCTCTGGGATGCTGGAGGTGCTAAGGGGGGCCAGTCAGAGTGACCAACAGGGACAGACCCACCCCACACAGGGGTTCTGGCCTTTTTTCCTGCCAGGGCTTATGCAACCCCAAACATACCCCCCAAAAAATGCTAGCTCCTTAAATTCTCTTTAAGTTAACTTTAAATGGCTAAGATATTTTGGTAAGAATACTTCAGAAAATTACAGTTGATCTCTGAAACACATGGGTCCAACTTCCAGGGTCCACTTACACGCAGATTTTTTTCAACCAAGCAAGGACTGAAGATAGAGCATTGACAGGATATGAAACCCACGGACACAGAGGGCTGACATTTTGCTCGCTTGGGTTCCACAGGGAACTTGCATGTGCGCACGGGGCCCTGGAACCATCCCGAGAACACTGTGAGGTGACTGTATCTGGCACGATCACTTTAGGAAATTCTTAACACATGGACACATCTCTGTGAACAGGTACAGTGCACATGCGTGTCTGTCAAGCCACACCCTGCGAGCAGAGTCCTGTTGCAAACTTCAACCCAAAGCTGCTTCTGGAAAGCTCGTGAGCGGCCTTCAGAGAGGTTGGCATCCACTAACATCCAACACAGATCTCCTTCGCGACAGTGAGCTCACATTCAAGAGTGCCATAAAGCACTCTGCCTAAGCCTCCAACAACACTCGACAAAGGCACAGGCTTGCATCCCATATATACCAACCCCTGTATCAGCTACAGGTTAAAACTGCTTTGCTCAAAACTTAGGAATTCATGGGCTGGGCGTGGTGGCTCACGCCTGTAAACCCAGCACTTTCGGAGGCCGAGGCAGGGAGATCACAAGGTCAGGAGATCAAGACCATCCTGGCTAACATAGTGAAACCCCGTCTCCACTAAAAATACAAAAAATTGGCCAGGCGTGGTGGCAGGCGCGTGTAGTCCCAGCTACTCGGGAGGCTCAGGCAGGAGAATGGTGTGAACCCAGAAGGCAGAGGTTGCACTGAGCCGAGATTGCGCCACTGTACTCTAGCCTGGGCGACAGAGTGAGACTCCATCTCAAAAAAAAAAAAAAAAAAAAAAAAAAAAATTAGGAATTCATGGATCTAGGGAAGGTGTAAATAGGTGCTTGTTGTACTCATTCTTTTAAGTTTGAAATTTTGCAAGTTAAAACTTGGCGGCAAGGACAGCTTTGCTATCTAGACATGCAACTCTGGGTGATGACCTCCACTTGGGGGTGGTGGGCAAGGGGAGTGACAAGGTAAACAGGGGGACTCCTGGTAAACTCTGACACAGAAGCCCTTCACAGGGAGCCCTGCTAGCTCTGCAGCCCCAGGGCCCAGTGCATGTGCGCGCGCGCGCGCACACACACACACCCTCATACATGCACACTCCATCCAATCCCCTGTACTTGGGGCTGCTGTAGGGGGTGGGATGAGGAAAGCCTGGCTCTTGGCCTCTAGGAGCTGACAGTCTGGTAAAGAACGGGAATGCAGGCTGGGTGTGGTGACTCATGCCTGTAATCCCAACACTCTGGGGGGCCGAGGCGTGTGCATCATGAGGTGAGGAGATCGAGACCAGCCTGGTCAACATGGTAAAACCCCGCCTCTACTAAAAATACAAAAATTAGCTGGGCATGGTGGCACGCGCCTATAATCCCAGCTACTCAGGAGGCTGAGGCAGGAGAATTGCTTGATCCCAGGAGTTGGAGCTTGCAATAAGCCAAGATCACACCACTGCACTCCAGCCTGGCGACACAGCAAGACTCCGTCGCAAAAACAAAGAAAAAAAAAAGAACGGCAGGCACAGGTAACCCATGGTGGTCAGGGGAAGCCTCAGGGCTGGGCTAGAGGGAAGAACAGTGTACCGCAGGGGCATAGTCACAGTTTGAAGCTGCCCATGTGGGTGTCGGGAGCTGGCCAGGTGGAGGAAAGACGCACAATGGCAGCGCTGTGAGGCCAGGTGAGCAGTGCAGCCGGCCAGAGCCCTGAGAGGGATGTGGGGCCACGTGCACAAGGAGAGGAGGCAGCAGCGGCTTCTGCAGCACGCCAGGGAGCGGAGTCACAGGCAGGGACGCCGACGAGCCCACCAGGGCACTGGACACCTGCACCTCCACAGTGCCCGGTCAGTGCAGGTGACGAATCTGAGTTTCTGGTGTCCTGAATAGGACGACGCAGCAGCATCACAAGCGTCAGAGACATCACCACCCAGAGTCAGACACCACAGCCTTTTCATGCAAAAGCCTGATACTAATTTAGATTCACTTTCATGTGTAGACAGACACATAATTTAAAACAGCTCTAAAACATTAAAATCATTTTCCAGTCATTCAGCAGTTAATAAAGTTTACCCTGCCCGGCAGTGCCCATTTCTGCTTTTTCTTAACTGCCACCCCCAACTGCGGCCTGTCATGCCTCGAGGCACATTTTCAATTAGCCCTGAAACCAGACCATGTACTCGCAGGATGGGCTGGCGAGTGCTGGGAGGGGTCTTGCTTGCCCTACTCCACATACCTAAATAGAGCCTGCAATTTTCCAATTAACATGTTTAGAGCAAAAATTTTTTGAAAACAAATTTCGTCCAAAAACTTCACTAAGTTGCCAATAATGCTTAATTGTCTTACCTGCTTTTTAAACTGGCCCCACAAAATGTATCAGGTGACCATGAAAGCAACACTAAGGGCCACGCAGCAGAGATGTAGAACCTAATGGATAAACACGTGGCAGGGCCTGATACAGGAGGCTCTCCGTACCCCACCACCTCCATGATGATGGCCTCCTTCGCCTCTTCTCAGTACTCAATTCAATTGCCCAACTGCACCTGAGCTTCCTGAAATGCCCGACACATTTCAGAAAGCACCTGAGCTTCCTGAAATGCCCAACATGTTGCATGTTGGCAGACACAACATGCAACAAACAGGAAATGATTTGCAGTTGGTCTCGGGCAGGTTTTTCTTCACGTCTTTAGGTGAAAGGCTTTTGTTGAAAACATCGAGTACCTGGTATGACTTCTGCCTTCGTGAAGCCTTCCCTTATATTCTCAGCCATTCCTGGTTTCTAATTTTCTCAGGTCTCTAAAATCTCTGAAACCCACAGGCCTCACGTGACTTCACCGACTCCCTCTTTCAGTGAGCCTGGGTCCAAGGTCAGAACGTGGCCAGGCTGCTCCAGGCTGGGTATCCAAGCCCTCGTCCTCCAGGCACCACACACCTTGAGGCCCAGCGTGTGCAGAATCAGGCTGTGCTCACTTCCGCCAACAGCAGTGAGCATGCTGGCTGGGCCCAGGGTGCCTCCCCGACACTCTGCTAAACCTCGGGGTAACGCATACTCATCTGCACATACTTAACTCCCAAGACTCTAAAAGTCCTGCACTAACAGAGAGCCTTCACCTCTGCACCATTTTAACATGTGTTCTTTCATCTGCAGATTCCGAATTCATTCAAATGACACTCTGGGCATTCCCTTTGCCTTGACTGAGAGCTCGGTGCCAACTCTGTGCCCACCTCCCGGCTTCCCCCTACCCTACTCCACTAGCAGCTGGACAGAGTCCAAGGTGGGTGTTTTTCCCTCTATTCTCCCTCTCTCTTGACTTGCTCATTAGTCGTATCTTCTTGGATCATGAGTATTTTTCTTAGTCACCGTAACTTCTTACTAGAGTAAGCACGTGTATCAACAATAAAACAAGCCAAGGTTCCCGTCAAACCCCCAGGGAGAGGCCGGGGTGCAGGGTATGCGGCCTCTGGCACCCAGAGGAGGGGCTCACAGGGAAAGCCCCGTGAAACAGCCCGGGAAGAAGGCAGCTGGCGCAGCAACACTGAGACACGGAACGCACAGGACACTTCCAGACAAAAGTTCTGGATTCTTCTCACGATCAGCAAGCAAGAAGAAAACAACCCTCCTTTCCTCAGAGCTCCCCCGCGGCACTGTCCTTCTGCGAGCCTGCACCTCCCACCCTGTGCTCTTCCTGAAGCCAGCCGTGTCTCAGCACCTCTGGAGTCTCCAGGTTAAGACTTCACATGTTTGGATACATTTTATCTGCCAACTTAAACAAAAACAGTTAGAGAAGTCACCATTTGGATGGTGCTTCCAAGTCAGTGGTGGGGGCAGTCAAGTCTGCAAGCAGTCGGCTCTGCTTTTCTGAGGACAAGGACCATGCTGAGATTCCCTCCACCCCCGAACTGCTGCTCCCTGAGCTACCATCTCAGCAGTTTCTGTGTCCTCTGATAGGCCAGGCCACAGGACTTCTCTAACCTAAAGTCTGTGGGTTTGTCCAGACGGCAAGAAACATCGCTTCTCTTCCACATGATTACTGTGTTTTAAGGCGGCTTTATCCAGAGAGGCTGGGGAACGGGGACCAATCTGAGAGTGCCAGTGGCAAGAAGAGGAGCTCGGGGCCACAGGCAGTGCCTGCTATCTGCAGAGGATGGGCTTCCAGAAGGCCCGGTGGCCCACCAGGACCTCAGCTCTCAGCACCTGAAACCACATATCTAGCACTCAACTCCAAATGTTCTGCTTACTTTCAAAATGTTTTAAACAGTGCCAATCCCATGCACAATTTCAAGAAAACTGAGGTCAGCTGGCAGATGACATGGACCTTAAATGACTTACAGCAAAATGTCAGTTCTCCAGAACCCAACTTTCAGACAACCTCACTTACCAGAACACACCAGCAGGGAGACAGCAAACCAGGGGCTCCGAGCAGCCCACAGCCGACCAGCACACACTGGGCACCGGCCCCAAATCAGAAACACATGTGGATGCCGCACACCCACCCGGGGCTTCCAATCAATGGATTCATCCGTCTATGCTAGGAAGGAGAGCTGCCCAGCCCTCTAAGAACATGCCACCAGCAGATCTTCTTGGCCTCATCTGAGCACCGAGACTGGCTTCTCGAAGGAAGCAGCTGGGAAATGATGGATGCAGGGGTGAAAAAAGAGGGTAGGTGGCTGTCTAGACATGGCGAGATGCAGGAGGGCAAAGAAAGCAGCAAGGACACCGTGAGGGTGTGACTTAGGAAGAGCAGGGCAGAGGGCCACCCGCAGGGGAAGACTGAGGCCACAGATGAGATCCCTCAGCCCTCAGCAGGGTGGGGTCAGGCAGGGTGGCCTCAGCCCCCAGGGGATGGCTCCGGTGCTCTTCATGAAGCAACAAGGGCAGCCACCTGCCAAGACGCATGCATGGCAGGAATCAGAGACCAAGGCAGAAGAGGGAGGTGGCAGGTCAAAGAAGCTAACAAGGGCCCTGGTGGGTTTTAAGTAATAGGAAGGCATTTGATATAATCTAACATCCATTGAGACAAATAAACAAATATCCCCTGCTCCAAGAAAAGCAAACAGAAAGCAACTTTAGAAAACAAGGAGTGGGAACTGGGCGAGGTGGCTCACGCCCGTAATCCCAGCACTTTGGGAGGCCAAGTCAGGCAGGTCACTTGAGGTAAGGGGTTCGAGATCAGCCTGGCTAACATGGCGAAACTCCGTCTCTACTAAAAATACAAAAATTAGTCAGGCATAGTGGCATGTGCCTATAATCCCAGCTACTCAGGAGGCTGAAGCACAAGAATTGCTTGAACCCAGGAGGCAGAGGTTGCAGTGAGCTGAGATGGCTCCATTGCACTCCAGCCTGGGCAACAAGAGTGAGACTGTCTCAAAAAAAAAAAAAAGGGGCGGGCGCGGTGGCTCACAGCTATAATCCCAGCACTTTGGGAGGCCAAAGTGGGTGGATCACGAGGTCAGGAGATCGAGACCATCCTGGCTAACACGGTGAAACCCCCATCTCTACTAAAAACACAAAAAATTAGCTGGGCATGGTAGCGGGCGCCTGTAGTCCCAGCTACTCGGGAGGCTGAGGCAGGAGAATGCCGTGAACCTGGGAGGTGGAGCTTGCAGTGAGCCAAGATTGCGCCACTGCACTCCAGCCTGGGCGACTGAGTGAGACTCCGTTTCAAAAAAAAAATGAAAGGGTCAGGCATGGTGGTTCACGCCTGTAATCCTAGCACTTTGAGAGGCCAAGGCGAGTGGATCACCTGAGGTCAGGAGTTCGAGAACAGCCTGGCCAACATAGTGAAACCCCATCTCTACTAAAAATACAAAAATTAGCCATGTGGTGGTGGGCGCCTGTAATCCCAACTCCTTGGGAGGCTGAGGCAGGAGAATAGCTTGAACCCGGGAGGCGGACGTTACAGTGAGCTGAGTTCACGCCACTGCACTCCAGTCTGGGTGACAAGAGCAGAACTCCATCTCAAAAAAAAAAAAAAAAGAAAGAAAGAAAAAAGAGAGGAAAGGAGTGGGAATGAATTTCCTTAACTTCATGAAGGAAATCTACAAAAAACATCTGTAGCAACTATCATTGTCAACGGTAAATCACTAGAAGCATTTTCTTTATAATCAGAAACAATTCAAGACTGCTGGTCATCACCACTTCACCTCAACACTGCACCTGAGACCCCAACAAGCCCAATACCAGAAGACAACAAGGGAGTGAAGCACAGGACGTCAGTGAAATAAAACTGTCATTAACTGCATATATAATAAATTCTCTAGGTATGACACTCAAAAAATTGCAAATTTTTAATGAAAGAGTTTAAGAGTGCTAGAGTAAGATCAATCCAAAATTCAACTGCAATTCAACACACTATCAACAAAGAATGAGAAAACGCAATTTTTTATTTTTAGAAAAGGGTCTCATTCTGTCACCTAGGCTAGTGTGCAGTGGCACAGTCATAGCTCACTGTAGCCTCAAACTCCTGGGCTCAAGCGATCCTCCCACCCCAACCTCCTGAGTAGCTGGGACTAGAGGCATGTACCACCACACCTGGCTAATTTTTTTATTATTATTTTTTGTAGAGACAGGGGTCTCACTATGTTGCTCAGGCTGGTCTCAAGCTCCTGACCTCGAGCAATCCTCCCACTTCATCCTCCCAAAGTGCTGGGATGACAGGCATGAGCCATCATTTTCAGCCAGAAAATGTGTTTAAAAAAAATAATACTTAAAATAGCAGCAATGAACTCAGAATGTCCTGGAATGTCCTACACATATCTAACAAAATATGTGTAAGACCTATATGAAAAAGACACATAAAACTTGACTGAAATATATTACAAAATATGTAAATAAAGTGATATACCATATTTATGGATATAGTCACTATATCATAGATTTCAATTCTCCCAAAATTGACCCACAGATTGATACAACTTCAATTAAAATAACCTACAAGGACTTTTATGGGCCCTGAAGAGTTGATTCCAAAATTTATAAGGAAAATCAAAGTGCCAAGAGTTGCACGGACAATTCTCAACAGCAACAGAATGGGTTATTACCTCTAGTAGATACCAAGAGTTAGTGTGAAGCTAAATTATTTAAGGACAGGATGCTACTGACGAAAGGATAGACAAATAAACCAAGAGAAAACAACTGACAGGCTAGAAAAGGATCCCACATAATATAAAACCTGAAATGTTACAGATGGGCCATGGAGACCACAGAGGTGAGGAAGGAAGGACCATCCAAATAAATGACACCAGGACAACTGTTTATCCAAATAGGAGGAAGATGAAAATGGAGCTCTAACCCACACCATCCACGAAACCCATGCCAGGAGAATTACATACTTAAAAGCAGAAGCGAAAGCTATCATTTTAGAAGAAAATACAGAAGAATATTCCTATGACCTTCGGGTTAGAAAGGACTTCTTAAAGATGACTTGAAAAGGCTTACCAAAAAGGAGACAATAATAGATAAATTCAACTACATTAAAATCAAGGAGTTCTATTCGTCAGAAGATACCATAAAGAAAGCGAAAAAATCAAATATAAACTGGAAGAAGATACTGGCCATACATATGACCTATAAAGGAACAGTAACTAGAATATGCACAGAACTCCTATAATAAATAAGAAATAATTTAAAGAAAACTGGGCAAAAAGACACAACCAGACATTTCCCAGGTTACCTACAAACAACAATAAACAGAAAATTAATTTCCTCCATATTAAAGGAAAGGAAGTTAAATGAAATTATTTTCCATTAATGAATTAAAGGAAATTAATTAAATTTCATTACTTTTTCTTTTTAAACAGAGTTTGGCTCTTGTCACCCAGGCTGGAGTACAGTGGCGCAATCTCAGCTCACTGCAACCTCCGCCTCACAGGTTCAAGCGATTCTCCTGCCTCAGCCTCCTGAGTAGCTGGGATTACAGGTACCCGCCACTAAGACCGGCTAATTTTTTGTATTTTTAATAGAGATGGAGTTTCACCATGTTGGCCAGGCTGGTCTCGAACTCCTGACCTCAAGTGATCCAACCGCCTCGGCCTCCCAAAGTGCTGGGATTACAGGCATGAGCCACTGTGCCTGGCTCATTAATTAATTTTTAAATGAAAATTAAGACGACACTACGATAGCATTTTATACCCCCAGATTTGAGGAATTGAAAAGTCTGACAACACCCAGTGCTATCAAGGATATAAAATAACAGAAATGGCTGGGAGGCAAGTGAACTGTTGCAACTAACATTACTCATGCAGTACTGCGAGACAAACTGCAAGGAAATGGCAGGCCAGTATCCCTTCTGAACCCACACACCAAACTGTAGCAAACTGCATGCAACTGTGTATAAAAAGGATAATACATTGTGACCAACAGGAACTCACTGGGGTTTAACATTCAAAATTAAATCGAGGTAATTCACCATGTTAACAGAACAAAAAAGAAAAACCATACAAGCATCCCAATACAGGAAGAAAGACATTTTACAAAAATAAACATCTACTCATGACAAAAATTCTCACCAAACTAGGAAAAGAAGGTGCATGACTGAACGCCATCACAATTCATATGCTGAAACCCAATCCCCAAGGTGATGGTGACCGAAGCGGGGGCCTCTGGGGGCCAAGCCGTCATTAACTGGATTAGCGCCTTGTGAAAGAGCCTGTCCCACAGCTGCCTCGCCCCTTCCCTCCACACTCGGAAGACACACGAGCCGCAGCCTCACCCCTTCCCTCCACACTCGGAAGACGCACGAGCCGCCGCATGGAAGCAAGCAGCAGATCCTCACCAGCATGGCAACCGTGCACGTCCCAGGACTGTGAGAAATGAATTTCCGGTGTCTAGAAGCCCCCCAGTCTATGGTATTTTGTTACAGCAGCCAGAACGGCCTACGACAGAAGGGGATTCCTCAACCTAATACAGGGCCTCTATGAAAAACCTGCAGCTGACATCATGTACGTCATGAGAGAAGACGAATGCCTCCCCCAAGATCAGAAACAAGGCAAAACGTCCCTTCTCATCGCTTCTGTTTGTAATATTACACTGGAGGTTGTGGCCAGTGCAATGAGGTAAGAACAAGAAATAAAAGGTGCACAGACCAGAAAAAAAGATACGAACCTCTCTTTACTGCAAATCACGACTTTGAAGAAAATCCTAAGAAATCTACAGAAGAAAGCTATAAAAACTAATATATGAGTTAAGCACAGCCACAGGATATAAAGTCAATTGTTGTAAATTTTAATTGCATTTATTTTATGCTGAGTTTATTCCCATGCCGTAAGATTTTGTTTCTTCAGTTTCTTCTGGGACAGTTTTCTTCCCTGCAACTTCCTCTCCTGGCTTGGGAACAAGTTTCTTCACCCTGAGCATCGTCTCAATGTGACGGGGCGCCCTGTATGGATGAACCCGAACACCCGCCCTGGAAGTCCCACAGCGCATCCTGGGTGCTCAAACACCAGAGAGCCTACATCCACACCCTCACGTTCAGTGTGACTCTCCGCATTTTTAAGTGTGTGCAGCAAAAATTCAGTTCTCTTTTTGGGCCACCAACCCTGTGTCCAGCCCCACTGTTTGGCCTAGGTACACCTGCCAACTCTACCCCTGCAAGGTCACAACGGCATACACTGTTTCTATAAAGGAACGTCTTTCAGACACTTGGCGACTTCTCATGTATGCACACCCTTGATGGCCTGGGCAGTTTTCACGAGTGTTCTTAAAGTGATCAGGAAGACTTGAACCTCTTGATTTGCATGATTTTGTGAGGATTTCTGGGTCAAGTAACTAATGAACCATTTTCATAGATCACCTCAGGCTGCTTGGGGAAAAGCTATAAAGTCAGTATTTTTAAAAGCAATTGTTTTTCTAAATACTGGCAACAACTGGAAAGAAAATTTTTTAAAGGACCACGTACATGGCATAAAATATGAACACTTTAAGAATAAATTCAACAAAACATGTTCAGGACACAAACACTGAAAACTATGAAACAATCCTGAGAAAAATCCTGAAAGACCTACATCAATGAAGAGGTACACCACGTTCTTGAATCAGAACACGCGATACTGCTAAGATACCAATGATCATAAGACTTATCTATAGGCGCAATACAATCCCAAGGCAAGATACCAAGGTATTCGCCGGGCCCAGTGGCTCACACCTGTAATCCCAGCACTTTGAGAGGCTGAGGCGGGTGCATCACCTGAGGTCAGGAATTTGAGACCAGCCTGTCAAGAGGCGAAACCCTGTCTCTGGTAAAAATACAAAAATTAGCCTAGTGTGGTGGCGCACGCCTGTAATCCCAGCTACTCGGGAGGCTGAGGCAGGAGAATCACTTGAACCCAGGAGTTGGAACTTGCAGTGAGCCGAGATAGTGCCAATGCACTCCAGTGAAAGATGTGAAAGAGTGAAACTCAGTCTCAAAACAAATAAACAGAAAAAGATATCAAGGTATCAAGAAACTTCTTTGTAGAAACTGACAAACTGATTCTGAAACACATGAATGCCAACGACCAGAACAGCCCTCAACGTTTTCGAAAAAGCAACACTGGAGGACCCCTGCCACCCATCAACACTCCCTCTAAATGGGCTGGAAAGTGCTGAGCTGCAGAAGGGCAGACAAGGACGTGAGTGGACAGAACACATCCCGGAAGTGGCGTCCTCACACATGGCCAACTGAGTTTCAATAAAGGAGCAGCATCGTTCAACAGAGAAAGGTCGGTCTCCTGGACACATACGGCTGGCGTGGTTGGCACCCACAGAAAAAACGAGTCTCAACCCCCTACCTTACAACTCTCCCAAAATTAACTTGAATTGGATTGAGTAAGAGCTAAAGCCATAAACATTCTAGAAAACTCCTGTGCCTTGGGTTAGGCAAAAATTTATTTAGGAAGGCACAAGATGAATTCTTAAAATGATACATTGGGCTTCCTTAAAATCAAAAACTTGCTCTTTAAAATGCATGCAGGTTAAAAAAAAAAAAGGGGGGGGGCAAACACAGACCAAGAAAACAGTTACAGAACAAGTCTATCTGATAAATTACTTACATTTAGAAAATATATTTTAAACTCTTACTAAATCAGTAACAACAAAACTATCAACCCAATTTAAAAAACACAGACAAAAGATTTGAAAAGACACCTCCCAAAAGAAGACAGGCAAATGAGCAAATGAGCTGGTGAAAAGACACTCAGCATTATTAGTCACTAGGGAAATGTAAATCAAACCCACAACATAACGGCACTGCACCCATCGAAAAGGCTAAAATTCAAGACTGACCATACCAGCTTTCCACAAGCATGTCAACCACTATGTGCTGCTGGTGAGACGCAATGCAAAACAGGACAGCCACTTTGGAAAACAACCCGGCAGTTACTTCAGAAATTCACATTCATTTGCCATATTCAGCAATCCCACTCCTAGTAATCCACCCAAGAGAAAGGAAAACTTATGTTCATATAAAGATGTATAGGAAACATTCGTAGCAGCATTGTTCATAATAACCAAAAGCTAGAAACAACCCAAATACCCATCAACTGGTAACCAGACCAACTGCGATCCAGCCGCGTGCCGGGAGGCTGCTCAGCAATGCAAAGGAACCAGCTACTGACACACACAAAACACACCACCTGGGCACCACACAGAAGTATCCCGCCAAGGGAAAGGGCCAGATGTGTGGCACCCACTACACAATCTCATTTATACAAAATTCTAGAAGAGGCAAACTCACAGTGACAGAAGCAGCTCAGTGGCTGCCAGGGAGAAGGCTGGAGCAGGGGCTCACTCCCAGGGGCACAAGGTCACAGAATGATTCCGATTCTGTACTCGACGGTGGTGGTGACATGACTATCGTTAAAACTCACAGACCTGTACGCTGAGAAAGGTGCACTCTGCTATGTGCCAACTATGCCTCCATCAACAGAGATGTAAAAAGTAGCATGTGCTACCACTGCATGCCCACCAGAATGGGCGAAACAGGGAAGCCTGGCCACACCAAGCGCCAACGGGATAGCACGGCAGCAGCATGGGGCCCGCGGACGAAGCTCAATTCGCTCAGTCGCTCAGGAACACGGCCTGGCAGTTTCTGATGAGACCAAACTTACACCTTCCACACAACTCAGCGATTCCACTCCTAACATTTACCCAAAAGAAAAGGACGTCTACATGTATGTTCACACAAAGACTTGAACACGAATGTTCAAAAAGAAGCTTTATCCATAATAGCCAAAAACTGGAAACATGCCAGATCCCCTCGGCTGGCAAATGGATAAATAGTGTACATCCAAACAGAAACCATTCCACATAAAAATAAAAAACTGTGGACACGCATAGCACATGATGACCCTCCAAGTACTTTGAGTAGGAAGCCAGACACCAGGGAGCACACAACTGGGGTTTCAGCGACCTGAGCTCTCGGAAGGACAGATCCACATTGACGGTAAGAGGCAGCCCAGAGAACGCCTTCCCGTCTGGGACTGTGGGCCAACAGCAGAGGGTACAAGCAGACCCTCCGGGGGCGCTGAATGAAATGGGGGTAGACATCCTCAATCTGTGCACTTACAATGGGGACATTTTATTGTATATAAATTACGTCCCCTCCAAGAATTTTTATGCATGTTAACCTCTATTTAAAGGAGAGCTCCCACCCCCAAACCGTCAGCCTCCATGTATAGCCACGCCTCACATAATGATGCTCCTGGCAATAACAGACGGCACATATGACACTGGTCCCATCAAGACCATCCTGGCTAACAGGGTGAAACCCCATCTCTACTAAAAACACAAAAAAATCAACCAGGCGTGGTAGCACACGCCTGCAGTCCCAGCACTTGGGAGTCTGAGGCAGGAGAATCGCTTGAACCTGGGAGGCAGAGGTTCAGTGAGCCGAAATCACGCCACCGCACTCCAGCCTGGACAACAGAGCAAGAATCCATCTCAAAAAAAAAAAAAGCACGGCACACTGGCCAGGTGCAGTAGCTCACCACTTTGAGAGGGTGAGATGTGAAGACTGCCTAAGGCCAGGAGTTCAAGACCAGTCTGGGCAACAAGGCAAGACCCCCTCTCTCTCTCTACAAAAAATTAAAACATCAGCCAGGCACAGTGACTGTAGTCCCAGCTACTTAGGGAGGCCAAGGGGGAGGATCATGTGAGCTCAGGAGTTCAAGGCACCACTGCACTCCAGCCTGAGTGACAGAGTGAGACCCTATCTCCTAAAAAAAAAAACCTCCCACATACAGTTCTGTAGCATACAGAATACTGGCTAATGATATGGACAGGATGCAAGGAAATACTGGGTAGAAGAGGGCAATTCCCCAGCAAAGGCCCCACCCTCAAGCCTGGACACCTGCAGTTCTAAATGGGAACAGGCATTCCTGTTTGCACACCAAATGTTGCCTTTTCCAAGATTACTCTGGCCTGCCACGCCCCTATCCTGTGCCCATATAAACCCCAAGCTCTACTGGCAAGAGCAAAGTGGCTCGGCAGAGAAGGAGAAAAGGGAAGGAATGTCTGAATGTCGAGAGGGGTTCGGCTGGGCACCGTCCAAGAGGAGATCAGCTGTGGGACGGCTGAACTCCAGAGGAAGATCATCATCTTACTACATCCCCTTGCCAGCTCATCCATCTTCCTGAGGGCCACCTCCATCACTCAGCAAAATCCCCACAAACGCCATCCTTCAAGTCCATGTGACCTGATTCTTCCTGGACGCCGCACAAGGACTTGGGTACCAAGAGGGCAGGGTTTGGTAAAAGGCTGTCGCATGACTCTCTGTGAGCTGGTTAACACTTAGCCATCTGCAAATGGCAACTGCTAAAAGAGCATTCATTGTAACATACCCCCAGACGCCCCTGTGGGGTTGGAGCCCAAAAGCGCTTGCCCGGGCTCCGGTACCTGCCCATCAGAGTGCTCCCCCTCCCACAAACAAGCCACACCCCCTGCTGCAGTCCCGAGAGGGGGTCAGGGAACTCTTCTGTTTCAATGATAATTAGCAAATATGCTACTGATTTCCGTATTTATTATATTCTAATTCCTATCACTGTTTTAGAGCATATTGCATCTACTTATTAAAACTTACAGTTAACTGTAAAGCAACCTCAGGCAGGTCCTTCAGGAAGAATCCAGAAGAAGGCACTGTTATCATAGGGATGACGGCTCCATATGTGTTACCGCCCCTGAAGACTTTTCAGGGAGACAGGACGTGGAGGTAGAGGACAGAGATGTGGATGATCCTGACTCTGTAGGCCTAGGCTAACGTGTGTGCTTGTGTCTTGTTTCTAACAAGTAAGTTTAAAAAGTAATAAATAATTTTAAAAATGGAAAAAAGCTGGCTGGGCATGGTAGCACACGTCTGTAATCCCAGCACTTTCAGAGGCTAAGGCAGGCAGATCGCTTGAGCCCAGGAGTTCAAGACCAGCCTGGACAACATGGTGAAACCTACAAAAAAAATACAAAAATTAGCCCGGCATGGTGGCCATGCCTACCTATAGTTCCAGCTATCTGGAAGCCAGAGGTGGGAGGATCTCCTGAGCCCAGGGAGGTCAAGGCTGCAGTGAGCCATGATTGTGTCACTGCACTTCAGCCTGGGCGACAGAGCTTACAGAATAAGGATATAAAGAAAGTATTTTTTTTTTTTTTTTTGCACAGCTGTATAATGTGTTTGTGTTTGAAGCTAAGTGTTACTACAAAAGAGTCAAAGAGTTTTAAAAAGCTAAAAAGTTTATAAAGTTACAGTAAGGTTATTATTGAAGAAAGAAAACTATGTATAAATTCCATAGTCCCTAAGCACACCCTCAGCATACAGTGCTCCAGAGCCCACAGCAGCACAGTCGCACCCCAGGCCTCTCACTCAGACACCCACAGAGCAACACTCAGTCCTGCAAGCTCCATTCATGGTGAGTGCCCTACACAGGTGCACCATTTTTCATCTTTTATCCCCTATTTTTACTGTACCTTTTCTATGTTTAGATACACAAACTCACTATTGTGTTACAACTGTATACCTCACAAGCCATGCAGGTTTACAGCCCAGGAGCCAGGGGCTGCACCACACAGCCTAAGAATGTAGCAGGCTGTGCCATCCAGGTTCGTGTTAGTATATTCCAGGATGCTCACACAACGGTGACGGTGCCTAACGAGGTGTTTCGAGAATGTATCCCCATCACTAAGTAGCGCAGGACTGTACCTGGTTTACACATTAATTCCAGGGAGTATTTCCAAGCCCACTGCAGGCTGGACGGGAAGACACAGAGGCAGGGCCCGTTATCTACCCTAGGCTTCAGCTTCCCACCAATGTAAAGACCACCCTGCCTGGCCTTCCCTTAAGAATGACCCTCCCCTATCTCCAGTCCAATATTCCCAGGCATAGCTAACTTGCGCTTATTATATGCTTTTTGCCTTGGCAGAGAAAAATATGCATTTTTTAAAACTATTTCCTTCCAAAATGATTTAAGTTTTAGTGCTTGAATTACGCAGAAAAGCGTCACTATTCAAAGTAATTTCCTGAGTGTACTACACATAAAACTTCAAGTTTTTCAATTAAAATAAAATGCTACCAGAGATGATCTCCAGATTATATACTGTTAAGAAAAAATATCAAGATAATAGTGTATGTGCTATATTAGTTATAATAGAAGAGAAAGAATATATGTGTGTATGCATGTATGTGTATTCTGAACCACATAAATGTTTTACACCCTCAAAATATAAAATGAAACAAAAAAAGTAAAATTGAAAACAAACCAAAACATAACTAAATTGCATGACAAATTGATCACATAACCAGCACAAAAAAGCATCATTTCAGTGGAGTTCTGAGCACAGTACTGACCTAACATCCTTAGGGGATAAATTCTAAAGACAAAGAGTGTGAAAAAACCTTAAACTTTACTCTCACGTTATTGTTGTAATTCTGAATCTATGCTGAAGTATATGGCAGGAGAAGCCAAGTAAGTAAATATGTTTATGTTACTAGGACCTAAGCTTTTCTGTGCAAGAGAAGAGATAAAAATATAATTTCACAGAATTTACGGGACGGGGAGAAAGTGCTGTGTTAAAAATATGTACCAACGTGACCAGCACCCCAGCCCTGCCGAAACTGCTCAAGAGTCATTTTCCTCTAAATGCCATTCCAAGGCTCCTCGGGAAAGAGACAGGCCTGGGACAGGAAATATAGGATGAGGCTGACGTCTTGCGCCAGATGCACCAAACAGGACGGAGCGAAGGCCAGGAGGCCAGGAGACCTGTGGGCACAGGGAGCAGTCCCAGATAGGAATGGACGAGAAACTCAGCCCAGGGCGAGGAAAGAGGCCACCTTACGTGACACATGAAAATTAATCCCAGACAGATTAGTGACTACAAGGAAAAGAAAACTTACAACGCCAACGTGAAAACACAGGTGAGTAGGTAAATAACCTCAGGTAGGGAGAGGCAGTCTAGCCACACCGTAGGAAGAGAACTTGCAAAGCCATGCCACTCAAACAGAATCCCATCGGGACGCTCCCTGCTCAAGACTGTCACAGGGACAACCGTCCCACACCTCCTGGCCCATGCATTCTCCCCACCGGACACACAAGGTCTGGAACGTTCTTCCCTGTCCTTCCTGGGAGAGCCCTGCCTGCCGTGCCTGCCCTGCTCCTCTCTACCCTTGACTTGCTTCAGGTGCTTGGTGGAGCTGATGGTGGTTAAACTTTCAACAGAGCGCCTGTTTGGGTTTAAGCTTCAGAGAACAGGCGCAGAATCCCTGCACGTGCGAACACTCTGTGAGTGCTGTGGGATGAACCAGCCTGAGCCACACACCCGTGGTCTCGGTTCTACAATTCTCCCTTGGTGACAGGAATACAGATTAGCATGCATTTCTTTTCCATACTTTTTTGCCTTTATCAAATTTTCTAGGATGAGTACATGTTACTCAGAAAGAAAATAACTATTTAAAAGCCAGAGCCGGGCGCGGTGGCTCAAGCCTGTAATCCCAGCACTTTGGGAGGCCGAGACGGGCGGATCACGAGGTCAGGAGATCGAGACCATCCTGGCTAACACGGTGAAACCCCGTCTCTACTAAAAATTACAAAAAACTAGCCGGGCGAGGTGGCGGGCGCCTGTAGTCCCAGCTACTCGGGAGGCTGAGGCAGGAGAATGGTGTGAACCCAGGAGGCGGAGCTTGCAGTGAGCTGAGATCCGGCCACTGCACTCCAGCCTGGGCGACAGAGCAAGACTCCGTCTCAAAAAAAAAAAAAAAAAAAAGCCAGAAAACTGCCTTGTTTGTCAGTATAAGGCTACATAAGCTATTGCCACACACCTGCTCCTGGAAAAGGTGAACCCTGAGGAGAGCACAACAGATCTGTGGCGAAAGAGCCGGGGGACATGAAAACTCTTTCTCATCTAATCCAGAGCAGACGCTCCTACTTGGACAAAGGGAAGACAGAACTGACGCCCAGGGTACAAACAAGTCCCAAACACACAGCTCCTCATTTGTGTCCTCTGCAGGAATAGCAGTAACCTCTTTTTCACAACTATAACTAACAAATTTTCCTTCTCTCACGCAAACACTTCCAAATACTGATTCTCTCCTAAAGAAATGCAAAGTTCCACAGCCAGCATCGGATCTAAGAGGCAGTTAACGAGGCTGTTTCCCGCCAGGCTGCGGAAAGCCCCCACCCCGCGGCGCCCAGTGTAGCGGACAGCAGACACTGGGATTCTGTACCAACAACGAGACACAAATGACAACAGCAGCCACAACTGCCTTTCCTTCCCCGAAACACCATGCTACATGCAACAGGAAGAAACACTGGCCCCAGGGACTTGGTACAGCTTTACTGAAATACAGTTCACATAAAACAAAATTCACCTATTTTAAATGTGCAATTTGAAAAGTTTGGGCAAATGTATACAGTTGTGTAACCCTACCACAATCAAGATTTAAAACGTTTCTATCCACTTAAAACATGCCCTGACGCCACACTACCCTAGTCCAGGCAACCACGACTATTCCAGCTTAGCTTTTTCTAGAATTTCACACAAATGAAATTGGGCAACAGGCGGTCTTCCTACCTGGCTTCTTGACCCTGGTGGGGAATTTTGTAGATTCACTGTATTGCTGCACGTGTCGTGATCTGCTCCTGCGTGGAGCTGAGCAGCATCTCACCACACAGATCCATCACATCACCTGTCACCACTCACCGCAGGATGGACACTTAGGTTCTTTCCAAACATCATGGGTGGGGCTGCTGCACACGGTCAATCAGTACTTAACTTTCTACGCTTCTCCTGTCAGTGTTGAGGGTCCCAGGACCTCCGCACTGGCACCGACACATGGGATGGCTATCAGTTTAACTCCAGCTGTTTTTAGGTGGGTGTGTTATCAGCTGCAGCACCCCACTGGGGTTTTATGTCCTGGAGTCTAACGACGTGAGCACCTTTTCATACACCTGCTAACCATCTGTGTACCTTCTTTTGGGTCTATTCAAACGCTCTGCCCATTTTCAACCATTGTTTGTTGTCTTGTTAGTAAGTTGTAAGAGTTCTTCACGTATTCTGGATGCGAGTTCTTTGTTAGATATAAATATTTTCTCCCAGTCGGCAGCTTGCCTTTTCATTGTCTTAACAACGTCTGTCAACTAGCAAAAGTTCTCCTTTAATTTTGAAGTCCTATGTATCGACTTTCTCCCCATTAGTTCACGCTATTTGTATCCTGGGAAACCTTTCCCCAGCCACAATCATAAAGACCATCACGGTGTTTCACTCATCTATTCTCCCACAATTACTCTCTTTACAGAAGGACAACTTCAGTGTCACTATAAGCGGTACATACTCTTACCAGCATGGGGCTCTGGTAGTAGCAGCCACCACTGCAATCCCAAAGCTGACCAGGCTCCCTGCTTACCCTGAGAGGCCACACCACCAGCCTGCACTGACACCCCTGAAACACCGACCTTCTAGAAACACCCTTTTCTTCTGAGAGAGTCACACCAAGGTCTGGTTAAGTAGGCACTCAAGAGCATGGACTTCTCTTAAAGCTGATGAATATTCGTGAGCTCCTTTAGACGGAAGAGATCCCACAGCAAAGTCTCAGGGCACCTGGTCTACCCTCTTTCCTCTACAGCAAGACACCCCCAACCTGCACAGGAAAGGGGCGCTGGGAAGAGTAAGTCTGACACCAGCCCGCCCCCCCCCCGCCGGCCCCCGCACAGGAAATATCTGGCATAGAAAGAGATGGAAATGGTGGCGACAGATACTGCAGCCTCTGCCTCTGCTGCGCCGTCAGGCCCAGGTGATGCAAGGCGCTTCAGCACCAACCAGGCCAGAAGAGTCGCACCTGGCCTCCACCACGGGAACACAGCAGAATACAAACGTACACTATCAAATGTCAATCATACCAAAAAGGACACAGCCAAGGAAGTCGCAGGTCTATTTTTATAAACACCAGCACCTAGGATTCCTCGCCGAGATATTCAAACACGGGCACTGCCTGACTCACCGGTGACCCTGCCCCAGGACTGCCCCACATCAGGGCCATCCCAGACCTAGCTCCCCAGCACTCACACCCTCACTGGACCACCCCCTCATCAAGAGGCCTGGTCCCACACCCAGAGTCACAATACGGGGAGGGGTGTGTGGAAGAAATCAAGTCAAAGTCACCTCTGAAAATCCCCTGCAGCCCTGGGGCTCAATGCTGAGTCAATTCCCTGTGGCTGCGACATACCTAGCACCCTCCCACACAGGGCAGGCTGGCACGTGCCTGCCCAAGTCCCAGATAAGAAAGGGGGCTGCCTCTGGGGGTTCTGTTGTACCACAAATGCTTTCCTAAAAACCAAGAGGCAGCCCAGCCCTGTACTAGCTCCTCCTGGACACACCTAGGAAAGGATGGGGGTTGTCAAGTGATTTGCTAAGCTGGGCATCCAGAGTGCAGCGCAGTGAGAACGACTGACAGGGCCACCTGCAGGGCCTGGCTGGAATCTCCCTGACTCCAGCCAGCCAGCAGGTCCCCGCTAGCCCCTCCCTCCTGTCCCTGGGGTGGGCCCTGCTCTTCCCCTAACAGAGGTGCCCCCACTCTCATGCAACACAAACCCATCGCACTTCCAGCGTCCCTATGTGGGGCCACACCTCCGTTAAGCAGGATCGTCTCCCCACGTGCTCACCTCCATCACCAGGCTCCGTCCCCACAGGTCCTCTCCCTATATGCCCACCTTGTGACCTGGCACCATCCCCCCAGGGCCCTCTCCTGGCATGCCCACCACGATCCCTGAGCCCTTTCCCTGCATGCCCACCTTGATCACCGGGCGCTGTACCCCCAGCCCTCTCCCCGCATGCCCACCCTGGTCACCAGGTTCCCTCCATCCTCCTGCAGTCCTTTCCCCACATGCCCACCTCGGTCACCAGGCTCCATCCCCGCCCAGCCCTCTCCCTGCATGCCCACCTTGGTCACCAGGTTCCCTCCATCCTCCTGCAGTCCTCTCCCCGCAGGCCCACCTCGGTCACCGGGCTCCATCCTCCTGCCGTCTTCTCCCTGCACGCCCACCTCGGTCACTGGGCTCGGTCCCCCCATGGCCCTCTCCCCACATGCCCACCTCGGTCACCGGGCTCCATCCCCCAGTGGCCCTCTCCCCACATGCCCACCTTGGTCACCGGGCTCTGTCCTCCAACTCCGAGCTGCAGTATCTGCACTGTGCCCCCACTGGCACCACTCACCAGCCCCAATCTGGCTGCTGGTTTTCCAGGTGTAGCAGTGCCCATGCTTGCCTTCCACATCCGCCCCGACTATCCCCACCATCAGGACGTGCAGAGACCCTGCGAGCAGGAGTCCTGGGCTGAGCTTCTGTGCGAGTGTCTGCGACCTGTCCAGGAAGTGGACCCCAAACGTCTGCCCTGTAGGGCGGTCGTGAGCATGGGAGGTGCACACAGTGCCTGGCACCAGCCAGCACGCGGCAGTCACAGCACACAGGCCCACTTCTGTGTCCCGTACTCAGTGACCACCGCCCTGTTTCTGATTCTGTCTCCAGTGTGTCATCAGGACCAACATCTACAACCCAGGCCAGACTTTCTGGCTCTTCCACTCCACAGCCTTCAGGGGTCCCTACTGCCTGCAGAGGAAGGCTCTGCTCTCCACACCCTCCTGGGTCTCGTCTGCCTGAGTCATACCCATACTCACACCGGCAGAGAAGCACCACGGCCCAGATCCCCACCTGCCCAGGCTCCGCACCCTGCCCCTGCCCCCCGTGCACCCCAGCCCAACTCCCAACCCCCCAGCAGTTCACAGTTGCCACCAGGGTCACTCCCAAGGGAGGCAGGGCCAGGGCAGAGGTTCCAGAGCCCAAGTCTCTAGCCCCAGACCCCACCAGCCCTGTGGCCTTGAGCAGGTCATGGAAATGCGAGCCTCAGTGTCCTTGTCCCTAGGCAGGTTTCATGACCCCATCACCACAAAGACTAAACACAGTGCCAGAGACAACACTCAAGGTGCTTGGAGCAAAGTGACCACTTCAGACCTGCTGCAGAAACCCAACCTGTCAGGGAGCACACAGCAGCCCCACGGAGCAGCCCGTCCCCGAGGCAGGGAGTCAGCCTCACCCGCTCACCCCATCTTCACCCAACGCCTACTGTCAGACGCTGGAATCTTAAGTACTCACAGAGGACACCTGACAAACTGTCTTTCTACAACCTTCCATAAAGATGAGGCTGCAACAGTCAAAAGAGGTAACACCAGAGCCCCCAGAGGACACTGCAGACCAGAGGGTTCTGCACAGCAGCGACCAGGGCACAATAGCAGAAGGAAGGGATTGTCCCCCGCATGACCTGTCCTTGGCCTCTCATCCTCCCCTCTGGGGTCCCAGCCTGGCCCTGCTCCCGTGGATCACTCCATGTCCCATCCCTCACCACTCCCGTCTCCTGCCAGCCTGGACCTGGGCACGGCAGGAGTCCCCTCCTGGCACCTCTGCCCCATAGGAGGCAGCTTCTGACAACTCTTCCCGAAGCGTCACAACACCTGCTTGTGCTTGTACGTGGAGATTCCAGACAGGTGCCCTCATCCCCTGAGAGCAGCCCTGGGTGCTGGCAGCACAGTCTCCTCTCTCCCCCACCCCTCCCAAGCAAGACTCACCAAAACAAGAGTAAAGGAATTTAAATGGTCAAAGTCTCCAAAAAAAGAGAGGAGAAGGACAAGAGAGTTCAACAAACCCAGTGCAGGCTCCATGAGAGCCACGGGGCTTGGGAACAGCAGAGGCCTGCCTGGGAGGGCACACCCTGCTGCTGATAGGACAGGCCGTCTAGGCATCACCGGAGCCACCTGCCAGGCTCCCTCCCCACAGTGCCCTGTGACTGCCCTCCCCAGGGTGCACCTGCAGAGGGAACTTGGTCATCTTGGCCCTGCAGCATGAGTCCCACCCGCCGCTCGCTCCCACCCCTCTCACCGCCACAGAACGCAGGGTTGGGCCTGTCCTAGACCTGTCTTCCCACTACCAGAGCCCTGATCCACAGAGGCCACTTTCCCTCCCTACTCACTTCGTGACCCCCACAGTCATCAGCACAGTCCCTTGGTGCCCACAGTCCCTCCTCTGAGGGGCCTGGCCCCTGCCATGGCACCACTTCAGAACCTCATGGCGGGTGGCCTGTGGTCCTCAACGCTGCCCCTGCCAAGCCTCCTGCAGCTGTCACTGGCCGGGTCACCAGCACCTCAGGGGTGTCCCGGGCAGTGGGGATGCAGTGAGGACCAACAGATCCACCCGTGAGGAACCTGCACCCACAGGACACGCTCCATTCTGGACAACTGCCACCCCTTCCTGGACAAACCAAGGTTGCTGCCTCCCACCAGGCTCTAGGGCCTGCGGACACACGACCAAGCCCCTGGAGGGTCTCATCACCTCACAACCACAAGGAAGAGAGATGACAGGAAAGCCACCTTCCCCTTCTGCATCCTGCACCCTGGACTCCCTGCGTCCCCACAGCACAGCGTGGCCACAGAGCACCACAGCCACGCTCGGGCCAGCCAGCTCCAAGTAGGATGCAGTAGCGGCGTGCAGGCCAAATGACAGTGGCCTGGATGAAGTGGCTGACATAAGGCACGTCAAAGGCTCAACCTCCCCCTCCCGCCCCACCCGTCCTCATCCAGCCTAACTCGCACCGACCCGAAGCACAAATCCACACGGGGCACACTTTGTTTCCACTATTGAGCGTGGCTCCAAAATCACTTAAAAAACAAACAGGAAAAAACAAAGAAACTGTCCTTTGACCCCCTCACCACAGTCAGTGACCTACCTCTCCGTCTCCTCCTGAACCTGACCCCAGCACTGCCATCTGGGACCAGTCGCCTCCAGTCGGCTGAGATCGACAAACCCCAGGGTGCCCTGCCCCACAGCGGCTCCACACCCCAGCCCCAGCCCGTGTGTGCCCCAGCCCGTGTGTGCCCTGGGTCACTGACTCCCCTGCACCACTAGAATGTCCCCACCCAGGTGTCTGGGCTGGTATCTTGTCACTTCCCCCACATCTGATGAGCAAGTGTCCCATGGCTTGAACACCACTGTCCCCACACTGCCCCCCTGTGAACTGCAGGCTCACGCTCCAGGAGCCTCGTGCCACCCCCCCACACCCCACACCCTGGGTCCCTCAAGCCACCCCCACACCACCAGATCCCTCGCGCCACCCCCCACACCACCAGATCCCTCAGGCCATCCTCTACATCCCAAGTCACACTACACCCCATGACATCAGGTCCCTTGCGCCACCCCCCACAACACTAGGTCTCCAGGGCTGGCACCGTGTGGCCCAAGGCAGGTGGCAGCCCTTCCCACACAGGAACTCTGGTGGCACGCCCACAAGCTCCAAGGCAATGAGGTAACACCATCCCCAAGCCCAGCCTCAGCGGCCCAAGCAGAGCTGTGTCTGGCCCACAAAAGTGGAAGAGGGCGGCCCTGTCACCCATCCAGAATCACAGCCTCCAAGACACCCAGTCCGTGCTTTCCAAACTCTCAGAGCTCTGCATCCAGTTGATGGTGGGGCGCAGGGAGAGCTGCGGTGGCCCTGAGTGCAAGCACCATCCTGAAGCCAGGAGCCCATGAGGCCACCAAGTCGGAGGACAAGAACCGCCCTTGCACTGCCCAGTGACAAGCTCCCAGCCCGGCTCTCTGCTGCTCTGGATCCATCACTAAGTGGCTCCATAAGTGGCTGGTCACACAGGAGCAGCAGGAAAACGCTGGGGCACCCACAACTGAATAGAGAAGACGCCCACCTTGAGAAGGTACTCTGGAGAAAGAAGCGACGTTTACGCTGAGAAGCTGCATCCGTGCACCTCGCCTCTGCCCCATCCACACTGACCTGTGTCACTCCCCAAGTAACTCCGTCAGCAAGCTGCCGGATCCACAAGGTCTGACCTGAGCTCGCTGCCAAGTGAACGTTTGTTGACTGACCAACCAAACTCATCCCTCTGGCCCACCAAGGCCACGCACGGTCTGAAACGTGCTGGCTGTCCACCCGTATCCCACCCCGCCCCCAGGACAAGCTGAACTACCCAGCACTCTGTGCAGATGGGCACGGCCAATGACCGAGTCTTCTCAGCTGGAACTAGGGAGAGGCCTGCGTCACTTCTGAGCAAGGGCCTTAAGACCAGGAGTGCCTCTTGGCCGCTTGACACCCTTGTAGCCGCAGGACTGTGGAGACAGCGATGGGCCTCCCCAGGCAGATGAGGTAGCCCAGACTTAGCAGACAGCCACCAGCTGGGGGAGCCCAAGCACCGGAGGGCCCACAGGACATAGCAGGATCCTCGAGTGAGGCCACGAGCCACACAGACCCAGCCCGGGGCAACAGCCCCTCACCACGCACTCAAGACATTCCCTTCTGTGGGTTTTCTCTTTGAAAGCCAGGTCCCTGTGTTTTAGGGGTTTTAAGTTCGTAAGTTCGCTCCAAGCTGAACCATTTCCAGTCTCTCTTGGCAGCACAAACATGAAGGAGGAGGCCTGAGGGAGTGACAGGTGGCCTGTGCCATGTAGCCTCCGTTAAGTGGCCACGGGGTTTTGGAGAAGCTGGTCACCTCTGTGTGCCTCAGCGTCTTTGTGGAGGAGGACTCTCCTCCGGGACTTTCTGGCTCTAGAGAGCTACAGACCCGCGAATCCGTGCATGCCAACACCCCAGGAAGGCGAGGACTGCAAGGGCCAAAGCAAAGCAGCCTCCATCACAGCCACGCTACCTCCGCCATCGCTGCACTGGAGAGCAGGGCAGACGGCGACTTTGCAACAAACAAATACCCCATCACACAGGGCTCTCAGCAACGGCCCCACCATGTCCTTCCGCCCCCAGAGCTGACAGCTCTTTGCTCTGGGCCACCCCTCCTGAACCTCCTCCCACCAGGCTCCTGCACCCAGGTGTCCACCCTCACCCATCCCACTCCCAGTACCGCTGGCCAGATGCGCCCTATGAATGCGGGCCTCTCCCAGCACTCCTCCCTGGCTCCCAAGCTGACCCAGCCTTGGAAGTGCCAGCACCTGTAGGGCGCCTTCTACAGCTCTTCTAGCCTACTCTACAGGCTCATAACACCCCATGGCCATCAGAGCCACAACACCATGACTCCTGGACCCTGGCCTATGCCAGTTGCTCCCCTGAGCTCCTGCCTCCCACCAACCACCACTGATGCTTCCTCTCACCCCACCTGCCCACCTCAATTTCATTCCATAAGAGCTCTTGTCCTCACCCCTTCCTCCAGCCCATCCACACCTCCCTAAGCCCCGCCAATTGCCTTGGGCCCCTGCCACAACCACCCCCACATTCCACAGCTCAGATGCAAAAGTGACCTCAATATACAACTTTAAACTATGCCCTATCCAACTTCAAACCCTCAATGGCTTCCAGTCACTGAGGCTCTTGGAATCAATTCACACTCAGCCCTGCAATGCAATCAATTCACACAGTGCATTCCTGTGATATAATCAATTCACACTGCGTGCGGGCAGCCCTGCAATACAATCGATTCACACAGTGCATTCCTGTGATATAATCAATTCACACTGCGTGGGCAGCCCCGCAATACAATCGATTCACACTGCCAGGAGGCAGTCCTGCAATATAACCAATTCACACTACCTGGGGGCAGCCCTGTGACACAATCAATTCACACTGTGTACAGGCAGCCCCACAATATCAATTCACACTATCTGAGGGCAGCCCTACAATCTGCACGGGGGTGGGGGGCAGGGCTGCATCTGCTCTTTCCTCGGCCTGGACACACGTCCCAGCTGCGTGTGGCTGACCCCTTTCTCATCCCTCAGCCTCCTGGGAAAGCCTTCCCTGACTACCCTGCCCAGCAGTCCCCTCTCACCCAAGGGTGCTAATCACAATCAGACATATCTGCTGATCTGTTTCCCTGTTAACTGCCTGGCCACAACGGACACACGACGAAAGCAGGGGCTGTCAGCCTGGGACCCCCACAGCTGAACCCTGGTACCCACGTCAGCCTTCCCCCATGGCCCAGTACACACCCTCCAAACGTGCTCATGCAGGCCAGGTGCAGTGGCTCACACCTGTAATCTGAGCACTTTGGGAGGCTGAGGCAGGCGGAGCACTTGAGGTCAGAAGTTCGAGACCAACCTGGCCAACATGGTGAAACCCCGTCTCTAATAAAAATACAACAATTAGCCGTGTGTGGTGGTACACGCCTGTATTCCCGGCTGCTCAGGAGGCTGAGGCACAAGAATCACTTGATCCCGGGAGGCGGAGGCTGCAGTGAACTGAGATTGCACCACTGCATTCCATCCTGCGTGATGGAGTGAGAGACTGTCTTGAAAAAAAAGAACGCACTTACACAAATAGTCACAGTTGGTGAGAATAAATAGCCAACATCCACATGAACGAGGTCTAACTTCACTTAAAGAAATACAACTTAAAACTAGACATGATTTTCTTCCTTTAGAATAGTGTCCGTTCCCAAAAGTCGTATTCTGGCAATGGTTTTAAACGTGTTATCTGGTGGATGATATGTATCAAAGCTTTGAAAATGCTCAAACCACCAGACACGCAGTTAGACATAAAGGCATTCACCTACGGGGGCCACTTGTCACCGTCAGCACAGCACCCTGGCGCAGGGGCCTGTTACCAAATGCTAGAGCCTGAGACCACCGAGGGCCAAGGGAAAATGCACCAGACACAGGACAAGGCAAGGCACAGACTTGGGTCACAGGAGAACTGTAATTACAGAAAAACACAGAAACAGATCTGCACCGGACACAGGCTGAAGTGAGACACCCCAAAATGTGAGCAGTCTGGGCCAGGTGACATTACAAGTGACTCTATTTTCATCTCCACAGTTTACTTTCCAAACTTCCTATAATCAATAAAAACTAATTTTATAATCAGAAAAATCATGTTGGTGAAGTAACCAATAATTTTTTTACACTTATAGTTTCATAGAAAAGCTAATAGAGCCTGCTTCCCATATCACGCCTCGTTCCTGTCACGATGCTTGTGACACTGACATTCGTAACCTCTGCAAAGCTCCAAAGCACGGCAGGCCTGCGCCCTGCTCTGAGTGCGTGCATGGCTCCTATGAACACCACGGAGACCACGCTCCTCCGCAGAAGACATAGAACTTCCTTTAAAAACTCTCACAGGTCATTGTCCCACACACTTTAATGCAAAGTCAAAAAATAAAAGGCCGTGTCCCCCGACCCTTTGGAACAACGTGCCCACCTTGCCACCTGTAGCACCTCCGCCCACAGTGGACCAGCTGACCCACAAAGCCTCTGCCCTGGGTGTGCTCTGGCCACACCTAATGCCCAGAGAAGGGTGCAGCTCCCTGGCTCCTAGTGTCCTGCGTTGTCCATGCACCGTCCACTCGGACCTCTGACCCCAACCCTGAAACAATTCCCTTGGGAGCCACAGACCTTCTTACTGCAGGGTCCTCATTCTAAAACCTAACGTCAAATTTGATAGACATAAAAAACTGTTTCTGGGGTTTCCTGACTATTCGGAAATGGTCCCTCCAAGATCCATGTGCCCCAACACCACCCTAGCTGGCCACACTCCTCTCACAACTTTGAGATCAAGATGCTACGTGTGCCTTCCTCACACTGGCGCTTTCCAGTGATGCCAAGTGAGGGACAGAAAGGGCCCACCAAGACCTCAGGAAGGACGGACACAGGTCTACACACAAGGCCACATACAACCGGGCTCGTGGGGCCAACTTCTCCAGTCCCCAAACGCAGTCCACAACAGACAACTTCTCCCGTCCTCACACACGGTTCCCAACAGACAACTTCTGCTCCACAACGTGACACCTATGGCAGGAGAAGCTGGGGGTGCCTCACTGCCTCATCCTGCACACAGCAGCACGGCCCACTCCAGGCAGAAGGCAGGCCTGGAGAAGAGCCTGAGACCACCGCAGAAAGACCGACAGGGGACACCACATACTTTCTCAAATGGGAGAGGGGCCTCATGGTGGACAACACGTATCTCCTGGTTTTCTGGAAGCTGTACTTCTTTGGTGCAAACGTTCATTTCAGATATGTAAAAATCAAAAGTTTTCACTCAAAACTTTCATGGTCCCACTATGGAAAAATTAAGTACCCCATTTTCAAACATAACTTTACAGCACTTGTTCTGCTTCACTACTCCAAGCAAGAATTTGGAAAGAACAGCTGTGTACACGTTTGCAGCTGACACCACCACAACGCCATAGCAACCGCAGGCCCACCTGGAAGCAGAAGCATCCAGGAAGCCCAGGTGCACAGCACTCAGCACAGAAGGGCCTGCAGCAAAAAGCCCCCTTTATTTACCTGCTTTATTGCTATCAAAGGCCTGATTAAGCAAAGGCCACTATCCCGCTGCCTGAGCCGAGCACCACAGCTGAACGCCCTGAACAGCAACTGTTTTCTGGACGATCGAAGGCCTGGAGGCTCCTACTGAGCACCACGAAGAAGAAAAGCAAAGCACTCTGGGAACCCTGCAAATTACCCCAAATCTCAGGCAAGCTTCTCCAGAGCCCTGTTACACCTCTGCTTCAAGATCCTGAAAAACAGCTGCTAATTATGTTTTGATCAACTCACATATAACCAACACTTTATAAAAGCTTTCTTCAAATTCATCACTTAAGTGGAAGAAAACTCACATTATACGATAGAAAAGGCTTTGGAGGCAGAACAGGAACTACCTCGATTCCACTCTGATTTCAGGATGCAGACACGCCCACCACTCTGTTCTGCTGAGCTGGGTCTGTGCTGCTCTGACCAAACGCCACCTCCCAGCGACCCTGTGCCAATGTCTAAGGGGCAACTTCCACAGCACACCGGGGAGCCCGGGGGCAGTCCTGGGAGCCAGGGTGGTTCTGCTCTCTGCCCTGGGAGAAGGTCAACTTCCCAGGCGCTCGGGGCCTGCCTCAGGTCCATCTGCCACCGAAGCAAGCGGGACACCCTCTCCTACAAAGCTTCTCGCCGGCCCTAAGAAACAGGGCGACTGTAACGAACTTCAAACGCCACCCTTTGTTCAAACTCACAGACCTCTGCTGTGAACACAGCGCTCAGGCACAGCAAGCAGTGAGGAGAGAGGCTCCGAAGAGTGTGACAGGTCCCCGAGTCCTGGCTGCCACTAACCCATGAGGGTCACCAGCTCCGAGACACCAAAGGCAGGTGAGGTCCATCCCAACCTGTCAGTCACCAAGATGACTCTGTTTATCCCGAAGGCAACGGGGACGACCCCAGCAGCAGGGCAGGGAGCAGGGAGGAAGGGAAGGCCCAGAACGGCACCTCTGCCCTATGCTAGGCAGAGCTGCCCAGGGCTGTCTTTACACAGCTCCCCAAAAGTTACTTTTCTTTGTTCTTTTCAAATGTCACTCCGAAATGC
This sequence comes from Chlorocebus sabaeus, assembly GCF_047675955.1. Classification (NCBI taxonomy): domain Eukaryota; kingdom Metazoa; phylum Chordata; class Mammalia; order Primates; family Cercopithecidae; genus Chlorocebus; species Chlorocebus sabaeus. Next base: position 2,119,965 of record NC_132905.1, on the reverse strand, counting down.
CTGATTAAGACTTCTAGCCTAAAATGAGCCCTCCACCCAGGTCCAGGCCTCCAAAGGTCACTGCAACCCTCCCCTATGTTGGCAGGCAGGCAACTGCTGCCCCAGGGTGACCCACCTGAGATCTCGGTAACTTCCCCACTGACAGAACCAGAGTCAGCTGCCACGCCAAACACCTCGGTCACTGAGAAGACATCCAGTCTGGATAATGTGTGAAAAACAGTGAAAATGAGGGGAATGGGGAGACTTTTGAATAGTGATGCCACCTGACAGCTGTGTTCTGTCAGGCCCAACGTGACAGAATTCACATTCTTCACCCAACGGGCAACCCCACTTTACAGCTGGGGAAGCCGAGGCTCTAAGGGGCAACATATTCCTCCCAGGTCAAAGGGCAACAGGGCCCTCAAGTCACAAAATCGAAACTTCTAGGAATGTCCCTTGTGCCAGAGCACTGGCTGCCACCACTGGCCACCGGAACTCAGAGCATGCCGCCACCCAGCATGGGGCTGGACTCGCCAAACCCAACCCCTGTCCCAACAGCGCGATTAAGGGCTAGTGGACTTTTTCCCCCTTTCCCCACAGATGGGAACCAATGCTGCAGACACCACCCGTAGACACACATTCACCTGGGAGTACTCATCCTAAAACACGCAGCAAGCACACGCTCCCTAGGCCAAGGGATAGAGATCCACGGTGAGAAAGTGCTTTTCTGTCTTGGAATGGGAATCTACACTTGGGACAAATCTTAGAGCAACAGGAGAGTAAATCTGGCATGAAAGCACAATAGACCAAGATGCACTGAAGAAAATGCGAATTTGCCAGGCCAAAAGATAACCTTTAGAAATGAACTTCTTTACCTTACACCTATCTGAAAAGACCTCTCAATTTACGAACATGCTAATTTGGGTGTCAGATTACTTTTTTCTTCCTTCAGCTGTAATCACAACCTGACTATGACGTTATGACTATCCTAAGCTGTACAGAACTAGTGCTTTTCACTGTTCTTGGGACAAGTGTGTCATCTGCAACAATCTCACTGAAGACTTAATTTTCTCATTTTTCCTCAGTGAATAAAATTTAAACTCTGGCACCTCAAACCAGCAAATTACAATTATATTAACATAACTATCTTTACAACACTGTCCTGACAAATACCAAGACAGCTAGCTAAAGCCAAATTCAACATACGTGGCGCACTGTGGGGCTGAAACACTCAGGGCCTAAGGTTTAGCCTTAAAGACTTCAGGGTGAAACCTCTCTGTCCCCTCCCTTCTCCCACCCAAGACCTCCACAGAGGGAAGGCCTGGGAGGGGCAGGCCCTTTCACACCCCATCCAATTGCCATTCATCTGCTACTCCACTTGACACCCACATGCAGCTTCAAGAACCCTGCCCACCCCTAATACTCCTGGCTCCTCCTCAGTTTGCAAGACTGAGTTGTTACTAGAATGAGTTATTAGCCAAGCAAGAGTTATTTTTATGTTACTCCCATCTTTGTTCTAAACATTTTTATTATGAAATATTTCAATGAAGAGGGAGTCAACTAGAATAATTTAATATTCTCTGATCAATCAATTACAGGAAGTAACCAGAGTATTTGCAATGTGCCATTTTGATTTACAAAATTCAGTTGTACTGTTTAATAAAAGAAAGTACTCTGGTTTGGGGCACTGCTAGTTTTATTGATATATATGTATTTTTTTTTTGCTTTGGCTACTATTGAAATAAACAACATAATCAAAATTCCTCATCAGTAGATCAACTGCAGGGGATCATGAAGAGATGCGATAAACCTTTCATTTTTTTAGACAGTAGCATTCAGCTCCTTGAAAGCACCATTCTCAGCACTGCCACCCAAACGTCTGTATGAGCTGTTCCTCTGTCCTCACACACGGGAATCACACACAGTCAACACTCCTACAGTTGTTTTTCAAGTTTTCTCCTCATCAAACACACCTGACCCTAAAACTGACCTTAAAACAGAGGATGGAAGTGAGTCCCAGAATCACCAAATACAGCAGAGACGCCCTTTTCCAACCACGTATTCCTCCACCTCCTCCCGGAAGAAAGAAATGAGGCTTTACCTATGCAGAGGCTCAGAGCAAGACAACCTGGCCAGCCCCGCAAGGCAAGGCAGAGTCCAATACCTACCCAAAGTGGTGCAACAGGCACCTGGCCTGCGCTGAGACATGTGGGACCGCTGGAAAAACATTTTTAAAAATAAAGCATTCCGATAGTTTACAGAACAGATCACAGCCATCAAACACCTTTTTACAACATTACTAAAGATCAGCCACATTTTCTACTAAAAGGTCAATATACACATAGGAGCAAAACCAAGACTTTGGCGAAACAGCCCTACAAATGCTTCAGTTCTCCAATAGCTTGTCATAAGGGGCGTCTCAGCAACCCCGGAGAAGTGGCTTCTGAGCCCTCTTCCTCCCTGGAGCACTGCAGCCTAGCGTTCTCCCAGACAGACTCTCCCTATCCCTGCCCTGTCCAGTCTGACCACCAGCCCTGAACTTCACATACTCGGACAGAAAAACCTTTCACTTCTGAAGATGCTGCAACCCTCTCAAAGTGACCAATAGCTCCCTTCAGAGAGGGGACACAGAAGAGACCCACGCTCCCCTCGAAGTTCCTACTACTGCTGCCACCGAGCTGCTACAACTGCATGGCGCGCGTCACCACAGGCCGGGGAGGAGCTCCCCTGCCCAGCACCCACCAAGGAGGCTGGGGAGGGATGGGGAGCCCCAGACAAAAGCAGCCTAGCGTGCAATGCTGGCCAGGCAATCTTTCCCGTCAAACTTGAGGGGCCCTGAGGAGTCGCAGAGACAGCAGACTAGACCAAGAGCGTGAGAACTGCCAGGCGGAAGGGGCGTCTGAGCCCAAGGCATCCGCAGCACAGCCAGTATTACCCCGAGACCCCTGCACGGAGCGAGAGCATCTGCTGCCACCGCCCTCCCACTGCCCTCCCGAGGGGGCAGCAACCAGACTAGCTGGGCGCTCTTTCCTTCAGGCACCAACGCAGCGCTGGAAGAGACGGTGACACACACGGTGCTGAAACCCTACTCCAGAGCACGGCTCTCAGCAAGGCTGCGCGCCGGGAGGACTCTCGCAGGGTGCGCCTGACATCTCTGCCTTCCTGGTGGCCAGCAGGGAAGCCCAAGCCTTCCATCCCGACTTCCCGAGCCTCGAGAATGGGGTGTCGCGCCCCCGTCCTCGCCTGGAGACTGGGGAGGCTCAAACCCAGGGTCACAAAGGGGCAGAAAAGTTAAGTGGGGACACAGGCCACACGCCTAACTGCAGAACTGAGCAGGGGACAGTTGCTGCCACTCGCACCTCCAGGTTCTGCCCTCAGCTCTGCAAACCCCATCTTCTGGTACAGGGAGCCCCTGAGCCTTCCAACCGGGGCAGGGACACACAGGGCGGGAGCAGGTAAGGACCGCTCCAGTAGGAGTCCTGGCTGAGCCACTCCGAAACAGACCAGCCTCAGCCACAAGCAGCCACCGCGGACGTCTGGAACAGCGACAGGGACGCAGGCTATGCCGACTCCCTCTGGCTCACTCGCAGGCAGCCACCCGGGCTGGCCCCGCACCTGGGTAGAGGCTGCCCCTCGGCCTGCTCCAGCCCTGGGCCTATGGGACAGATGACCTTAGCATTCCACCAGCGGAGAACTTCCTGGAACTGGCAGCTGGCGCTGCTGGGACCCGCCCTTCCCTCCCGCCCCGTGCGGCCACTCACCTGGGGGCAGCTGGAAGTTCTGGATGTTGGTCGGGTTCTGAGGCGGCTGCGGCAGGCGGGGGGCCAGCACGGTGGGCGTCAGGGTGGCCCGGATCCCGCTGGTGGTGGCCGTGGGCGTCCGGGGCAGGCTCTGGGTCACTGCGCCGGCCGTGCCTTTGGGCAGCCCGGTGGGGGTCCCGGGGGCGGGCGGTGGGACGGCGGCGGGGCTGGGCAGCGCCCCTTGCATAGTTGGCCCGATGACCATGCTGGCAGCCGTGCTGGCCGGGCCGCTGGCCGCCAGGGTCTGCGCCGCCGGGGGCGCCGCCTGCACCACCGTCTTGGGCGACTCGGCCTTGACCCCCGGCGCTGGCGCCGCAGCCGCCGCGCCAGGCCCGGGCTGGCCGCTGACCCCCGCGGGGCCCCCGGCGGCCGGGGCGGGGGTGGGGGCTGCCCCGGCGCTGCCCCCGTTCTGGGCTGCGGCTGGGGGCGGCGCAGCGGGCGCGGCGGTCGGGGGTCCGGCAGGGTGGCCGGGCGGCCGCGCCAGGGTGGCGGGCGCGGGGGGTGGCGGGGGCGGGGCGGCGGCGGGGGCGGCGGGCGCGGAGGCGGCGGGGGGCGAGGGCGCGGCGGGCGCGGGGGGCGCGGCGGCGCCCACGAAGGGGGGCGTCTGGATGACAGTGCCGGGGGCGGCGGGCTTGGGCAGCGGCAGCAGCGCGGCGGGCCCGTTGTTGACCAGGCTGACAGCAGGTGCGGCGGCGTGGTGCGAGTTCAGCAGCGCGGCGCTCCCATTCAAAGTTTGCGCGGCGCCGGGGCCGGCGGGCTTGCCAGGGCCGGGGCCGGGGCCGGGGCCGGGCCCGGGGCCGGGGCCGGCGCGGGCGGCCAGCGCGGTGGGGCCGGCGGGCTTGGCGGGGCCGGCGGGGGCGGGCTCGGGCCCCGCGGCGACGGCGGCGGCGGCGGGCACCGGGGCGCAGGCCCCCGCGCTGCCCTCGGGCGGCGGCCTCAGCTTCGCGGCGGGCGGCGCGGGCCCTGCGGGGACAAGGGGGCGGCGCGGTGAGGGGGGGCCCGGGCGCCGCGGCCCCCCGCCCCCCGGCCGCGCTCTACCTGCGGGGGGCGGCTCCGGCGCCGCTCCGGGCGCGCCCTCGGCGGGGGCGGCCGGCCCTGCGCCCGCGGCTCCGGCCGGGCTGCCGCTCACAACATGGTTCCCGAGCGCGCCGGCGGCCGCGGCCCGCACCTCGGGCGTGCGCGGCGCGAGGTGGTGGTGGTGGGCCGCGCTGGCCGCCAGCTGCGACTCGAGCGAGCCCACCAGGTCGCTCACCACTTTCTCGTCCACCTCGCTGTTGAAGAAGACCTCGTCCAGCAGATCCGAGCCCGCCGCCATCTTTTTTCCTCGGCCGCCGCCGCCGCCGCCGCTCGGGCCAAGCGCGCCTGGGCGAGGAGGAGGTTCCGAGTGGGGCGGGCGCTGGGCGGGCGGGGGGCGGCGCGCGGCCGGCGGGGGGCGGGGGCGCGCGGCCGGGGGGCGGGGGCGCGGGGGTGGCGCTCCTGCGCAGGCGCGGAGATCGCGGGCGCCCGGCGATTGGCTGCGGTGCGCGCTTAAAAGGCGCGGCCAATGGCTGCGAGCGCTAGAGGCCGGGGCGCGGGCGGTCGGCCTGGGCGCGGGCGGTCGGCCTGGGCGCGGTAGCAGCGGCGGGAAGCGCGGGGGCTGGAGCTCGGGGACGCGGGAGCCGGGGCGGTGGCGGGCAGGGCGGGGCGGTGGCCGCCGGGCGGGGCGCGGGATGCGGGGACGGTGCGCCGGGCCGAGGCGAGCACGGGGCGGCGACGGGGCCTCGCTCTTTGTCTCCGCTCGCTCCAAAATGGCTGCGGCGGCGCTGACGGGAACGCCGGGCGGGCCGCCCTGCGCGGTGGCAGCGGAGATGCAGGGCCCGTCTGAGGCCCGGGGAGCAGCGCGCGGGGATGCTGGGGCGCCGGCCGGGCAGCGCGCAGGCCCCGGAGTAGATGGGCCCGAGAAGCAGGCGGGGACGGGGACGGGGCTCTCGCAGCGCGCCCTGAGGACGGGGACCGGCGCCCGGCCCCTCCAAGCCGCCGCGGGGAAGGAAGCTGGGTCCGCCCCTGGGTAGCCGGTCCCGGGCGGTGGGGAGGGGTCCTGCGCGCACGGCTCTTCTCGCCCTCCAATCGTGACCACCCCTGGCCCTTCCCTCCATTTTTAGTCAATAAACCAAGCCGCCCCGGGGTGACTGTACCCGCACCCAGCTGCCTTGGAGACGGGAGTGTCTTATAAGCCGGTAGGTAAGAGCACGGTGCCTGCCAGGCGCCAAACGAAGTTCCCGAGCATGAAGCTGGCAAGTCTGGAAGTAGCTTTCTTTTTACCTTCTGCTGGGGGAGGGGAGTAAGTTACCTAAAATGTTCCCAAGCTCCTTCTCTCTAGAAATACTTCAGTAAAAGTTCGTTCCCTCTTTCTGCGTGTTTTATTTTCCAACCAAAAGATGGTGTTATTGGACATTTCTAGTGGTTTTCCTTTCTCCCATTTCTTTCTAAGAGCCCAGAATAGGTTTCAGAGAGACGCTTCCTTGCCTCGGACCTCACTGGGGACAAGAGGCCGCAGGATGAGTCTTCGCAGCTGAAGACAGCGCCGCAATAAGCAGAGACCTCGGGACGATGAATGACGTTGCTGACATAGAAAATGATTTTTTTAATTGCTGTAACAAAGGAGACTGCTAGTCTCAACAGCAGACCCGAACTGGACCTTGTGCCTGTTCAAATTGCAGCCTCGCAAGGGAATGGACTTACTGAGACAGCTGGAATACGGGACTTCACCCCAGGCTTGTTTCTCGACAGCAGCAGCAGCCAATGAGCATTGAGGACGGAGCCTAGGAGAGGTGCCTCCCCTCTAGGGAAACAGAGTTTGGGGGAAATCACTGCAAACGTACAGCTGGAATTTTGGACCTGAACTTTGGCTCCCAGAAGGCAGGAAAGGAAATGAATGAAGCCAGCTGGGTATGGCAGGGAGGGCCCCTATGGGTGCACATATGGGGCACCTTGAGCTCAGTAGGGGGACAGTCTGAGTTTTCCAGAAAGAGCAGAAATATAAAGTGATGATTAAATCTCGAGATTTTTAATTTTTAAGTGTTGACAACTAATTAGAACATTTTTAAAGTAGGTCAAACCACAGGCAGGCTGACCGGCCTCATGCACAACTTGCAAGGTGGGGCGCACCAGGCTCACAGCACAGCCCATACCCTCAGACCCCTCACACTGGAGTGGGAGCAGAAGCAGAACGCCGGACTCGCATGAAACAGACCAAGTTCCAAGGCCCCTGGGTCCCAAAGGCTGGGGTAACTGAAGGTTCCCACGCTCAGGCCTCCACTCTTCAAGTCCGCTGCTACTCCACTGAGATCTGTAATGAGTCTCCTGCCATCTACACACAGTGGTGGCTTCTCTTCTCCAAGGCCCCGCCAGGAGCCCTTCATTCCAACATATTCGGGGCTCTCTAGGCTGGGCTGAGCCTCCTGCACTCACACCTTCGTTGACATTATCCGCAGGATCTTCTGAGGAACCGTCCAGCCTGGCAACTGCAGGAACTGTGAGGAGTTTAGCGTCTGTGCCCACCTATCCCAGCTTCCCTTGCAAGAAGGGTCTTGTGCACCAGAAGACCCTGGGGAGGGTGGGAGCTGCAGACAGCCAGGCAGCTCTATGTCTGGGGTTTGCAGGAGCACTGCCTCCCTGAGGAGGAGGAGCTGGGGTGTGGCAGGGGTGTGAGGACACCACATGACTGCCCCTCCTAGTGTTCATGTGGTGGGGGGTCACCCTGGGGACCTCGAGCCAAATTTTAGTTACTGTATGATTTTAGTTGTTGCCACAAGCAGGTAGGACTTGTGTAGTTTGAAAGAAAAATCCCACCCAGCATAAAAAGAGGAAAGAGGGAATTGTAACAAATGTCAATCATAAGCACTGTTTAAATCCAGAAAAATGTTTGCTGGGAGGCTATGGGCAGAGAGGTGGCCTCAGCAGCTGGCAGCGCAGTGGGCCTTCCAAGTTTACTAAGCAGGGTCTGGTCTTTTTCAATAAAATAGAGCATCAGACATGCTCACTTAAATATAAAAAAAAAAAAAAAAAAAAAAAAAAAACAAGTTTTGAATTAAGTTTAAAACACATTAAGAATAAAACAAATCTAAGAATAAAGAGAATCAGTGGTTTCCAAGCTGTAGGTTGTGTGAAAGGTCTGTGGTGTTTGTTTTGTGACCTGTGCTTTTATTGTCTGCCTGACAGCCTTCATCATAAAACAAATTTTTTTAAAAAAGCCACCTCCATGGCTCACGCCTGTAATTGCAGCACTTTAGGAGGCTGAGGCAGGAGGATGGCCTGAGCCCAGGAGTTCAAGACCAGCCTGGGCAACAAAGCATGACACTGTCTCTACTAAAAACATCTTTTTTTAATTAGCCAAGCATGGTGGTGTGCACCTGTGGTCTCAGCTGTTTGGGAGATTGGAGCAGGAGGATCACTTGGGCCCTGGAGTTCAAGGCTACAAGTGTGCCACTGTGCTCCAGGCAGGGCGACAGAATGAGACCTCTTCCCCCTACTCCGCAAAGAAAAAGGCGTGCAGCTAGATAGCAGCCGAGTGTTTTGGGGGTGTCTTCAGCCCCACTGGCAGCGTTCCTCAGTCTTGCAGCCTCGGGGGATGTCCGTGGTCAAAAATGAGTGCACATCCCAGGGAGAAACTTGTGGCCACCTAATTGCTCTGTAAATGCAGACGGACTCATTTCTCAAGGCTGCCTTAACAAATGTGTACAACTTCAGCAACAGAGGTGGAGTCTCACAGCTCTAGACGCCAGAACCAGGGTGTGGGCAGGGCTGCGCTCCCTCCGGATGCTCCAGGGGAGGATCCTTCCTGCCTCCTCCAGCTTCCGGTGGCTCCAAGCATTCCTGGGCTTGTGGCCACATCACTCCAGTCTCTGTATTCACCTGACCTTCTCCCTGTGTGTCTGTGTCCTCTCACAAGGATACCAGTCGTTGGATTCAAGACCTCCCTAAATCCAAAATGATTTCATCACAAGATCCTTAACCAATTATGTCTGCAAAGCCCCTGCTTCCAAATAAGGTCACATTCTCATGTTCTAGTGGTTTGAGGGGACACTATTCAAGTCAGTATTATATGGGATGGCTACTTACTGTTCACTTATGGGGAGACATTTAAGAAATTAGGAGGCACTTAGCCTGTCCCGTTCACCCCAGAACACAAGCCTGGGGAGGCTGAAGTCTGAGACAGTAGCCTGCGACCTGAGAGTTCTGGAGTAGAGAAGTCCACTGGCCAGGACACCTCCACCCCCTGCCCTGCTTTCGCAAGGAGATGAGGATGCTCAGATCTGCTCGGCCAGGACTCTCGCCAGGGTCAGGGCTCGGCCAGACACCAGCATTAATCAGGCCTGACGCGTGATCAAGGGCCAGGCGGAGCCTGTTGTACAGATGAGGAGGGACTGGAGCTTGAGGTTAAGTCAGCAGCCCAGGTTTCATTCTTGGAAGGGGCAGAAACCTTGGACTCGGACCCAAAAGCTGGCAGAGCTGGCACTGCCCAGCTGACCGACCGGTGCATCCACACACCAGACACACTTGGATGCCACGGATTAGACTCCTGCTCACTAAATTATAGTCAAGAGTCAGGCCTGCTTCCTCCCTGAAATTGACCCAGATCTCCCAAGTGAGGCTGTCTGCAAACTCTTGAGTGACTCATTTACAACAGCCTCTTGGCTGACTCCCACAAATGGCTAACCATAGCCATCATGGATGGATTTTACTAGCTTAACTCAGACAGCAGCGTATTTATTTCAAAGCTCAGGAGTGAACGTCTTTGTCCTGATGGCACTCCAACAAGTCAGCCTTCCTGGGACCTCTCCTTCCCGAGGTGCAAGCAAGGAATGACCTTTCCAGTGAGAGAAGCCTGTGGTCTCTAGACCCCTCCCTAACCTGGAAAGGTGCAACACTACTGGGCTCCCACTTTCTAAGCACGAGGTCCACCCAGGAGTTTCTTAGGAGTGCTCTTGCTGGTTTGGTTAATTCCTAAAATAACTTTCCCCATAGTCTGTTCACATACTCAGTTTATAAAATCCAAGCACCTCCTGGCTGGGCGCGGTCGCTCACACCTGTAATCCTAGCACTTTGGGAGGCCAAGGTGGCCCGATCATCTGAGGTTCAAGACCAGCCTGGCCAACGTGGTGAAAGCCTGTCTCTACAAAAATGCAAACTGTAGCCGGGCAAGATGGCAAGTGCCTGTAGTTCCAGCTACTGAGCCCAGGAGGTGGAGGTTGCAGTGCACTGAGATGGTGCCATTGCAATCCAGCCTGGGTGATAGAGGAAGACACTACCCCCCTGCCAAAAACAAAAACAAAAACAAAAACAAAACCCACCTTCCTGAAAACATTTAGTTCCATTGCAGGTGCTTTGGAAGATTTAACAAACCACAGTTGTGTCATTGGTAAGGTTTACTCAGTAAGCATAGTTAGGATGGGACATATAAAGCTAAGATATTAGATGCTGACCATCAAGTGTCAATGTGAGTGTAAAAAATGAAACTTTTAAAGTAATACCCTTTACAAGAGCATCAAAAACCAAATACCTCAATATCAAACTAACAAAAAGAAATGTAAGACCTATGGTCAGAAGATTGTAAACCATGATTGAGAGAAATTAGGGGAAAAGAAATACACGGAGGGATACACTGGGTTCAAGAGTCAGAGGCTCGATATTGTAAAAAATGTCTTGTCTCCCAAAATTATCTACAGATTGTACACAAAATGAATATTTAAATCCCAGTTGTTTTGTTTTGTTTTCTTTACAGAAATGGACAAGCTGGACTTCTGTTTCCAGTATGGTGGAGTGAACACCTATTGAACTAACCCTCCCAAAGGCAGCGCTGTAAACTCTGGGTAAAATAGGAAACAACACTTACCTGAAGTCACCAGAGCATGAACACAGCAGGCACATTCTGAAGGTGTGAACACTTGGAAGAGGAAAACGGTACCGGGTGAGTTCCCTGTTTGCACAGCTTCTAGACTAAAGTCAAGTAACAGGCCATGCCATCCAGGACAAATAAAACTCCAATAAAAAGCCGTATGTTTTTCTGGCTGGAAAAGCTAGAAGACAAGTGTGATGGTTAATACTGAGTGTCAACTTGATTGGATTGAAGGATGGAAAGTATTATTCATGGGTGTGTCTGTGAGGATATTGCCAAAGGGGATTAACGTTTGAGTCAGTGGACTGGGAGAGGCAAAGCCACCCTCAATGTGAGTGGGCACCATCTAATCAGCTGCCAATGCGACTAGAATAAAGCAGGCAGAAGAAGGAGGAATGAGCAGGTTTGCTGAGTCTTCTGGCCTCCATCTTTCCCCTATGCTGGATACTTCCTGCCCTCAAACATCAGACTCCAAGTTCTTCGGCTTTTGGACTCTTGGCCTTTGTGATTTGCCAGGGGCTCTCAGGCCTTCACGCACAGACTGAAAGCTGCACCGTCAGCTTCCCTACTTTTGAGGTTTTGGGACTCAGACTTATCCAGTGCTGGCTTCCTTACTCCTCAACTTGCAGACAGCCTATCATGGAACTTTACCTCATGATGATGTGAGTCAATTCTCCTTAATAAACTCCCTTTCCTATATACATCTATCCTATTCTGTCCCTCTAGAGAATGCTGATCATACAGTAAATTGGTACCAGAAGTGGGGTGATCAGCCAGCTACTTGGTGGCAGGTTAATTATATTGGAACTCTTCCACCATGGAAAGGGCTATGGTTTGTCCTCACTGGTATAGACACTCAGGATATGGGTTTGCCTATCCTGCATGCAATGCTTCTACCAAGACTACCATCCGTGGACTGACAGAATGCCTTATCCAGCATCATGGTATTCCATACAGCATTGCCTCTTACCAAGGCACTCACTTTACAGCTAAAGAAGGGCAGCAATGGACTCAGGCTCATGGAATTCACTGATCTTACCATGTTCCCCATCATCCTGAAGCAGCTGGATAAGTGGAATGGCCTTTTGAAGTCACAATCACAATGACAGCTAGGTGAGAATACTTTGCAAGACTGGGCAGAGTTCTCCAGAAGGCCATGGATGCTCTGAATCAGCATCCAGTATACGGTACTGTTTCTCCCATAGCCAAGATTCACAGGACCAGAAATCAAGGGGTGGAAGTGGAAGTGGCACCACTCACCATCACTCCTAGTGACCCACTAGCAAACTTTTTGCTAGTTGGACTAACCACAACCTCTTGAAAGTATGGGAGCATCCCAGAAAGGAGAGAGCTGCAGATCCAAATTCTGTTGATACTCTTTGTCTAAATCTCTAGTTGAGCACTGAACCACATGTATGGGACAGACTCCAAGCAGCTCGACCTAGAATAAAATCATGGAAATGAAATTTGAGCTGCTATCCAAGGGACTGGGTTTGCAGTCTCAGTTCCATCAAGTCAATTGTTTGCTACCACAGACACACACACACATACACACACACACACCCCCACACACATACATGTCACACACACACCACACACACACATACACAGACACACACACACATCAGTGCTCTACTCCAAACTGTCACAATGTTCAGGATACAATTCAAAATTACTGAATATAAAAAGAAAAAAAAATGGTTATACATTCTCCATCCTACTGGAAGTTGACCCCTGATAGGACCCAGATTGATGAAGTAGCAAACAAGGATTTTAAAACAACTATTATAATTGCTACTGTAAAGGAAAATACACTTTTCTTTTTTTGAGACCAGTCTCGCTCTGTTGCCCAGGCTAGAATACAGTGAGACCATCTCAGCTCACTGCAGGCTTTGCCTCCCAGACTCAAGAGATCCTCCCACCTCAGCCTCCCAAGTAGCTGGGACTATAGGTGCACACCACCGCACCTGGCTAATTTTTGTATTTTTTTTTTCTTTTTGGTACAGACAGGGTTTCACTATGTTGCCCAGACTGGTCTTGAACTCCTGGACTCAAGTGATCCACCCACCTCTGCCTCCCAAAGTGCTGAGATTATAGGTGTGAGCCACTGCACCCAGCTGAAAATACACTTTTAACAAGATTTTTAAATCACAACAGATAATTAGAAACTTTTTTTTTTGAGACAGGGTCTCACTCTGCTGCCCAGGCTGGAGTACAGTGGCACAATCATGGCTGACTACAGCCTTGACCTCCCAGTTATGGTGGTTCTCCTGCCTCAGCCTCCCTAGTAACTGGGACTACAGTCTCACGTCAGCATGCCCAGCTAACTCTTTTGTATTTTTTGTAGAGTTGAGGATTCTCCATGTTGCCCAGGCTGGTCTTGAACACCTGGCCTCAAGCAATCCTCCTGCCTCAGCCTTCCAAAATACTGGGGTTACAGGCATGAGCCACAATGCCTGGCCAGAAACTGTATTTTTTAAATGGAAATTTTAGAACTGAAAATTAGAATCTCTTAAATATAAAGTTAACTGAATGAGTCTAACAAGAGTGGAGATGACAATTAACTCAGTTAACTTGAAGAAAGAATTTATCCAATCTAAAAAAGAAAGGGTGGGGGGAAAACAAGAAGAGCCTCGGGACCTGTGAAACAATATCAAAAAGCCTATGAAATGTGTAGTCGAAATTACAAAAAAGGAGGAGAGAAAAAATGGGGCAGGAACAAGTATTTGAAGAAATACTGCCTGGAATTTCTGTATTAATAAGACACAAATTTACATATTTAAGAAGTTTCATTATCCCCAACTGGGATAAACTCAAACAAAACCACGTGTAGGTACATCATAGTCAAGTTGCTGGAAAGCAAATCTAAAAAGAAAATTCCTAAAAGTAACTGTGCAAAAACACATTTCAAGGCCAGGTGCAGGGACTCATGCCTGTAATCCCAGCATTTTGGGAGGCCGAGGTGGCCCAATCACTTGAGACCAGGAGTTCAAGACCAGCCTGGCCAACACGGCAAAACTCCATCTCTACAAAAATACAAAAATTAGCCGAGCGTGGTGGTGCATGCCTGTAGTCCAGCTGTCGGGAGACTGAGAGGCAGGAGAATCACTTGAACCCGAGGCAAAGGTTTAAGTGAGTTAAGATGATGCCACTACTCCAGCTTAAGCAACAGAGTGAAACTCTCTCTGGAGAAGAGAAATAAAAATTTTTTCAGGCAGGGGAACAAAGAAATTAAAACTGATGACTTCTCATCCAAAACTATGGAAACCAGAAGAGAGTGGAAGAACATCTTTAAAGTATTGAAGTAAAACTTTTCAACCCATTTGTAGATTGTCAAACTATCTTTCAAGAATGAGGGTAAATAGGCCAGGTGCAGTAGCTCATACCTGTAATCCCAGCACTTTGGGAGGCCAAGGCAGGCGGATCACGAGGTCAGGAGATTGAGACCATCCTGGCTAACATGGTGAAACCCCGTCTGTACTTAAAATACAAAATTAGCCGGGCATGGTGGTGGGCACCTGTAGTCCCAGCTACTCGGGAGGCTGAGGCAGGAGAATGGTGTGAACCTGGGAGGCAGAGGTTGCCGTGAGCTGAGATCGCACCACTGTACTCCAGGCTGGGGGACAGAGTAAGACTCCATCTCAAAAAAAAAAAAAAAAAAAAAAAAAAAAGAGAATGAGGGTAAATAAAGACATTTTCATATTTAAAAAATTAACATAATTCATCACCACCGGACCTGTATTGTAAGAATTGCTGGCTGGGTGTGGTGGCTCACACCTGTAATCCCAGCACTTTGGGAGACCAAGGCAGGCGGATCACAAGGTCAGGAGATTGAGATCATCCTGGCTAACATGGTGAAACCCCATGTCTACTAAAGACACAAAAAAGTAGCCAGGCGTGGTGGCAGGCGCCTGTAGTCCCAGCTACTCGGGATCCTGAGGCAGGAGAATGGCGTGAACCCGGAGTTTGCAGCGACCTGAGATTGTGTGACTGCACTCCAACCTGGGCGGCAGAGCAATACTGTGTCTCATAAACAGAAAAAAAAAAAAGAATTGCTGAAGAAAATGTTCAGGCTGAAGGAAAATGATCCCAGATGGAAATTTGATCATCAGGAAAGAATAAAAGCATCAGAATGCTTTTATGGTAAATAGTAGATTAAATTTTAAAAAACAATTTTCCTCTCAATTTAAAATATATATGTCAGTATAAAGGAAAAATTATAACATTGAACTGTGAAGTTTTGACTCTGTAGGTGGAACACACTCAACTGTACCGAAAAATGAACCTATGATACTGGAAGCTTTCTACATTTTATATGAAGTGGTACAATATTAAAGAAGACTATTACAAATTAAGAATGTGTATTTTTTTTTTAATGGAGTCTCGCTCTGTTGCCCAAGCTGGAGTGCAGAGGCACGATCTCAGCTCACTGCAAGCTCCGCCTCCCAGGTTCACGCCATTCTCCTGCCTCAACCTCCCGAGTAGCTGGGACTACAGGCGCCCGCCACCATGCCTGGCTAATTTTTTGTATTTTTAGTAGAGACGGGGTTTCACCGTGTTAGCCAGGCTGGTCTCGATCTCCTGACCTTGTGATCTGCCTGCCTCGGCCTCCCAATGTGCTGGGATTACAAGCGTGAGCCACCGTGCCTGGCCAAGAATGTGTATTATAATCCCTAAAGCAACCACTAGAAAAATAACCAAAGAGGTATAGATAAAAATCCAACAGATAAACTAAAATAGAATGCTAAAAGTTTTCAAATAATCCCAAAAAAGCAGAAAAGGAGGAAATTTTAGAAGGAATGAACATAAGACAAATAGTAAAATGATAGACCTAAATCCCACCAATTAATCATATTAGATTTTTTTTCTTTTGAGATGGAATCTTACCCTGTCACCCAGGCTGGAGTGCAGTGGTGTGATCTCGGCTTACTGCAACCTCTGCCTCCCAGGTTCAAGTGATTCTTCTACCTCAGCCTCCTGAATAGCTGGGACTACAGGCACCCACCACCATGCTCAGCTGATTTTTATACTTTTAGTAGAGACAGGGTTTCACCATGTTATCTGGGCTGGTCTTGAACTTACGATCTCAGGTGATCCACCCAGGTGATCTGCCCACCTTGGCTTCCCAAAGTGCTGGGATTACAGGCATGAGACACCACGCCAGGCCTTAATCATCATATTAGATTTAAATGCATTAAGCACATCAGTTAAAAGTATAGAAAGACAAGACTACAGCTTTCAAGAGAGTTGCTTTAGAAAATATATGGTATGCAAACAGTAAGCCTAGCAAGGCTATGTGGCTATGTTAACATCAAATAAAATAAACTTCACAAAGAACCTTCTCAGAGATAAAAAGAGGCACTGCTTAATGATAAAATGGTTAACTCATAAGAAGAAAGAAAGAAAGAAATTGATATGTGCCTCAAAACAGTTTCAAGGCCAGGCATGGTGGCTTAAGCCTGTAATCTCAGTGCTTTGGGAGGCTAAGGTGGGAGAAACACTTGAGGCCAGGAGTTTGAGACCATCCTGGGCAACATAGTCAGACCCCAATCTCTACAAAAAGTTTAAAAATTAGCTGGGCGTGGTGGCACACACTTGTAGTCCTAGCTACTTGGGAGACGGAGGTGGGAGGATCATTTAAGCCCAGGAGTGTGGGATTAGAGTGAACTATAATTGTTCAGGCAGGGGAACAAAGAATTAAAACACGACTTTTCATCAGAAACTATGGAAACCAGAAGAGGGTGGAACAACATCTTTAAAATATTGAAATAAAGCTTTCCAACCCATTTGTAGACTATGAAAAAACAGGCAAATCTTTTAGAATAAAACATGTATATAATCTTGGGGCAAAATTTTTCTCAAAAGCACAAAAAGTACTAAACCTGGCCAGGCACTGTGGCTCATGCCAGTAATCCTAGCTCTTTGGGAGGCTGAGATGGGAGGATCACTTGAGGTCAGGAGTTTGAGACCATCCTGAGCAGCATAGTGAGACTTCATCTCTACTAAAAATTTTAAAAATTATGCACAGTGGCTCATACCTGTAATCCCAGCACTTTGGGAGGCTGAGGTGGGGGGATCACAAGGTCAGATCGAGATCATCCTAACACAGTGAAACCCCATCTCTACTAAAAATACAAAAAAAAAAAAAAAATTGCCAGGCATGGTGGTGGGCGCTTGTAGTCCTAGCTACTCAGTGACTGAGGCAGAAGAATGGCATGAACCCAGGAGGCAGAGTTTGCACTGAGCTGAGATCGTGCCACTGCACTCCAGCCTGGGTGACAGAGTGAGACTCCATCTCAAAAAAAAAAAAAAAAAAAAAAGCCAAGCATGGGGCAGACACTTGTAGTCCCAGCTACACAGAAGACTGAGGTGGGAGGATCACTTGAGCCCAGGAGTTCAAGGCTGCAGTGATGTATGATTGCACCACTGCACTCCAGCCTAGGCAACAGAGTGAGACCCTGTCCCATCCCCCCAAAAAAGTGCTAAACCCCATAAAGGAAAAAAAAGTGATAAATTGTGTGACATTAAGAACTTTTCATGGGCTGAATGCAATGGTTCACACTTGCAATCCCAGCACTTTGGAAGGCCAAGGCAAGTAGATCACTTGAGCTCAGGAGTTTGAGACCGGCCTGAGCAACATGGTGAAACCCCATCTCTACAAAAAGTACAAAATTAGTTGGGCATCGTGCATGTGCCTGTAGTCCCTGCTACTCAGGAGGTTGACGTAGGAGGATTGCTTGAGCCCAGGAGGTCAAGGCTGCAGTGAGCCATGGTCATGCCACTGCACTCCAGCCTGGGTGACAAAGTGAGACCTTGTCTCAAAAAAAAAAAAAAAGAAAGAAAGAAAGAAAAAAAAGAACCTGTCATCAAAACCATTACAAGAATGGAAAGGCAGCTGACAGAATGGGAGAAGACATATACACTATACAAAAATAAGCAAAAGACTGGAACAGGCACTTCACAAAGAGGATGGCCAGATGGCCAGCAGGGGTATAAAAAGATGCTCAACCTCATTAGTCATCAGGAGAATTCGAATTAAAACCACTGCAGACCCACCAGCACAGCCAAACTTAAAAGAACTGACAACACCTAGTGTTGGTAAGGAGCATTTACTGAGGAGACAGGAGTCAGTCCAGCCACTCCTGAAATTGCTTGGCCATTTCCACTAAAGTTGTATAACTGCTCAGCATCTGGCTCAGCAACTCTACCCCATATGCACCCAGAAGAAATGAGTCCTTCTGTGCCCCAAGAGAAGTACCTGGACATCCCAGCAGCACGTTAATACTCAAAACGGGAGCAACCAAAATTTCCATCAACAGTAAAATGGAGAAATAAATGGCAACCTGTTCATATAACAGCATTAGATGGGTGTTGTATTAGTTCATGCTCACATTTCTGTAAAGAAATACCCAAGACTGGGTATTTTATTTTATTTTATTATTTTTTGAGATGGAATCTCACTCTTGTTGCCCAGGCTGGAGTGCAGTGGCATGATCTTGGCTCACTGCAACCTTTGCCTCCCAGGTTCAAGCAATTCTCCTGCCTCAGCCTCCTGAGTATCTGGGATTACAGGCGTGCACCACCACGCCTGGCTAATTTTTCTATTTTAGTAGAGACAGGGTTTCACCATGTTAGCCAAGCTGGTCTCAAACTCCTGACCTCAGGTGATCCGCCTGCCTCAGCCTCCCAAAGTGCTGGGATTACAGGCGTGAGCCACCTCACCAGGCCAACTGGGTAATTTGTAAAGGAAAGAGGTTGAATTGACTCACAGTTGAGCATGGCTGGAGAGGCCTTAGGAAACTTACAGTCATGGTAGAAGGCAAAGGAGAAGCAGGCACCTTCTTCACAGGGCAGCAGGACGACCGAGTGAGTGCAAGCAGGGGAAATACCAGATGCTTATGAAGCCATCAGATCTTCTGAGATTCACTCATTATCACAAGAACAGCATGGGGGAACCCCCCCCAGCCCACGATCCAGTTAGCCTCCACCTGGTCCCACTCTTGATACGTGGGGATTATGGGAATTATGGGGATTACAATTCAAGACAAGATTGTGGGTGGGGACACAGTCAAACCATATCAGGTATGTTTGGTTTGAGAGAAGGTGTTGATGTGTGCCATTTGTTGGAATGTGTCACACTTGAATGAAAGACAGTGAGGAATGTCCACCTCTTCTGGGCAGACTCAGCTTTCTGAGCTGGAAAACCTAAAACAAAATCCTTATTTTGTTTGAGAAGAAAACCAAAGTCCAGAGCCGGCCAGTGACCTGCCTAAGTCCATCAGGAAATGGTAGAATGTGGACCAAAACCCACGTTTCCTGAATTCCCAGCCAGCAGTCTCTCATCAGCATTTTAAAAAATTGTAGTTAAGAATAAAAACAAAATTTACCATCATAGCCAGTTTTAAGTGTGAGTTGGATACCACTAAGCATATTCACATTGTTGTGTCACAGATCTCCAGGACTTGTTCAGCCTGAAACACTGACGCTGTACACCCATTCGAAGCTCTCCATTTCACCCTCCCTGCAGTGCCTGGTAACCATCATTCTACTGTCCGTTTCTGTCAATTTGAGTGCTTTAGATAACTCATGTCAGTGGACTCATACAGCATTGGCCTTTTTGTGCCTGGCTTATTTCACAGCATAGCAACCTCGTGGCTGATCCTTGCTGCAGGGTGTGTCCAAATTTCCTTCCTTTTCAAGGCTGAATAATATTCCACCGTACATTTTCCTTCTCCATTCATCTGCAGTTGGACCCTTGGGTTGCTTCCATCTCTTGGCTATCATAAATAATGCTGCTATGAGGCTGGGCGGGGTGGCTCATGCCTGTATTCCCAGCACTTTGGGAGACCAAGGCAAGTGGATCATGAGGTCAGGAGTTCGAAACCAGCCTGACCAACATGGTGAAACCCCGTCTCTACTAAAAATACAAAAATTAGCCAGGCATGGTGGCGCACGCCTGTAATCCCATCTACTCAGGAGGCTGAGGCAGGAGAATCACTTAAACCTGGGGGGCAGAGCTTGCAGTGAGCCGAGATCATGCTGCTGCACTCCAGCCTGGGCGACAGAGTGAGACTCCGTCTCAAAAAAAAAATAAAGCTGCTATGAACATGAGTGTGAAAATATCTCTTCAAGATCCTGCTTTCACTTCTTTTGGATATAATCCAAAAGTGGCCTCATCAACATTCCTTTTTTTTTTTTAAGATGGAGTCTCGCTCTCTCTCCCAGATTGGAGTGCAGTGGCATGATCTCGGCTCACTGCGAGCTCCACCTCCCGGGTTCACACCATTCCCCTGCCTCAGCCTCCCAAGTAGCTGGGACTACAGGTGCCTGCCACCACATCCGGCTAATTTTTTTTTTTTTTTTTTTTTTTTAATTTTTAGTAGAGACGGGGTTTCACCACGTTATCCAGGATGGTCTCCATCTCCTGACCTTGTGATTCACCTACCTCAGCCTCCCTAAGTGCTGGAATTACAGGCGTGAGCCGCCGCGCCTGGCCAACATTGTTATTTTAGACTTGTAGGTTTTACTACCTCAAGCAAACTGTGAGGCTCTAGAGTCAGACATTGATTATCTAGGTGGGTATTGCTAAGTGTTTAATAAACTATCTCCCTAAGGAAAAAAAGCCCCAAGGCATAGCATCTGCCAACACCCCCCGAGGCATGGCATCTGCCAACGTCCTTGGTAGAAATGCCCCCACCCTGGCTGGTTTCAAGCTGTCACTGTGACGTCACGGAACATGGCGTTGGGAAGAGACGCAACAACTGGTTCTTGTAAGCTGGATGTGGTGTGTGTGCCACTCAAGTTACCCGTTTTTCCTTAACACTTGCCCCAGTGTGAAGGCACACACGTCAGTGTGGACAGGGCTAGCTCTTCTCCCATAGACACAGGAGGACTTGGCAGTCAATGTGAGCCAGGAGCAGCTCCAGAATTTGCAGGGGCCCATGCAAAATGAAAATGTGGTGCTCTGGGGAAGGTTGAATAATGTCCCTGGAAAAGATATGTTCAGGGAGAGAGAATGAGGAGTTAGCGTTTAATGGGTGTAGCGTTTCAATTCTGCAAGACACAAAGAGTTCTTGGCATACACTTGTGGTCCCAACTACTCAGGAGGCTTAGCGGGGAGGATCACTTGAGCTCAGGAGGTTGAGGCTGCAGTGAGTGAGCTATGATCGTGCCACTGCACTCCAGCCTGGGCAACAGAGCAAGACTCTGAAACAAAATTAAAAAGATGAAAAGCTTCTAGAGATGGATGAACAGCGGGGTGGTGATACCACTACAAATGTACTTAATGCTACCCGTACACTGAAATTGGGTAAGATGGATCCCCAAATGCCTGTTACAAAGGCTACTGTCAAAAACATGAAAGGTAAGTGCTGGCCAGGTGTGGAGAAAAGGGAACCTCTGTGTCGTGTTGGTGGGAATGCGAATTGGGGCAGCCATTTTGGAAAACAGAATGAAGGTTTTTCAAAAATCTAAAATGAGAACTATGGTATGACCCAGCAATCCCAGTTCTGGGTGTGTATCCAAAGGGACTGGAACCAGAACATGGAGGAGACAGCGTACCGCCACGTCATTCTCAAAAACCAAGGTGTGGAAACACCCAAAGCGCCCCTCGAAGGATGAACACCTTTCCCATGTGCAGTATAACTACAAGGAAATACTGCTGAGCCTTAAAAAAGGAGGCAGGCCTCTTATTTGCTAAAACATGGGTGAACCTGGAGGACCACAGCTAAGTGAAATAAACCAGGCACAGGGCAGCAAATACCGCACGATGTCACTTACATGTGGAATCAAACAAGTCAAACTCGTGGTGATGGGCCATGTTAGGGGTCGGCCTGACTGGACTGAGGGAGGCCCGGCTCACTGCTGCAGCGTTGCTTCTGGACGTGTCTGCGAGGCTGTGTCCAGGGGAGACTGGTGTGTGAGTGGACTGAGAAAGACCCCCTCACTGTGGGTGGGCACCATCCAGTTGACTGGGGGCCAGGTTGGGACAGACAGCTGAAGAGGGAGGGACTCTCTCTCTCTCTCTCTCTCCTTCCTCTCTCTCCTCTCTCCTCTCTCTCTCCTTCCTCTCTCTCCTTTCTCTCTTTCTCTCCTCTGTCTCTTTCTCTGTCTCACTCTTTCTCTCTCTCCCTCTCTCTCCCCCCTTTCTCCCTCTCTCTCCTTCTCCCTCCCTCTCTCTTTCTCTCTCTCTGCCTCTCTTTCTCTCTCCCCTTCTTTTTCTCTCCCTCCCTCTGTCCCCTCCTCTTTCTCCTTTTCCGTCTCCCTCTCCCTCTCCCTGTCCCTCTCCCTCTCCCTGTCCCTCTCCCTCTCCCTCTCTCCCCCTTCCGGATTGGGACACCTTTCCTCTGCCTGCCCTTGGACATCAGACTCCAAGTCCTTTAGCTTTGGGATCTGGGACTTGCAGTGGGGCCTCACAGGGCTCCTGGGCCTTTGGCCTCAGATTGGCCACTGCACCGTCCCTGGGTCCAAGGCCTCCGGGCTTGAACTGAGCCCACTGCGGCCTCCCTGGTTCTCCAGCTTGCAGACCCTTGACCTCTATGAGACAATTCCCCTATCAAACCCCTCTCCTCTCCACGGCTCTGTCGCTCTGGAGAACCCTGGCTGAAGTACTCCTGGAAGCAGAGAGGAGAATGGTGGGCACCAGAGGGCGGGTGGGAGAGGGAGACCTCCCTCAAAGGACATGAAGTCTCCGCCAGACAGCAGTGAGTCCTGCCAATCTGCAGCGCGGGCAGCGGGGCGACTCGAGTGAGTAATAACGCATTGCAGACCCAAACTGCCAAAAGGTGGGCTTAACGTTTTCTCACTACAGAGACAGGATCAGTTTGTGAGGTGATAGATGTTTGAATTAGCCCGATTTGATCATCCGCCATGTATACATGTCTGAAAACATCACATCGTACCCCGTAAATATGTACAATTGTTTGTCAATAACAAAATCTTTGAAAATATGGTTAAGATGATAGATTTTATGTCACATGTATTTTACCATAATAAAAAAAATCAGAAAATAAATAAGTGCTAAGCGAAATAAGCAAGTCATAAAAAGACAAAGACTGCGTGATGCCACTTAAATGAGAAAAATCTAAAGTAGTCAAATTGACAAGGCCAGGCGTGGTGCCTCATGCCTGCAATCCCAGCACTTTGGGAGGCTGAAGTGGGTGGATCCCTTAAGCCCAAGAGTTGGAGACCTGCCATGGGCAACATGGTGAAACCCCATCTCTGCAAAAAATAGAAAGTGAGCCAGGCATGGTAGCACCTGCTTGTGGTCCCAGCTACTTGGGAGGATGAGGCAGGAGAATCACTTGAGCCCAGGGAGGTTGAGGTTGCAGTGAGTTGAGAACACACCACTGCACTCCAGCCTGGGTGACAGCGTGAGACTCTGTCTCAAAGAAAATAATAAAAATTTAAAAATTAAAGTGGTCAAATTTACAGAAACAGAAAGTAGAATGCAGCTATCAGGGACTGGGAAGAGGGAAAAGTGGGGAGCTGTTTTTTAATGAACATAAAGTTACAGTTTTTGAAGACTGTCTATCTGTATTGATATAAATACAGGTATTGATCTAGATAAAGATATTGATCTAGATACAGATATTGATATAGATATAGGTATTGATCTAGATATAGGTATCTCCAAGTCCTGACAGCATGGTTCCTGCAAATGTGGCCTTATTTGGAAATAGGGTCTCCAGATGTAATAAGGATGTTGAGATAAGATCATCCTGGACTAGAGTGGGCCCTAAATCCAGTGGCTGGATTTCTTCTAAGAGGAGGCTAGGGGAGATTTGACACAGAAATACAGAGCGGGAGCATCATGCGGATGGAGGCAGGGGCAGGTGCTGCTGCCCCCCAGCCAAGGAGCACCCAGGAATGCCAAAGGCACCGGAAGCTGGGAGAGCCTGGGCTAGATTCTCCTCAGAGCCTCCAGAAGGAGCTGACACCCTGATATTGGACTTCCAGGCTCCAGAACTGTGAGAGATGAATGTCTGCTGTTTTAAGTCACCAGCTTGTGCTGATTTGTCACAGCAGCCCTAGGTCACGCCAAAGGCTCCTCGTTCAAATGTCACGGAGGATTTCAAGGCGGGGGCAGCAGACGCAGACCCTTCCCGTATGAAGCCTGGTGACTTTGAGGGGCTGAGTCCGGGAGGCCTGCCAGCACCCCTGTGTTGGACTTGAGTCAGCCTGCAGAATTCTCAGGGTCTCTAGAGATGTGTGCAGGTTCACAGGGGAGAAGGAAGCCTGGACTGAGGGTGACTGAGGAACTGCACAGGGGACACTCAGGGATAGAGCTGGGCTGAAGAGGAGACACACTCCCCGCCCATTCCCTGCTGGACGGTGGGACGGTTTTCTTCTACCCTATGCACGTGTTACTTCTTTTTTTTTTTTTTTTTTTTTTTTTGAGACGGAGTCTTGCTCTGTCGCCCAGGCTGGAGTGCAGTGGTGCGATCTCGGCTCACTGCAAGCTCCGCCTCCCAGGTTCACGCCATTCTCCGGTCTCAGCCTCCCAAGTTAGCTAATTTTTTGTGTTTTTAGTAGAGACACCCACCACCATGCCCGGCTAATTTTTGTGTTTTTAGTAGAGACGGGGTTTCACTGTGTTAGCCAGGATGGTCTCGATCTCCTGACCTCGTGATCCACCCACCTCGGCCTCCCAAAGTGCTGGGATTACAGGGGTGAGCCACCGCGCCTGGCTGTGTTACTTTTTCTTTTTCTTTTTTCTTTTTTGAGATGGAGTCTCGCTCTGTCGCCCAGGCTGCATTGCAGTGGACAGATCTCAGCTCACCGCAAGCTCCGCCTCCCAGGTTTACTCCATTCTCCTGCCTCAGCCTCCCAAGTAGCTGGGACTACAGGCGCCCACCACCTCACCGGCTAGTTTTTTGTATTTTTAAGTAGAGACGGGGTTTCACCGTGTTAGCCAGGATGGTCTCGATCTCCTGACCTCGTGATCTGCCCGTCTGGGCCTCCCAAAGTGCTGGGATTACAGGCTTGAGCCACCATGCCCAGCGTATGTTACTTTTTCAATGATGTTTTTAAAACCTCGTTTAAACAGCTTGGTTCTCTGTGAAGGAGTCTTTGGACAAGGAGGGGGGGCTACCAGGAAGTCAGCATTTTGGATGATGTTTTGATGTTTTACCAGGAGAAGATGGTCTTGTGTGATTTATGTCATCGAAATAACGTAACATAAAAAGACAGGCCAGGCCAGTCACGGTGGCTCAAGCCTGTAATCCCAGCACTTTGGGAGGCCGAGACAGGCGGATCACGAGGTCAGGAGATCAAGACCATCCTGGCTAACACAGTGAAACCCTGTCTCTACTAAAAAATACAAAAAACTAGCCGGGGAGGTGGCAGGCGCCTGTAGTCCCAGCTACTCGGGAGGCTGAGGCAGGAGAATGGCGTGAACCCAGGAGGTGGAGCTTGCAGCGAGCTGAGATCGCACCACTGCGCTGCAGCCTGGGAGACAGAGCCAGACTCGTCTCAAAAAAAAAAAAAGGCCAGGTGCGGTGGCTCATGCCTGTAATTCCAGCACTTTGAGAGGCCAAGGAGGGTGGGTCACCTGAGGTCAGGAGCTTGAGACCAGCCTAGCCAACATGGTGAAACCCCATCTCCGCTAAAAATACAAAAAATTAGCTGGGCGTGGTGGCGCATGCTCGTAGTCCCAGCTACTTGGGAGGCTGAGGCAGGAGAATCGCTTGAATCTAAGAGGCAGAGGTTGCAGTGGGCAGAGGTTGCAGTGAGCCAAGATTGCACTACAGCCTGGGCGACAGAGCCTTGCTCTGTCTCACAAAAAAAAAAAAAAAAAAAGAAAGAAAGGTCCGGGCGCGGTGGCTCAAGCCTGTAATCCCAGCACTTTGGGAGGCCGAGACGGGCGGATCACAAGCTCAGGAGATCGAGACCATCCTGGCTAACCCGGTGAAACCCCGTCTCTACTAAAAAGTACAAAAAACTAGCCGGGCGAGGTGGCGGCGCCTGTAGTCCCAGCTACTCGGGAGGCTGAGGCAGGAGAATGGCGGGAACCCGGGAGGCGGAGCTTGCAGTGAGCTGAGATCCGGCCACTGCACTCCAGCCTGGGCGACAGAGCGAGACTCCGTCTCAAAAAAAAAAAAAAAAAAAAAAAAAAAAAAAAAAAAGGAAAATAAAAAAGAAATGCTATTAATGAAGTTTGAACATTGATGGCAGAAAGGCTCTGCGCCTTAAGATCAAGTGACTGCTGAGTTTCAAACTTCACACTCCTCCAACTTCCTCCACCACCACAAAACCCTCTCTCCTGACCCTCCACCTTGGTGCCCACTCATCTGAGAAAGGAGAGGTTGTCAAACACCCTGGCCCTCTGCTCCCACCATGATGAGTGGATCTGCCTCTAGTCTGTCCTTGCCTTCTTTCTGCCTGTTAGGATGGAGGAGGTGACCTTCTGTCCACCCATGGGATCCCTTGAGGGTGACATGGAAGCTGGGCACACAGAAAGACTGGGCTCACACAGAGGCGAGGGCCTGGGGTTTTCTCAGAGGCTGGACAGGCTTCCAGGGAGCAGAAATCAGCCATCCTCACGGTGCCCTACCCGGATCCCTGATCCACAGAAATGGGGAGAGGATAAAATGGTTGCTGTCTTACCTGCTAAGTTTGGGGTGAGTGGCTTGTGTCAGTAGATAACAGGCACCCCTCACTGTCTGACAACACCACCTCTGTATCCACTTCTAGCCCTTGGGATTTACAAAGGAAGCTCAGTGTTAATCACTGCCTGCTAGGCACAGAGAGCCTTGGGAAGGGAACCCCTCAGGTTCCCGCATAAAAATGCTTTAGGAGTCTCTGAGACCATCGGCTCATCCATTAGGGAGCGGAGGCTCAGAGCTCCTGAAGGCAGTAAAACCTGGGTAGGCACAGCAGCCAGTTCTTGCCTCAAGGAGGAAGGAGAGACACAGTCCTTGGGACCCCAGCCCAGCCGAGGTTGGGCTAAGGGCAGCAGCCGCATCCCTTCCAAGATTTTGGGGGTCTTTAAAGAAAATTGAGGATGCTACATTGGGTGGGGAGCCCACAGGCTGCAAAGGAAACAGACCTGAACGAACAACACAACAGCTGTGTCCATTGCAACTCAGGCTGCAGCAGACGCCTGAGGACCATCCAAGCCTGCTGAGGCCAGGGGCGGAGCCTGGCTCACTGCACCAGGACAAGCTGCTCTTGCCCAGCTTGCCCTGCTGGTTTGCACCAGCCCCACGAGGGGAAGAGGGGAGACGCAAAACACATTCACACATATGTCTGCTCCCAAGCACTCACTCTCACACTCATCTACACACGCACCTACACACACTTCTGTACACTCACCTGCACACACCCACACACGCTCCTGTACACTCACCGGCACACTCACCCACACATGCTCCTCTATACTCACTGCCACACACGATCACACACGCTCCTGTAGACTCAACTGCAGACTCACCCACACACGCTCCTGTACACTCACCGGCACACACAATCACATATGGTCTTGTACACTCACCTGCACATGCACTCACATGCGCTCCTGTACACTCACCTGTACACACACACTCCTGTACACTCACCTGTACACACACACTCCTGTAGACTCACCTGTACATGCACTCACATGCACTCCTGTACACTCACCTGCACATGCACTCACATGCGCTCCTGTACACTCACCTGCACACACACTCCTGTACACTCACCTGCACGCACTTGTACATTCACCTGCATGCCCTCACACACACTCCTGTACACTCACCTGTACATGCACTCACATGCACTCCTGTACACTCACCTGTACATGCACTCACATGCACTCCTGTACACTCACCTGCACATGCACTCACATGTGCTCCTGTACACTCACCTGCACACACACTCCTGTACACTCACCTGCACGCACTTGTACATTCACCTGCATGCCCTCACACACACTCCTGTACACTCACCTGCACACATGCACACATACTCTTGTACACTCACCGGCACACACAATCACACAGGCTCCTGTACACTCACCTGCACACACACACGCTCCTGTACACTCACTGGAACACACAATCACATGCACTCCTGTACACTCACCTGCACACACACACGCTCCTGTACACTCACCTCCATGCACACACACGTGCTCCTGTACACTCACCTGCACACACACACACTCCTGTACACTCACATGCACACTCACACTCCTGTACACTCACCTGCACACACACACGCTCCTGTACACTCACCTGCACACACACACGCTCCTGTACACTCACCTCCATGCACACACACGTGCTCCTGTACACTCACCTGCACACACACACACTCCTGTACACTCACATGCACACTCACACTCCTGTACACTCACCTGCACACACACACGCTCCTGTACACTCACCTGCACACACACACGCTCCTGTACACTCACCTCCATGCACACATACGTGCTCCTGTACACTCACCTGCACACTCACGCTCTTGTACACTCACCTGCACCCACTCACGCTCCTGTACACTCACCTGCACACACTCACACTCCTGTACACTCACATGCACACACACTCACACTCCTCTACACTCACATGCACACTCACACTCCTGTACACTCACATGCACCCACTCACGCTCCTGTACACTCACCTGCACCCACTCACGCTCCTGTACACTCACCTGCACACACTCACACTCCTGTACACTCACATGCACACACACTCACACTCCTCTACACTCACATGCACACACACTCACACTCCTCTACACTCACACGCACACTCACACTCCTGTACACTCACCTCCATGCACACACACACACGCTCCTGTACACTTACCCTGCACACACACACTCCTGTACACTCACCTGCACACACACATGCTCCTGTACACTCACCTGCACACACACATGCTCCTGTACACTCACCTGCATGCACACACATTCATGCTCCTGTACACTCACCTGCACACACACACGCTCCTGTACACTCACCTGCACACACACTCACACTCCTATACACTCACCTGCACACACACACACTCCTGTACACTCACCTGCACACACACGCACTCCTGTACACTCACCTGTGCTCCTGTATACTCAGTTGCACACACACACATATGCTCCTGTGTGTATGACTGTGACTGTATATATGAGCTATATGTACGTGTGTACACACGCGCACACACACACATAGTCATGCACCACATAATGACGTTTGGGGCAACAACAGACTGCGTATATAATGGTTGTCCCATAAGATTACAGTGGAGCTGAGAAATTCCTTTCTCCAAGTGACATCATAGCCGTCCCAGGGCAATGCGTGACTCATGTTTGTAGTGACGTGGCTGTAAACAAACCTAATGACTCATGTTTGCGGTGAGGTGGCTGTAAACAAACCTGCGTTACCACTCACGTAGAAGTCTAGCACATATAATTATGCACAGTACATAATTCTTGGTAATGATAATAAACGACTATGTTACTGGTTTATATGTTTGCTATGCTATAATTTTTATTTTTTGTTGTATTTTATTTTGTTTTTTTTTTTAAACAGTGTCTCACTCTGTTGCCCAGGCTGGAGAGGAGTGGCACGATCTTGGCTCACTGAAACCTCTGTCCCCTGAGTTCAAGTCATTCTCCTGCCTCAGCCTTCCCAGTAGCTGGGATTACATGTCCGCACCACCACGCCTGACTAATTTTTGTATTTTTAGTAGAGACAGGGTTTCACCACGTTGAGCAGGCTAGTCTCAACCTCCTGACCTCAAGTGATCCACCTGCCTCAGCCTTCCAGAGTGCTGGATTACAGGCATGAGCTACTGCGCCAGCCTATTTTATTGTATTTTTGAGACAGGGTCTTACTCTGTCACCTAGGGTGGAGTGCAGTGGTGTGATCACAGCTCACTGCAGCCTCATACTCCTGGGCTCAGGAGATCCTTCCACCTCAGCCTCCCAGGTAGCTGGGACTACAGGTATGTGCCACCATGCCTGGTTAATTTTTTTTTCTGTCTTGTAGAGACAGGTTTTCACTATGTTGCCCAGGCTGATCTCAAACTCCTGGGCTCAAGCAGTCCTCCCACCTCGTCCTCCTTAAGTGCTGGGATTATAGGTTTGAGCCACTGCGCCCAGCCTTTATTGTTATTTTAGAGTGTTCTCCTTTCACTTATTTAAAAAAAAAAAAAGTTAACTGTAAAGCAGTGAGGCAGGTCCTTCAGGAGGTATCCAGAAGGTGGCCCTGTTATCACAGGAGAGGAAGGCTCCCCCTGAAGACCTTCGAGTGGGGCAGGGTGTGGAGGTGGAGGACAGTGCCAGGGATGATCCTGACCCTGTGTAGATCTAGGCTAACGTGTGTGCTTGTGTCTCAGTTTTTAACAAGCAAGTTTTAAAATTAGAAAATAAAACAAAATAAAAGATTTTAAAAATTGGAAAGAGCTTATAAAATAAAAATAAAAATAAAAATATTTTATTTACATTTTCCTGCACAATGTGTT
This sequence comes from Chlorocebus sabaeus, assembly GCF_047675955.1. Classification (NCBI taxonomy): domain Eukaryota; kingdom Metazoa; phylum Chordata; class Mammalia; order Primates; family Cercopithecidae; genus Chlorocebus; species Chlorocebus sabaeus. Next base: position 2,089,857 of record NC_132905.1, on the reverse strand, counting down.
CATGTTTTTAGCTGTTAATACAAAAAAATCAAAAAGTTTTTAAAAGCTCATAAAGTAAAAAAAGTCATAGTAAGCTAAGGTTTATTATTGAGGAAAGAATATATATACACATATCTATGTGTACATATTATATATATCTTTGGAGATGGCATCTCACTCTGTCACCCAGGCTGGAGTCCCCCGGCACTGTCATAGCTCCTTGCAGCCTCAAACTCCTGGGCTCAAGTAATTCTCCCACCTCAGCCTCCCAAGCAGCTGGGAATACAGGCATGTACCACCATGCCCAGCTGATATTTTTGTTTTTTAATTTTTAGTAGAGACAAGGTTTCGCTATGTTGCCCAGGCTGGTCTCAAATCCTGAGCTCAGGTGGTCCTCCTTCCTTGGCCTCCCAAAGTGCTGGGATTACAGACGTGAACCACTGCACCTGGCCAAAAAAAAAAAATTATTTTTATAAATTTAGTGTAGCCTAAGTGTTTGGTGTTTATAAAGCCAACAGGAGTTACAGCAATGTCCTAGGTCTTCACATTCACTCCCTGACTCGCACACAGCAATATCCAGTCCTCCAAGCTCTATCCACTCCCTGACTCGCACACAGCAATATCCAGTCCTCCAAGCTCTATCCATGGTCAGTGCCCTACACAGGTGTCCTTTTAATCTTTGTACCACATATTTACTTTAACTTTTCTTTTCTTTTTTTTTTCTTTTTTTTTTTTTTTTGAGATGGAGCCTTGCTCTGTTGTGCAGACTGGAGTGCAATAGCATGATCATGGCTCACTGCAACCTCCACCTCCTTGTTTCAAGCGATTCTCCCTCCTCAGCCTCCTGAGTAGCTTGGGATTACAGGTGTGCACCACCATGCCTGGCTAATTTTTGCATTTTTAGTAGAGACAGGGTTTCACCATGTTGGCCAGGCTTGTCTTGAACTCCTGACCTCAGGTTATCCACCCCCTTGGCCTCCCAAATGCTGAGATTACAGGCGTGAGCCATCATGTCCAGCCAGCTTTAACTTTTCTGTTTAGATATGTCTAAATACAGAAATATGTATTGCTGTCTTAGTCCATTTTCTGTTGCTTATAACAGAATACCTGAAACTTGGTAATTTTTTTTTTTCTTTTTTGAGACAGAGTTTAGCTCCATCGCCCAGGCTGGAGTGCTGTGGCGCAATCTCAGCTCACTGCAACCTCTGCCTCCCAGGTTCAAGCGATTCTCCTGCTTCAGCCTCCCGAATAGCTGGGATTACAGGCACCCGCCACCATGCCCATCTAATTTTTGTATTTTTAGTACAGATGGGGGTTTCACTGTGTTGGCCAGGCTGGTCTCGAACTCCTGACCTTGTGATCCGCCCACCTTGGCCTCCCAAAGTGCTGGGATTACAAGGATGAGCCACTGTGCCCAGCTGAAACTGGTTTATAAAGAAAATAAATGTATTTCTTACAGTTCTGGAGGTTGGAAGTTCTATGTGGAGGGGATGCATCTAGTCAGGGCCCTCTTGCTGGTGGGCAACCTGCAAAGTCCTGAGGTGGTACCAGCATTACATGGTAAAGGGGCTGAGCCTGCTAGCTCAGGTCTTGTCTTTTCTTTTCTTTTCTTTTTTTTTTGAGACAGGCTTGCTCTGTTGCCCAGGCTGGAGTGCAGCGGCGCGATCTCGGCTCACTGCAAGCTCTGCCTCCCAGGTTCACGCCATTCTCCTGCTTCTGCCTGTCAAGTAGCTGGGACTACAGGTGCCCACCACCACACCTGTAGTTTTTGTAATTTTAGTAGAGACGGGGTTTCACCGTGTCAGCCAGGATGGTCTCAATCTCCTGACCTCGTGATCCGCCCACCTCGGCCTCCCAAAGTGCTGGGATTACAGGTGTGAGCCACTGCGCCCGGCTCAGGTGTTTTCTTATTGCTAAGCCACCAGTCCCATTCCTGTGATCACTCAGTAATCCACTGACTCATTAACTAATTCATGAATGAATTAATTCATTCTGAGGGCACAGCCCCCATGACTCAATCCCCTTTTAAAGGCCACATCACTCAATATCACCACCGGGGGATCAAGCTTCTATGTGGGTTCGGAGGGGACAAGCATTTGAGCCGCAGCACGTGCCTGGAGTGCTCAGTGCAGCAGCATGCTGGCTGTGCAGGTTGACAGGCTAGGAGCAATAGGCTCTACCGTACGGCCTATGCGGGTAGGTTCTACCGTGTAGGTTTGTGTAAGCACACTCCATGACGTTTGCACAAGGACAAAGTTGCCTAACGACACATTTCTCAGGACATAGCCCCATCATTAAGTGGCACATGATTGTATATGTACATACCTCCTATGGGCCCCTTTTCACTGGAAAACCCTGATTAACACAGAAGGTGGTACCAAGAAGTGGGGTGCCACTGTAACAAACACCTAAAAACGCAGAAGCAGCGTTGGAAGTGGGTAGCGGGGTAGAGGCCGGAAGAGTTGTGCAGTGCATGCTTAGAGAAACCGAGATGGTCATGAAGGGATTTTAATGGTGAATCTGGTGAGGGCTCAGAGAAGAAAGAGGAGGCCAGAGAGAAAGCCTCTGTCTACTTAGCGAATATGCAATCAATGACCAGACCGTTGGGAGAAATGTGGACAGTCGGGTCATTCTCATGAGGTCTCAGACGGAAATGAGGAACATGTTATTGGACGACGGAGAAAAGATGATCCTGATTATAAAGAGGCAGAGAATGTGGCTGAATTGTGCTCATGTTCCAGTGGTACAGGAAAGGTAGAGAACTTGTCAGTGATGAAATTCGGTTTGAGTTGAGAGGATTGCTAAGCAGTGTGAAAGGACTGGCTGGGTTCCTCCTGACGGTTACAGCAAAATGTAAGAAGAGAGAAATGACTGATGAGGGAATTACTAAGCAAAAAGGAACTAGAACTTAAAGATGTGGAAAATGGGCCAGGCGGTGGCTCACGCCTGTAATCCCAGCACTTTGGGAGGCCGAGGCGGGTGGATGACAAGGTCAGGAGATCGAGACCATCCTGGCTAACACGGTGAAACCCCATCTCTACTAAAAATACAAAAAATTAGCCGGGCGTGGTGGCAGGTGCCTGTAGTCCCAGCTACTCGGGAGGCTGAGGCCAGAGAATGGCATGAACCCGAGAGGCGGAGCTTGCAGTGAGCTGAGATTGCACTACTGCACTGCAGCCTGGGCAGCAGAGCGAGACTCCGTCTCAAAAAAAAAACAGATGTGGAAAATGGTCAGCCTATCCACCAGTATTGCAACAAATGAGAAAGAATATTTGACAAAAAGACTAAGGGTGTGGTCATCAACCAGTGGAGAAGGAGATTTGTGTGCGTGTGAACCTCGGACTCTATCAGCCACCCAGTGGGAACACTGCAGCTTAAACTGTAGGGAAAGGAGATGGGAAGGAATGAAGAAATGAAGGAATTGGACTTCTTGGATTTTACGGGTCGGGACCATAGAGCTGCTCTATGCAAACGTGCTCCATTCTTCAAGACAGTGGAAGAAAGACCCCAAAGGTGAATCCGAGCTCATCAGTGCTGCCCCCCTGATTTCAAAAGGGGGCCATCACCTCACTTTCAGCAAACCAGAGGACCTTTGCCCAAAGCCATGGGGGCCTGCCTCTGACCAGCAGAGCCCTGGGGGTGGAACCTCTGCCTGGCAGAGCTGCATGGGTGGGGTTGCCGCCTCAGTGCACCTGGCAGGAGGAGCACAGAGCCAAAGAGGAGTATTTTGGCTTGGAGTTTTCCTTGGAGTTTTCTTTGGAGTTTTCCAAGTCTGGGTTTCAACTTGCTTGGATCCATCGCTTCCTTCTTCCCTATTTCTCCCTTTTGGGATGGGAATGTCTATCTTCTGCCTGTCCCACCATTTTTGTTTGTTTTTGTTTGCTTTTGGGATGGGAATGTCCCACTATTTTTGTTTGTTTGTTTGCTTTTGAGACAGAGTCTTGCTCTGTCGCCCAGGCTGAAGTGCAGCGGCATGATCTTGGCTCACTGCAACTTCTACCTCCCGGGTTCAAGCAACTATCCTGCCTCAGCCTCCCTAGTAGCTGGGATTATAGGCACCCACCAGTATGCCCAGCTAATTTTTGTATTTTTGGTAGAGACGGGGTTCCACCATGTTGCCCAGGCTGGTCTCAAACTCCTGACCTCAAGTGATCTGCCCACCTTGGCTTCCCAAAGTACTGGGATTACAGGCGTGAGCCACCAGGCCCAGCCCCCATCATTGTATTTTGGAAGCACATAACTTGTTTGGTTAAAAGGCCTTGCGGCTGGAGGGGAGTTTTGCCTTGTATGAATTGTTCCCTGAGTCTCACCTGTATCTGATTTAGACGATATTTAGATGAGTCTTGGACCTCACACCTTAGAGTAGAACCTGCAGCAAGCCTAAGGCATGCAAAGCTGTTGGCATGGAATGAATGTATTTTGCATGGGAAGAATAGATAAATTTGGGGAGGTTGGGATGGAATGTTTGTGTGTCCCCACAATTCCTATGTTGAAGTCTGATCTCCAGTGTGATGGTATCTGGAGGTGGGGCCTTTGAGAGGTGATCATCATCAGCTGACGCCAACAGGGACTAGCGCCCTTTGAGCGTCTCCAGAGAGCAAGCCTCTCGGCTCTCCACCATGTGAGGGTGCACTGAGACGCTGAGAAGGGTACAAGCTGGAAGAGGGCGCCCACAAGAACCCAAGCATGCTGGCACCGAGATCTCAAACTTCCAGCCTCCAAAACTGTAAGAAGTAAATTCCTGTTGTTTACAAGCCACACAGTCTGCGGCACTTTGTTATGGCAGCCCATAGAGCGGCCATATGAGAGACCAGGGCAGGTGAGTTAAATGAAGTCTTTCACTAGGGGAAGCCATCGAGAAAGCTTCCTGAGGCTCAGAGTGTTGCTTCTATTCTACTTCTTGGGTGGTGTGTTGGGTCCAGGGGTGTGCACTTTCTTCTTATTTTTTTTTTTTTTTAGTTGCATGTGTGATATATACATTCTTTTATACACACCCTGATATGTGTGCTGTTTTAATTTTTTTTTTTGAGACGGAGTTTCGCTCTTGTCACCTGGGCTAGAGTACAATGGCACAATCTCAGCTCACTACAACCTCCACCTCCCGGGTTCAAGTGATCCTCCTGTTTCAACCTCCTGAGTAACTGGGATTACAGGTGGCTGCCACTATGCCCGGTTAATTTTTGTATTTTTAGTAGAGACGGGGTTTCACCATGTTGCCCAGGCTGGTCTTGAACTCCTGACCTCAAGTGATCCACCCACCTCAGCCTCCCAAAGTTCTGGAATTACAGGTGTGAGCCACTGCGCCCAGCCTGCACTCTTTTAATATTAAAAACATTTATTATTTATTTATTTATTTATTTATTTTGAGATGGAGTCTTGTTCTGTCGCCCAGGCTGGAATGCAGTGGCATGATCTCGGCTCACTGCAACCTCTTCCTCCCGGGTTCACGCCATTCTCCTGCCTCAGCCTCCCGAGTAGCTGGGACTACAGGCCCCTGCCACCAGGCGTGGCTAATTTTTTGTATTTTTAGTAGAGACGGGGTCTCACCATGTTAGCCAGGATGGTCTCGATCTCCTGACCTTGTGATCTGCCCGTCTCAGCCTTCCAAAGTGCTGGGATTAGAGGTGTGAGCCACCGCGCCCAACCTAAAAACATTTAATATTAAACAGTAAAGCAGATGCTCACACGCACAGACTTGTATATGTGCCTGCACCTGCACAGGTGTACACACAGGTGTGCCCAGCCTCTCTCAGGAGCTCTGCCAGCAGGTGTCAGTGGGACCCAGCCGCCTGCATATTCTGCAAAGATTGTTCAGATGATTCTCACAGCTCCCGAAATTGAGACCTCCTGCTCTACAACAAAAGGTGCTTGTGCTCCCAAATCTTTTCCCTCAGGCTTCCCAAAATGAAGGATAATTGAAACACATCATTTGCTCTTTGCATGAGAAGCCAAAGTGAGTAATGTGCTGTACGAGGCTAGAAGTCATGAAGAGGCTGATGAATGTAATCTCATACATTAAAACCTTTCCCAAATTCATATGAATCTGCATTGTAATGTTCGTATTTTATAAAATGCAGTGTGGGGTTCAGGAACAGTTTGCAAAATGAATGTCCTCCCTCAATAAACCAGGCACATTTTTTTTTTTCCAGCTTAAAAAACAGGAAAGCCAGAAGCGGTGGCTCACACCTATAATCCCAGCACTTTGGAAGGCCAAGGCAGGTGGATCACCTGAGGTCAGGAGTTCGAGATCAGCCTGGCCAACACAGTAAAACCCTGTCTCCATTAAAAATATGAAAAATTAGCTGGGCATGGCAGTGCATGCCTGTAATCCCAACTACTCGGGAGGCTGAGTCAGGAGAATCACTTGAACCCAGGAGGTGGTGGTTGCAGTGAGCTGAGATCGCACCACTACCCTCAGCCTGGGCGACAGAGGAGACTCCGTCTCAAGAAAAGAAAAAACAGCTCTGGAGCCGAGTTCCCACAAAGCAGCACTGTCTGTCTGTTTAGAGCCAGGGCTTCTTGACAAGCCACTTCATTTTCCTGAGTGTCAATGTATTTATCCGTAAAATTAAAATTTGCTTTTAAGTTTTAAAAAAATGGCCTGGGGTGACAACTGCCCCACCCCCTAGGATAGGACCTGTGCCCCTCAAATCTGCCTGCTCCCCAGCATAACCGCCATCCCTACTAGTGAGTCTATGACCCCTGGGCCTAGGGAGTTAGGGTGACTATGGGCAGCTCGAGGCCCCTTCTCCCCTCCACTGTACAGGGGCAGCCTCGGAGCCCTTCACTCCTCAGGCCTGGGCTGGTGTCCCTCCGTGACTGCTGTGGGGGCTGGGGACGCATGCCAGCCTCATGGGGTGGGCACGCCAGCCGGGGAGCCAGAAAGAACATGAGACAAAGATGGGTTGAGTGCAGGGTGGACTCAGGGTGGCAGGGAGGAGCTGCTGGCCGTTTGTGCTGGGTGGCCTCTCCAAGATGAAGTCAGAGCAGAGAAGGCTGAGGCCCCGCCACATGGGATCTGGAGGAAGTCTCCAGGCAGGGGCAGTAGATGAGAGGGCACCAAGGCAGGAGTGGCCTCAGGGGACAGCAGGGGGACCCGAGTGGCACCTCAAGGGTGAGGAGCAGGGAGATGGGCGGTTGGGCAGATCCCCAGGCCTCTCCATGCTCCAGAAGGGATCCCCCCTGGCCTTGTGTGCACCAGGTGAGGGGCCAGGGCAGAGGAGGGCCAGGCGGAGGCTCCTCCTGTAACACAAGCAAGGTGACCGCGGCAGGGGCCGGGTGGCTGCAGGTTAGGTGTTATTGGATTCTGCATAGGTGTAGAAAGTCAGGGCATTGAGATTTCCTGGCCCCGGCTGTGAGAGAAAGACAGGGGGTCATGGAGAGCTCCAGGGCCTTTGCCTGAGCACTGGTGGTGGGGACCAATGCCACTGGGGCGGGTGGAGACAAATCTGCATTCCTAGCATCAGAACAGCAGTCCTTTGCGCACAGCCCCAGGTGGATGGGAACTGGCGGTCCGGGAGCCGTGGGGGCTGCAGCTCAGGGAGAAGCCCCCACACAGTGAGGATGCACATGGCCAGGCCAGGACTGGGCACTGAGCTCCAGGAGGAACCCAAGGGAGACCAGAAGTGGGGCCAGCAGAAAGAGGAAACCAGGGGATGCTGGGGAGCCCGGCAGCAGTAGGAGGGGGACTGCGGCCGAGCTGCCCCTCCCCACTCCAGAGGACAGCTTAAGGGACTTAATCTCTAGGAGGTCATGGGTGACCTTGACCACAACAGCATCAGCTTGCGGCAGAACGGCAGTGATCACGGGGGCGGTTCCTCTGTGGAGTTTGCAGAAAAGGGGAGGTGAGCTTGCCGGGGATAGGGGGTTACAGGAGGGGGATTTAGAGTCAGCAAAATTGCAGGATACCTGGGGGCTACTAGGGATGGCTCTGAAGAGAGGGGAAAGCTGAAGTTCCCAGGAGAGGACTCAGCAGAAGGGAAGGGAGCCCAGGGGGGCCAGGGGAGGAGCCGTCTGCAAGGAAGGAGACAAGAGATGGGGGGAATGGGAAGGGGAGGAGGGAGGCGGGGGGGTAGGGGAAAGGAGGGGGAGGTGGGAGGGGGCCCTTGGGAAAGGAGGAAGAGTTAGGTGTTGGGGGAGGCGGGAGTAGGGGATTCATGGGAGGCGGGAGGGGCTGCCTGTAAGGACTTGGACTCAGCCAGGCGCACAAACAGTAAGCAAGGAATGATCTCAGGCCTGACTTTTACAACCACTTCAGAACAAAACCAAAGACAGTAAACACAGTGAAGTCATCCAGTGCATGTGAAGGGAAAAAAAAATATTGCTTTCTTCGTCCAAACAGTGAATGTTCTTAGCATTTCTGAGAAACTCAGGTCACTGCGGATACCAATCGGGGAGTGCTTCCTGGAAGAGGTGGGAGTACGGGCAGAAATCAGCCAAGTAGAGGGGAGGTGGGCTGAGCAAAGGCCCCAGATGGAGGAGGAGGAGGAGTGGACAGGCCAGTGTGGGGAGGGTCTGCGTCTGCTGGGAGCAGAGAGAAGCCCTATCACATCTGCTCCTTCCTTGGGAGGTCTTCTCATCTTCCTAGAGGGAGCAGCGCCCCCATCCTGCTCCTCCCACCTCCCTGCAGCCTGCGCCTGCCCATCAAGAAGCCTTACCCCGTCTTAAGCGCACGCTTGGGTGTACGTTGGTCTCTGCCACCGGCCGCAGTTGGTCTCTGCCGGCTCAGCGAGGGAGAGCCCTGCTGTGTTCAGCTCTTCATTGTGTTTCCAGACCCAACACAAAGCATAAATATATGAATGAATAATAGAAATGGATGGATGGGGGCCGGGCGCGGTGGCTCAAGCCTGTAATCCCAGCACTTTGGGAGGCCGAGACGGGCGGATCACGAGGTCAGGAGATCGAGACCATTCTGGCTAACACGGTGAAACCCCGTCTCTATTAAAAAAAAAAATACAAAAAACTAGCCGGGCGAGGTGGCGGGCGCCTGTAGTCCCAGCTACTAGGGAGGCTGAGGCCGGAGAATGGCGTAAACCCGGGAGGCGGAGCTTGCAGTGAGCTGAGATCCGGCCACTGCACTCCAGCCTGGGCGAGAGAGCGAGACTCCGTCTCAAAAAAAAAAAAAAAAAAAAAAAAGAAATGGATGGATGGATGGATGGATGCATGCATGCATGGATGGATGGATAGATGGGCAGATAGATGGGTGAATGAACAGATAGGTGGGTAGGTGGATAGATGGATACGTGCAATGAATAGAAGGATAAGCGAATTCATGGACAAATGAGTAGATGTGTGACTGGATGCATGGATAGATGCATATGTAGCTGAACATCAGTTCAACCCTATTTTCTTAGGACTAGGTTGTTGTCTTTTACACCCCCAAAAAACCTTTATCCAAATATCTCTCTCACATTACTTTTCTCTTTCTCTTTGTTCTCTAGAAGTTCTTGCCTGTAACCTTTATTTCTGGACATAATTACAAATAACCTTACATTGTTATTTAAATTCTTCATGTTTACACATTTAGCTTATAAATAATTCAAGAGGCTAATGCTGCCTTTGAACCACAGACTCACTACCAGAGTGATAAATCAACCATGTTTGAGCCTCTGTGGACTTGGCAATGTTCTAATCATTAAGATAACGAGGCCAGGCACGGTAGCTCACGCCTGTAATCTCAGCACTTTGGGAGGCTGAGAGTTCAAGACCAGCCTGGGCAACATAGTGAGACCCCATCTCTACAAAAATAAAAATATCAGCCGGGCATGGTGGTGGGCGCCTGTAATTCCAGCTACATGACAGGTTGAGGCAGGAGAATGACTTGAACCCGGGAGGTGGAGGTCGCGCCATTGCACTCCAGCCTGGGCGACAAAAGTGAACCTCCATCTCAAATAAATAAATAAATCAGTTGGGCATGGTTGCACATGTCTGCAGTCTCAGCTACTCAGACGACTGAGGCAGGAGGATTGCTTGAGCCCAGGAGGTCGATGCTGCAATGAGCCGTGACCACACCCCTACACTCCAGCCTGGGCTACAGAATGAGATCCTGTCTCAGAAAAAAAAAAAGAGGCCGGGCGCGGTGGCTCAAGCCTATAATCCCAGCACTTTGGGAGGCCGAGACGGGCGGATCACGAGGTCAGGAGATCAAGACCATCCTGGCTAACACGGTGAAACCCCGTCTCTACTAAAAATACAAAAAACTAGCCGGGCGAGGTGGCGGGCGCCTGTAGTCCCAGCTACTCGGGAGGCTGAGGCAGGAGAATGGCGTGAACCCGGGAGGCGGAGCTTGCAGTGAGCTGAGACCCGGCCACTGCAGTCCAGCCCGGGATACAGAGCAAGACTCCGTCTCAAAAAAAAAAAAAAAAAAAAAAGAAAAAAGAAAAAAAAGACAAAGTGTTCTGCTTGAGCTCTTCTTGGGGACTGGGCCTGCTCTGGGATGCATTCTGCAGAGATATCCCTGCCTGGTCTTCAGACATAAGGGGCCTCACTCAAACCCTTTGAAGCTCCCCATTGCCTCTTGCCCAGTCTCTCCTTGGCCCACGCATACCCGTGCCCCCACTTTAACCCTCCCAGCCTTATCTCACCCTACGCCACCTGCACCCCTGCCCCTCCAGCCACTCTGGTCTCCTTCTAGCTCCCCAGAGGTGCCATCTTTCCTTGTGCCACAGGACCTTTGCCATGCAGTTTCCTGTCTTTGCCTCATTAACCTCCATGCATTCTTCAATTTGGGGCTCAGCTGTCACTTCCTTGGGGTCCCTGTAGGGTCAGGCCTCAGGCACCCTCTCCTTGTCTTCTATGTGCTTGCTTGGCCGCCCATCGTTAGTCAGCCAGGTGAGTATCTGGTTTACCTCTCCTTCCCTCTCTCAACTGGATGCTCCATGAGGGCAACCCCAGCCTGGTTTCCCTCATCATGTACCTCCCAGAGTAAGGGGTATCTACAGAGCCCCAGAAAAGGGACTCCTGGGAAGGCAGGGGGGTGCCTGGCTGTACTCTACTGCCATTTGATGCCCTGAGGGGAGAGTGCATCAGGCTGCCCCATGCACCTGCCGGTCCCTACCTGCCTGGGATCAGGGTCAAGTCAACTTCTTACCCTGATTTGGCTTCCAGGAGAGACAGCCCACGGACTCGGGCACAGAAGTAACCAGCACTCCAGGGAGCTCCATCTTGTGGAGTGGCATCTGGGGAGGCATCTGGTTTTGCCACCTGATGAAATCTGGTCATTTAAAAGTATGTGGCATACCAGCCTTGCTCCCGTTCTCACCATGTGATGTATCTCCTCCCACTTCTTTTGTCACTATGACTGGAAACTTCCTGAGACCTCCCAAGAAGCAGATGCCACTATGCTTCCTGTAAAGCCTGCAGAACCATGAGTCAATTAAACTTCTTTCCTTATAAATGATGCAGTCTTGGTGAGGTGCGGTGGCTCGTGCCTGTAAAGTTGATGAAGACCTAGCCTGGCATGTGCTCATAAGAGCCAGCCTCTCACCACAGAAGGCCATCAAGGTCAGGAAGACTCCAGGGAGTCCTGCTATGGGGAGACAGGATCCTTACAGGCTTTCCTGGAAACGCTGAGCATGCTGGGCCCTCCCCATCCCCATAGCCACACAAGGCCTTACACGTGCTGGTGTGCTGAGTTCCAGAACCCCAGTGAGAGGCCCAGGAGCAAGAGGCAATAACCTAGGTGGGGAAGGAATGGCCAGGGAGGCAGCAGTTGCCTCTACTCAGTGGCACATCAGTCCCCACTGCCAGTCCCCAACTGAGCAACCCAGAAAGTCACTTTTCTTCTCTGAGCCCCATCTATAAAAAGAGAGGGACTTGGCAATTAAGCAAGAAGACACAATAAAGGCATCTATATTGAAAAGGAAGAAGTAGGCTGGGCACAGTGCTCACGCCTGTAATCCCAGCACTTTGGGAGACCGAGGCGGGCAGATCACCTGAGGTCAGGAGTTCGAGAGAAGCCTGACCAACATGGAGAAACTTCATCTCTACTAAAAATACAAAATTAGCCGGGCATGGTGGTGCATGCCTGTAATCCCAGCTACTCAGGAGGCTGAGGCAGGAGAATCACTTGAACCTGGGAGGCGGAGGTTGCAGTGAGCCAAGATCACGCCATTGCACTCCAGCCTGGGCAACAAGACACCAAGAGTGAAACTCCATTTCAAAAAGAAAGAAAAGAAAAGGAAGAAGTAAAGTCATCTCTATTTGCAGATGACATAACCTTGTACATAGAAAATCCTAAGGAAGCCACTGAAAAAATATTAGAACTAGCACTTTGGGAGGCTGAGGTGTGAGGATTGCTTGAGCCTAGGAGTTCAAAACTATCCTGGGCAACATAGCAAGACACCGGCTCTACAAAAAAAAATAAAAAATTAGCCAGGCATGGTAGCACATGCCTATAGTCCCAGCTACTTGGGAGGCTGAGATAGGAGAATCACCTGAGCCTAGGAGCTCAAGGTTGCAGTGAACTGTGATCACACTACTGCACTCCAGCCTGGGTAACAGAGCCAGACCCTGTCCCAAAATAAATAAATAGTAACTATTAGAGCTAATACATGAGCACAACAGGGCTACAGGTTATAAGATCAATATATGAAAATCAATTGTGTTTCTATACAGCAGCAATCAGCAAACCCAAACCCTAAACCCTGAGATGAAGAGAAAAATTCCATAATACTTAGGAGTCAACTTAACAAAATAAGTGCAAAATACATATTCTGAAGACTACAATACACTGTTGAAAAAATTTTTTAAAGACCTAAAGAAATGGAAAAACATCCTATATTCATGGATTAGAAGCCTGAATATTTTTAAGATGACATTACTGCCCAAACTGGTTTTTATTTGCATTTCCCTGATGCCACTGGTATGGTAGATTCAACACAATCCCTATCAAATTCCCAATTACCTTCTTTGCAGAAATTGACATACTGTCCTTAAATTCATACAGAAAGGCAAGTAATCCAGAAAAAACAAAGCAATCTTGAAGAAGAAGAACAAAATTAGAGAACTCATACTTTCCAATATCAGAACTCACTACAAAGCTACAGTAATCAGGAGAATGTGGTGCTAGAATAAGGACAGACATATACATCAATGGAATAGAACAGAGAGACCAGAAAGAAACTCTCACATTTATGGGCAACTGGTTTTTGACAGGGGTACCAGGCACATCCAATGGGAATTTGTTGAAACAGTCTTTTCAACAAATGGTGCCCAGAAAACTGAGTATCAACATGCGTAAGAATGAAGTTGGATACTACCTCATGCTATATACAAAAATTAACACAAAACGAATTGATATAGCGTGTATATTTGTCCCTGTCCAAATCTCATGTTGTATTGTAAACCCCAGCGTTGGAGGTGGGGCCTCATGGGAGGTGTTTGGGTCATGGAGGTGGATCTCTTATGGCTTGGTGCTCCAGTCTGGTATGCCACTGCACTCCAGCCTGGGTGACAGGGAAAGACTCTGTCTCAAAAAAAAAAAAAAAAAAAAAATTACACAGTCTCAGGTATTTCTTTTTTTTTTTTGATACGGAGTCTCACTCTATCGCCCAGCGGGGAGTGTAGTGGTGCAATCTCAGCTCACTGCAAGCTCCACCTCCTGGGTTCACGCCATTCTCCTGCCTCAGCCTCCCAAGTAGCTGGGACTACAGGCACCTGCCACCACGCCTGGCTAATTTTTTGTATTTTTAGTAGAGACAGGGTTTCACCATGTTAGCCAGGATGGTCTCAATCTCCTGACCTCGTGATCCACCTGCCTTGGCCTCCCAAAGTGTTGGGATTATAGGCGTGAGCCACAGTGCCCAGCCAGTCTCAGGTATTTCCTTATGGTAATGCAAGAACAGCCTAATACAGAAAATTGTTGCCAAGGAGTGGGACATTGTTATAAAGATACCCGAAAATGTGGAAGTAACTTTGGAACTGGGTAACAGACAGAGGTTGGTAGAGTTTGGAGGGCTCAGAAGAAGACAGGAAGATGAAGGAAGCTTTGAAACCTCTTAGAAACAGGTTAAATGGTTGTGACCAAAATGTTGATAATGATAAGAACAATGAAGTCCAGGCTGCCAAGGTCAGAGAAGGAAATGAGGAACTTATTGAGAACTGGAGCAAAGGTCACCATTGTTACGCCTTAGCAAAAAACTTGGCTGTATTCTGTTCATGCCCCAGGAATCTATGGTAGTTTGAACTTCATAGTGATGATTTAGAGTATCTGCTGGAAGAAGTTTCTAAGCAGCAAAGCATTCAAGAAGTGACTGGCTGAGGCCGGGCACGGTGGCTCATGCCTGTAATCCCAGCACTTTGGGAAGCCGCGGCAGGTGGATCACGAGGTCAGGAGATCTAGACCATCCTGGCTAACATGGTGAAATCCCGTTTCTACTAAAAACACAAAAAATTAGCCAGGCGTCTGTAGTCCCAGCTACTTGGGAGGCTGAGGCAGGAGAATGGCGTGAACCCAGGAGGCGGAGCCTACAGTGAGCTGAGATCACGCCACTGCACTCCAGCCTGGGTGACAATATGAGACTCCATCTCAGTTAAAAAAAAAAAAAAAAAAAAAAAAAAAAAAAAAAAAAAAAAAGCTGTAGTGAATGAACACTTTGAGGAAGTATAAGGGAAAGCATGTTTGTATTTCGCAACGTGAGAAGGACATGAGATTTGGGAGCGGTCGGGGCCGAATGACACAGTTTGGATATTTGTTCCTGCTCAAATCTCATGTTGAATTGTAATGTCCAGTGTTGGAGGGAGGCCTGGTGGCAAGTGTTTGGGTCATGGGTCCCAAACACCTCCTAATTGGTCCCTCATGGCTTGGTACTGTGTTTGTGACAGTGAGTTCTTGTGAGAGCTGGTCATTTAAAAGTGTGTGACATGTCCTCCCCACTCCCTCCTTCCCTCTGCTCCTATTCTCTCCATGTGATGTGCTTGCTCCCCTTTCTCCTTCCGCCATGATTGGAAGCTTCCTAAGGTGTCCCCAGAAGCAGATGCTACTATGCTTCCTGTAAAACCTACAGAACTGTGAGCCAATTAAACTTATTTTCTTATAAATTACGGTCTCAGGTATTCCTGTAAAGCAATGTAGGAATGGTCTAATATATTAAACAAAGACCTAAATGTAAGGGCAAAAACTGTAAAACTCTTAGAAGAAAATAGGCATAGACCTTGGATTAGGCAATGGGTTTTTAGATATGACATCAAACACAAGCAACAAAAGAAAAAATAGGTAAGTTGGAGATCATCAAATTAAAAAACATTTGTTCTTCAACAGATGACATTAGGTCCAGTGCAGTGGTTTGTGCATGTAATGCTGAGGATGGAGGATCGCTTGAGCCCAGGAGTTCAAGACTAATCTGGGAAATACAGCAAGACCCTATCTCTACGAAAAAAAAAAAAAAAAAAAAATCCAGGTGCCATGGCATGCACCTGTAGTCCCAGCTACTCAGGAGGCTGAGGCAGGAGGATTGCTTGAGCCCAGGAAATCAAGGTTGCAGTGAACTATGATCGTGCCACTGAATTACAGCCTGGTGACAGAGCAATACTCTGTCTCAACAACAACAACAACAACAACAAGATACTTGGGTGTGGTTGTTCATATCTATAATCCCAGCACTTCAGAAGACTGAGACAGGAGGATCACTTGAGGCCAGGGGTTGGCAACATAGTGAGATCCCATCTAGCCAGGCATGGTGGCTGGCATGGTGCACATGTCTGTGGTCCTAGCTACTCATGAGATTGAGGTAGGAGAATCCCTTGAGCCCAGGAGGCCGAGGCTGCAGTCAGCTGTGATTGTACCACTACACTCCAGCCTGGATGACAGAGCAAGACTTATCTCAAAGAAAAAGAGGCCCTTATTGGCTCATGTCTGAAGAATGCAACAAGGGCACAGGTGAATTTAGCCTCCAAATTGCCTCTGGAGGTCTGTCTCTGTCCACTTTGGGGCAACATCCCCCCCAACCTACCCCCAGCAGCTCCAGGCTTGCAGCTGCCATCCAGGCAGCCCAAAGGAGGTGGAGGTGGGGTGGGGGGATGCTCTATCCGTGCAGGGCAGCAAAAGTCCCAGGCCATCCTCCCATTGACCCGGCTGGGATCACATGACCACATCTGAGCCAATCACAGTGATTTTGTCCATCTGGGCATGGGGGAGGAGTGAATTTTGCCCTTCCCCCAGCCTTTCAGACAGTTTTCATATCTCTTGGGGACTGAAGTTTACAACAGGGGCAGGGCTGCTGTAGAATTCCTAGGGCTGGGACAAGGAAGAATGGCAAATCGGAAGTGAAAGCTGGCCCTCCTTGCTGTGGGTGCTTAGATGTCGGGAGGGTATTTGGCCCCAGAACAGACAGCCCCTCATGCCAGCTCCATTGGGGAGATCTGTCATGAGTGCCTCACTTGCCATGAAGGCTGCCAAAGGCCAAGAGCTGCACACATATTGGGCTCCAAAAACTGACACTGGGAATGAAATACTGGGGTGGGGGTGGGGGTGGGGGTGGGGGGAGGGGGAGGGGGAGCTGTTGGGGAGTGGAGATGATTCATGGATACAAAAATATAAATAGATAGAATGAGTAAGATCTAGTTTTTGTTTTTTTGTTTTTTGTTTTTGTTTTTTTTTTGAGATGGAGTCTTACTCTGTTTCCCAGTCTGGAGTGTGATGGTACAGCCTTGGCTCGCTGCAACCTCCACCTCTTGGGTTGAAATGTTTCTCCTACCTCAGCCTTTTGAGTAGCTGGGATTACAGGCGCTGGCCACCACGCCCAGCTAATTTTTGTGTTTTTAGTAGAGACAGATTTCACCATGTTGGCCAGGCTGGTGTTGAACTTCTGGCCTCGAGTGATCTGCGTGCCTCGGCCTCCCAAAGTGCTGGGATTACAGGAGTAAGCCACCGTGCCTGGCCAGATCTAATATTTGATAGCACAACAGAGTGACTACAGTCAACAATAATTTATCATATATTTAAAATAACCAGCCAGGCACGGTGGCTCACATCTATAATCCAGGCACTTTGGGAGGCTGAGGCAGATGGATCGTAAGGTCAGGAGTTCAAGATAAGCCTGGTCAACATGGTGAAATCCCGTCTCTACTAAAAACTACAAAAATTAGCCAGGCGTGGTAGCACATGCCTGTGGTTCCAGCTACTCGGGAGGCTGAGGCAGAAGAATCACTTGAACCCGGGAGGCGGAGGTTGCAGTGAGCCGAGATCGTGTCGCTGCACTCCAGCCTGGGCGACAGGGTGAGACTCCGTCTCAAAAAAAATAAAAAATAACTAAAATAGTATTATTGGAATGTTTGTAACACAGAAAAATGATAAATGCTTGAGATGCCGGAAACCTCATTTACCCTGATATGATTATTTTTAGATGCTACATGCCTGTATCAAAGTCCCTTATGTACCCCATGAATATATACAACTACTATGCATGCATAAAAAATTTTTTTTCAATGAAATGAGACCAGGCAGCTCATGCCTGTAACCCCAGCACTTGGGGAGGTGAGGGTGGGAGGATCACTGGAGCCCAGGAAAACAGTGAGACCCCACCTCTCTCGCTCAAAAAAAAAAAAAAAAAAAAGCTGGGTGTGGTGGTGCGTGCTTGCAGAGTCCCAGCTACTCAGAAGGCGGAGGTGGAAACATTGCTTGAGTCTGGGAAGTTGAGGTTGCAGTGAGCTGTGATCACGCCACTGCACTCTGTACTCCAGCCTGGGCAACAGACTGAGACTCAGGCTCAAAAAAGGGGAAGGCGGGGAGGACCCCATCCACCTCCCCTGGAGCTGCACCTGGGCGTGTTGGCCCCACCGCCTGCCTCTCTTCACTGCTCCCGGCTTCTCTGCAGCCCCATAAGAGGTGCCGCTCAGGGCCCTGACTCCAGCCCAGCCCCGTGTGCCTTTCCCAGCCCCATGAAGACCTGCCATCATCAGTCTCAGCACCCTCCTTCGTGCCCCAAATGCAGATTCCCAGGACAGAACTAGCTGGCCCAGCCTAGGCACTGGTTCCCCTGGCCAGGTGACCATCTCTTCCAATCAGTGGTGACAAAGGATATGGCCAGGCAGCACACCCATGCCGCGGGAGCCCCGTGTCCAGTCCAGCCGGGGCACGGGGCGGATGCTGATTTCAAACGCAAGGACGACGGCAGCTTCCCAGAGGGTACGCGTGACTCCTCACGAAATGGCACACGAGGACATTGCTGAGGGCATGGATCACGATGAATACCAGCATCCTCCCCATGGCAGAGGCAGAAACGTGCCGCCTGGATCCCCATCCAAGAAGGACTACACCCTGCTGCCGGGGTGGAGTAAGCTGGTAGCCTCCAGATGACCATTTCAAGCCAGGTCATGTTCTTCTCCAGTGACCCGAGTCACTGTTGAGCAAGGTGGTGGGGCAGAGACAGCTATTTCTGCAGGCAGCAAGATGGGTTTGTGGACAGGACCGCACTCCACCTGGTCAGTGACCAGGACTCTCCCTGCTTCGAGAGGCACAGCCAGCCTGGCCGGCCCAGCTCTTCATGCTCTTCCTGCAATAACCTGGGGGAATGAGAGGGTGCAGAGACCGTGGCCAGTCCTGTGCCACAACCCAAGCTGATTTGGGTTCTTAAAATGTGTGGCGAGGGGGAGGATAATGGAATTGGAGGGTTGTTAACTAAGTCGCATTGACTTAGAGATGGATAATGACAAGCTGAGGGCAATTAACAAACAACTGAAGACTAAGTGTGAGAGCCGGCACGCGTGTTGGCTTCCAAGAAGCCCTCAGGGCAGGCAGGCAGCAGGGGTGCAGAACGAGCTCCAGTTCAAGTCCAGATTTCACAGCACAGTGGCTGAACACAGAGATGGCTCAGCAGCCAGTGGAGTCACAGCTTAGGCTGTCAGGAGCCCTGGTCGGGAGCCCTGGGACACCCTGCTGGGGGTAGAGACTGAATGTGCAGACCGTGCTGAGGAGTTTGTAGCATTTGACCTCTCAGATGCCCCCTTCCCCATCCAGAGCCCGCTGTTCCCCAGAATTCTGTAGTGTAGAATTCTCTCCGCAACAAGACAACAGGCTCCTCCTCTCTGAGAGCTGTCCTGAATCCTCTCCGGGCCACCAGACCCCAAACCAGACCATAGCCCAGCCGGTGACACACTGGGCTGACGATGGAGGAAAGAGGCCACACCCCCGGAGGGCTGCAAGGCTGTCAGCGCATGCTGCCATGGCTGGGGGACACTTGTGGCACTGGATTCCAAGGGTGCTCAGGGCCCTTTTGGGCATCACGGCACCCCCTGGCCCGATCGTTTCTGTGCATGGACAAGCGTGGCCACCTCAGCCCGAGGAGGTCCAGTGGCCGGGACTCAGGGAAGGAGCATGAACCTCCAGGACCTGCAGTGGCCACAGCTGAGGCGGGAGGGTGCAGGAGGGAGGGAACGCATGCCAGGTGGGGCCCCAGCTCGGTCACGGCAATGGGGGTTCATCTGCCCACCTCCCTGCTCTATCTTCCCTCCTGAAGGGGGCTAGACCCCGGAGGAGCAGCTCCTGCCCAGGCATGGGACAAAGGCCCTGGGGCACGAGGGGTGGACAGCACAGAAATGTACCACTCAGATCTCCCTTCAGAAAAGGATTAGGCACGTGGGGCTCATGTCTGTAATCCCAGTGATTTGGGAGGCTGAGGAAGGAAGATAGCTTGAGCCCGAGGATTCAAGACCAGCTGAGGCAACAGAGGGAGACCCGTCTCTACAAAAACTTTGGGGAAGAAAAAAAAAAAGGAAAACAATTAACCGGGCATGGTAGCACATGCCTGTAGTCCCAGCCACTCAGGAGGCTGAGGCAGGAGAATTGCTTGAGCCTGAGAAGTCAAGCCTGCAGTGAGCCATGATCACACCACTGCACTCAAGCCCAGGTGACACAGCAAGCCTCTGTCGAAATTTAAAAAAAAGAAAAAAAAAAAGAAAAGTGGCTCACGCCTGTAATCCCAGTACTTTGGGAGACTGAGGCAGGTGGATCATGAGGTCAGGAGTTTGAGACCAGCCTGACCAACATGGTGAAACCCCATCTCTACTAAAAATACAAAAATTAGCCAGGCGTGGTGGCACACGGCTGTAATCCCAGCTACTAAGGAGGCTGAGGCAGCAGAATCGCTTGAACTCAGGAGGCGAAGGTTGCAGTGAGCCGAGATCTAGCCACTGCACTACAGCCTGGGCAATAGAGTGAGATTCCGTCTCAAAAACAAAAACAAAAAAAAGGAGAAAAAGAAAGAGGCCAGGTGCGATGGCTCATGCCTCTAATCCTGACACTTTGGGAAGCCAAGGCAGGTGGACCACTTGAGGCCAGGAGTTCGAGACCAGCCTGGCCAACATGATGAAACCTGTATCTACTAAAAACACAAAAATTAACCCGGTATGGTGATGCATACCCGTAGTCCCAGTTACTTGGGAGGCTGAGGCATAAGAATCACTTGAACCCAGGAGCCGAAATCACGCCACTGCACTCCACCCTGGGCAACAGAGTGGAGACTCTGTATTAAAAATAAATACAGAAATAAATAATTTTTTTTAAAAAAAGAAAGAGACTTGCTGCCCAGCTCCTTCTCCAGGGGTTACCTGCCTGTTCCCCAGTTTCCTGCCTGCAGCTGTTAGAGCCTTGAGGGTTTGCTTCTGATTTTGCTGAGGTGGCACCTGCTGGGGTGTCCGCAGCCAGTGACTGAGTCAGGCAGTAGTACAGGACCAGCCACTTCTGCCCCGTCAGGGCTCCTGTACTGGCCACTCTTTCCTCCCAACTCGCCAAGCTCCCCCTCGGCTCAGCAGGTGCTGTGTCAGGTCCACATCTCGACCAACAGCTCCAGCCTAATCCGCTTCCCCCAGGTTTCCTCTCACGGGTGTTACCCTCCCATTAACTTTTGTACCCTCAGTTCCAGCTCCTCGGCGTCTCCTTCCTGGAGAAACCAGCCCACAGCCCTCTCACCTGGCCTTTCTTTTTAAAGGTTTTAATTTTTTTGAGACAGGGTCTCATTCTGTCGCCCAGGCTGGCGTACAGTGGTGCAATCTCGGCTCACTGCAACCTCCACCTCCCAGTCTCAAGCGATCTGCCCACCTCAGTCCTGAGCTGTGACTATAGGTAAGTGCCACCACACCTGGCTAATTTTTGTATGTGTTGTAGAGATGAGGTTTCACCATGTTGCCCAGGCTGATATTGAACTCCTGGGCTCAAGTGATCTGCCCACCTCAGCTTCCCAAAGTGCTGGGATTACAGACATGAGCCACCATGCCTGACCCAGCCTTTATTTTTATTTATTTATGTATTAATGTATTTATTTTAGAGAGAGGATCTTGCTCTGTCACCCAGGCTAGAGTACAGTGGCAAGATCACAGCTCACTGTAACCTTGAATTCCTGGGTTCAAGTAATCCTTCCACCTCAGCGTGCTGAATAGTCGGGACTACAGGCACATGCCACCATGCCCACCTAATTTTATTTTTAGTGGAGACAGGGTCTTACTATGTTGTCCAGGTTGGTCTCAAACTCCTGGCCTGAAGTGATCCTCCTGCCTTGGCCTCCCAAAGCACTGAGATTATAGGCGTAAGCCACCGCACCTGACTTCACTTGGTCTTTATTGATGACAGGCAGGAAAGTCAGAGAGGGTTCATTTATTCACTCAGCAAATACCTCAGTAGGATGTGTAACACCTTGCCTAAGACCATGGGTTCTCCAACCTGGGTTTGTATTAGGGCTCTGCTGGGACAGTGGGCATGTTCTCTAACTGCCCTGGTCCTCAGTTCCCTGGCTATAAAGTGGGGACACTCACGAAACCTGGTCCAGAGTGTTGCTTTGAACATCACACACACAAACTGCTCAGCACAATGCCCAGCACACACTCAACTATTAGGAATTTTGTCTGCTGTTATTTTCAATTTCTTGGTGCATTCACTTCCAGGTTTTGGGGATGTGGGGCGTACTATTCAGAAATTAGAATGCCTGGTCTGAGAAGCATCAGGGGAGGGATGGTACCAAGAAGACTGAGGATTTGGAGTGGTGAGATCTGGGGGTTTCAGGGTGCATGGCTGCTATTCTCATGAACTTATATGGCTGGCTGGCTGGCAAAGCGGAGGCTGTATGTGTCGCAATCTCTTCGTCGCTCTTCCCGGGAGGGGGCTGCCGACCCCGGCCCATATAAAAGAAGCCTCTATCTGCTCTGCTCATTTGTGCCTGAGGCAGCTGCTGTCAGGCAGAATGGACCCTTGGTTTTGAGGCACTCATCTGAGCAGGGAGATGCCTTCATCCCCGGGCGGAGGAACAGCCCCATGGAGACACCAACACCCTTTCCCCAGCCACAACCAATATCTTAAAAGTGAGGTTTCTGCCTCACACACGGCTCCTGGGAACAGGAAGTGGTGCAACCAGTTTGGCAAACAATTTGGCAGCTTTTCACACTGTCAAACAAAGAATCACCACATGCAGGCGTGTGCGGTGGCTCACACCTAATCCCAGCACTTTGGGAGGCCGAGGCGTGTGGATCATCTGAGGTCGGGAGTTCAAGACCAGCCTGACCAACATGGAGAAACCCCATCTCTACCAAAAATACAAAATTAGCTGGGCGTGGTGGCACGCGCCTGTAATCCCAGCTACTCAGGAGACTGAGGCAGGAGAATCACTTGAACCCGGGAGGCGGAGGTTGTGGTGAGCCAAGATCACGCCACTGCACTCCAGCCTGGGCAACAAGAGTGAAACTCCATCTGAAAAATAAATAGGTAGGTAGATAAATAAATAAGAATCACTACATAACCCTACAACTGTACTCCTGGGTATGTGCCCAGGAGAAATGAAAACACATGTCCACACGAAAACACGCACAAATGTTCATAGCAGCATGATGTGTAACTGCTCAAAAGTGGAAACAAGCCACATGTTCATCAGCTGGTGACAGCATCACACGGTGGCACTGCGTTTAGCCCTAACGGGTGCACCATGAAACCAAGAGACACGCTACATGAAGGGGCTGGGCATAGAAGGCCATCTACGGTATAACTCCAAGTACGGGAAAGGCCCAGAAAAGGCAAATCCACCAGGACAAAAAGGAGACCAGTGGGTGCCTGGGACTAGAGGAAGGAGGATGGAGAAAGGCTGCTAATGGGCATAAGGTTTCTTTTTTTCTTTTTTCTTTTTTTTTATTTTTTACAACCTCTGCCTCCCAGGTTCAAGCGATTCTCCTGCCTCAGTCTCCCAAGTACCTGGGATTACAGGTGCACACCACCATGCGCAGCTAATTTTTTTTTTTTTTTTTTTTTTTTTTTTCAGTAGAGAGGGGGTTTCACCACGTTGGTCAGACTGGTCTCAAACTCCTGACCTCAAATGATCTGCCTGCCTTGGCCTCCCAAAGTGCTGGCATTACAGGCATGAGTCACCATGCCCAGCCGGAACTGTACACTTCAAATGGGTGAGTATTACAGAATGTAATAAATAAAGAACCTTAGTAAAGCTGTTAGACACATAAATAAATAAGGCACGAGTTCCAGTTCAACCCAGCACAGAAGGGCCAGATTCCGAGGTTCCACGGTGTGTGGGGAAGGCCATTTGTAAACACGCTCTGCCCCGAATGTAACAAGGCTCCCAGGGCAAATGGGGTTTCCATGTTCTGGTGCTTGGGAAAGACAAACACATATTCGTGTCCATCCGCGACTGCCTGTATCAACGAGATGAGCCACCAGAAATGTCTCAGGCGCCATCCTCCCCATCCAGCTCCTGGTACCTGTTGGAAAAGCCTGGGGCAACCCTGCACTGGCACGCCTTCTTCTCACCTGGCCCATGCTCTGTCCCTTCTGCTGCACACACTGCCACATACCCAGGTATGGGCTTCACCGCCAGGGTCTGCCTCGGCGGGCCTGTGTGGGTGCCTGCCGGCTTCCGATGCACGTCATTTCTTGCCACACAGAGCCTCAATCCAGCCTGTGCGCTCAGGGTGGTGAAGGCAGCGACATAAGGAAAGGATTACGGTGTTAACAAGTCGGAACTGAACGCGAGTAAAAATAACCACGTGCCCTGGCAGAATGCTTTCCATCTGACAGCGAGGATGTCTTGGTGCACGGACGAGGGTCCCCGGCGGCGCTGCCGGCTGAGGACAGGCTTTGGAAGGCCTGGTACACCTCTCCCGACATCTGCACCGCTCCTTTGTTTACATGACCTCATTCCCGGGCTGTGGCTCTGCCCAGCAGCCGCTCGTGCAGCATCAGGCAGGCGTAAAGACAAGTGCCCAGCCTGGCTGGGACGCGCCCGTAGGCCTCTTGAGTAACCATGGCAACTCTCTGGGACGCACCCGGCATCCTTTGCATGGAGTCAAGAGAGGATACAATGTAAGAGGAGAGACCCTTGAAGAAGAAGCTGCTTCCTTCCCTCATGCCCAGCGCCAACCTCAGGTCGGTCTCCATCTGGACATCTGCAGAGCATGAGCTCCAAGTGCAGAAATCGTGTCTGGGCTTTGTCCCCTCCTGCCGTTCACTACCTCCTCCCCCTGCCCCAACCTGAAGGCTGAGCACAGAGGACCACCAGGGAGGAAGCCCGGACATTGAGCACCCAGGGTTAGCAGCTGGCAGACTCAGCCAAGAATCCCAGCCCTGTCATGTGCTGGCCGTATGATGCTGGCTGTCACCTAGCCCACGCTAAGCGCCTGGTTTCCTCCACTTCGAAGGTGCAGCACCATATCCGGAGAGCTGCGGAGGGGTTCGGGGAGGAAATGCGTGGCCGGCTTGGGTACCAGGTCTGGCACAGAGCAGTGGGACCGGACTGGTGGACACTTAGTAAGACAGTGGTGGATTGACTTAGAAGAGGCCTTTCATCGTTTACTTTCTATCCAAGTAGAACACAGGGCTGGCGAATGCTGCCCCCACTCCAGCCATTCCTGAGCCCCTAAAGCCCAGGGGCCTCTCACAGTCACCGGGAGAGAAAAGCTACTGGCCTCCTGCTGACGGCCGTCTTCTGTTCCACCAGGATCTCTCAGCATTTTATCCTGCATTCTGAGGTGGCAGTGCCAGGGCTGGCCCTATCAGAATCTGACATTTCGAAAGCTGGTGTCTGGGTCTGCCCAGGTTCTCATCAGCTCCGCCCCGCTGTCCCTCCAGCTGCACCTGGAAGTGGGGCCGAGGCTGCCCGCTGGGTGCTGGAGTTTAACACGCTCCTCTTTTATTTTCCAAGGAACTTCCCATCACACAGGGTTCATCATGCGGAGAAACTCGGCTGTTGGGGTGGGAAGGGGAGAAAGGGAGGTGGAAAGGGGACAGGAGGCAGGAGGGAGAGACAGATTGGAAGAGGGAAGAGGGTCTGAGGATGCCTGAACTTCAACTCATTGGTGCTCATCCAGCCTCCTGGGAAAACAGCCCTGCAGAGCCCCGTGCAGGAGGAAGTGGATTTTAACTGGATTCAAAGAGAGCAGGTCAGACCTCCATGAGAATTCCTGATTGTGCAAGATCGACTCAGCCCTCCCTCTTCACCTTACTGTCCAAGCACCCCTGTGGTTCCCTGTGCCCCGAACACCCTCCCTGGGCCTCACTGTCCCATTCCCTGCCTGGAAGTCCTCAGAGCAAAGCTGGTGCTGAGCCTCTCCACCTGGTGCACCTGTGCCCTCCTGAGCTCCCTCCCGGCTGCCGCTGTTGCACCTGTGCGGTTGGAGGGTCTTCCTCAGGGAAGGGGGCCTGAGGAAGGCCTGAGGCCTGCAGGGCTTCCCCAGTCCCCTCTCCTGTGCCAGATCCTGAATGAGGGGAGGGGGACGGTTGAGTCGTGTCTCACCAGCACTCGACCACACTTCAGACCACTGACTTATTTTATCTGTGGACCACCCATCGTTAACCCCCTGGGAATTAACTCAGCTGTTTCGTGTGGCTCCTGCTGAGCAATGACACCTGTGAGATCAATGGCTGTGCCAGTCATTCTTGCTCAGGGAGACATTACAGTCACATGATGGTTTTCTGTGGGGGGGGCACCCTTACCTGCTGCAGGATGCTGGCCTGTGCCACCCCAGCTAGACGGATGACGCAACGTAGAGCAGGGTCCTGCCTCCGTGTCTTCCCACCTGTCACTGGGGACCGCAGTAAGCTCCTACATACGCAGGGCGAGCATGTAATGAGTGGCTTGTGGCTGCAGCACAAACCTCTCCAGCTGCCCCTAGGGCCCTTCCAGTGCCCTCTGCACATGCCCTCTGTTCCTACATGTTCCTCCAGAGTAGCCCCTGGTTACCCTCACAGGCATGATCTTCTGGGGTCCTCAAGTACACCATTGAGATGGGCAGGCAAAAGGAGACACTGAGGCAGGTAGTCCAACTGGCCCAGGGTTTCCCAGAAGCCCCAGCTCGTTCCTCTAGATCCTTGGGCTCCTGGTCTAAAGCCTGGTGATAACCAGGTGGGTGGGGTTCAGACCTGTGCACAGTAAAGAGCTGCTTATAGTGGAGGAATTGGATACACATGCCCCAGCTGGAAAACAAGCCATGCCAGTGAATATCCAGGTCGACTTAGGCCTGGCACAACTGCTTGCCTTCTCAGACCTCTCCCAAGTGCCCTCCACTTTGGGCAGGACACCAAGGAATGAACAACGGGGCCTGCATTCCTGGACCTGGGCACAACGTATATTTTTAGCCTCTGCCGTCCTGGGCATTTGCAGGGTGGCCAATGTTCTCAGGGAACCACCAGCTGCACACCCATGGGCTGGGCGGGCACTTGGAGGCCTCTGGGAACTTCACCCTCCCTGCTTTCAGTCCTGGGGCTCAGAAGCCAGCTCCTGTTTCAAGGTAGAACCAGCTCCTGCTAGTGAAGCATGCACCCCAGCCCCAACACAGCCAGAAGCTTGTGGCTCAGAAATTAGGAGGCATGAAGTACAGGATCTATGACCTTGGATTTCCTTACTTGGAAAGTGGGGTGGGGTGGGGGATAGAAGGACTTTGACTCCACACGAGATCACCAGGCCAAGTCACTCGGGAGGCCTGGTTGGCACCTCCTCCTGACAGGTGCACCCTGTATGTCCAAGTGAGGAAGGCTGTGCTATGTTGAGAAGCAGAGAGTCCGGGTCGTGCTTCCCAGGGCCAGATGCCCCGGTCGCTGGAGACCTCTATTCCCCGGGTCGCGCTTCCCAGGGCCAGATGACCCAGTCGCTGGAGACCTATCTTCCCTCAGCTGGGCTGACTCCATGGCTTTGCTGTCTCTGTTCTCTTCCTGCACACGACGTTCCAGGGGCCAAGAAGCAATTCTGGAATGTACAGGTCAATCTTGGCAGATGAAACTGAATTTTCCCTCTTCTCTTCTGCTTCCTGTGTCCTCTTCCTTAAACCCATCACTGTTCTCTTACTGGCCATTGCTGGGCTCTGGTGGGAGCAGGTTGGCTTCACCTTTGTGAAGAGAAAAAGAGACAGTGTGCTGCAGCCCCAAGCCTGTGGAGGATGCCACCAGGCCAGACTGCAACTTCCCTGTGTGTGACTCCCCGTGCTGGGCCTCTGTTTCCCCTTCTGTCAAATGGGGAGTCACAGCACCTAACCTGCAGGGCAGGTAAGATCTTCTCAGCATAGTCAGAAATACATTTTAGGTCCTTACCAAGTCCACACTTATACAAACAGGTGAAATAAATATTTCACAAAATAATACTTACTTTTACCATGTAAGATACTGTTATTTTCTTTTTTCCCTTTAGAAATAGGGTCTTGCTGCCACCCCTGAGTGCAGTAGTCTGACCACAGCCCATTGTAGCCTCCAACTCCTGGGCTCAAGCGATCCTCCCGCCTCTGCCTCCACCTCCCCAGGAGCTGGAACTACAAATATGTGCCCCCACACTCGCCTTATTTTTTAAAAGGTTTTTTGTAGAGATGTGGTCTCCATATGTTGCCCAGGCTGATCGCTAACTCCTCGCCTCCACTGATCCTCCCGCCTCGGCCTCCCAAAGTGCTGAGATTACAGGCATGAGCCACCCACCACGCCTTCTGATATTTTCTATCTTACTCGATTTCATTTTTATTTATTATTATTTTTCTTGAGACGGGGTCTCACTCTGTCGCCCAGGCTGAAATGCAGTGGTGAGATCTCTGCTCACTGCAATCTCCACCTCTCAGACTCAAGCGATTCTCCTGCCTCAGACTCCCGAGTAGCTGGGGATTGCACGTGCCTGTCACCACGCCCGGCTAATTTTTTTGTATTTTTAGAGTAGAGACAGGGTTTCACCATGTTGCCCAGGCTGGACTTGAACTCTTCACCTCAAGTGATCCGCCCGCCTCCGCCTCCCAAAGTGCCGGGACTATAGGCGTGAGCCACCGCGCCCAGCCTATTTCATTTTTATAGTCACCACCCACTATTTTTTTTTTCCGGGTCCCAATATTGGTCCCTGATCTGATGATATTCACAGTCAAGACGGTGGCAAAAAAAAAAACACACACCGCGCGCCCTCGGTCACTAATCACGCGGAGTACACGCGGGGAGGGCCCGCGACTAAGCGACTGAGGGCTGCCGAGCTTCCTCCACGACCGGGGAGGTGGGCAGGGCCTCCGGGCCGCAGCCCCGGGGACGAGCGGAGGCCTCCGAGGCCCCCGGTAGCCAGTCAGAATTTATTTTAAGGGAAATGGAAAGCTGCGGCCGACTTTGGGAGGAGGAGCAGGATTAAAAGAGAAAGTGTGCTCAGCATGTTATATTTGGAGGCTGCCACGCCGGAAGCGCCGCCTTCCCGGGAGCGGCCGCTGCGGCCGCCCCCCGCTGACACCTGGGCGGGAGTCCTGGGGCTCCCCGGGAACACCCGGCGCCCAGGGCCTCCGCCGCTCCCCGGTCCCCCACGAGGGTGAGAGCTAGAGGCCCACCTGGCGCAAAATAGGGGAGTCGTCCGGACCCCACTTCTGTAGGAAGAGAAACTGAGGCCAAGGGGGCAAAACCCCAGTATTCGCAGCGCCCAGAGTCGAGGCCCGGGCCGGCACGCGCGGGGGCGGGGCCTGGCGCTCCTCCCCGGCCCTGTCCACTGAGCGTGCAAACCGCAGCCGCTCACCCACGCGCACGCGCGCTCCGCCCGGGCCGCTTCCCAGCCCTCACCCCGCCCGCCGAGTCTCGTGCTCCCAGCTCAGCCAGGGACCCGCCGGGAGCCGGCCGCGGAGGGGCGGAGCGCCGGGGAGACCCGCCCCCGGCCAGCAACACCTTGCTGCGCAGGCGCGGCGCGCGGGCCCGCCCCCCAGCTGGCGGCACGGCCATATTTAAAGGACGGCGGGCGCGGTGAACCAATGGGCGGCGAGCGTGAGGGGGCGGTCCGTGGCGGCGCAAGGCCCCGGATGTGGCTGCGGCGGCTCCTCCTCCCCCGCGCTCCTCTCAGAGCTCCGGCCGCGCGCCCCTCCTTGGTTCGCTCGGTGCCCGCGCAGGCCCCTCGGGCGGCGGCGACGAGGCGCCCAGGCGGAAGCGGCGGCGGGCGGAGGAGCGCAGGAACGGGCGGCCAGGCCACCGCGCGGCTGCGGAGCGGGCCGCGGCCCGGCGCTCGTCCCCCCCCGCGGCCCGACGCACCCCGGCCGGCGCCATGAGCGGCTCCTCAGGCACCCCGTATCTGGGCAGCAAGATCAGCCTCATCTCCAAGGCGCAGATCCGCTACGAGGGCATTCTCTACACCATCGACACCGACAACTCCACCGTGGCGCTTGCCAAAGGTAGCGGCCGCCGCCCGCCCTCGCGCCCGCCAGCCCCAACCACCCGAGCCCGCGGAGCCCGCCGACCCCCGTCCGCCAACAGCCCCGGCCCGCGCCGCCCTCCCCGCCCCGGGGCGCCCCCAAGCCTGGCGTTGAGACTCCCGTACCGCCCCGGAGCCTGGCGCCCAGACCCCGCCCGGAACCCACCCAGGGCACCCCTGGGCCGAGATCTCCTGCCCGCGCCTTCACCCCGGACGCCCCCGGGGCGCCCCCTCCCGCGCGCCGCCCCCCCCCAGAGCAGCCGGCCGCACAATGGTCTCCCTAGGCTCCCAGGGCGGCGTTATTGTGCGCGGGCGCCGGGCGGTGTTTGGTGAGGGGCGGGCCCGGCCCCGGCGGCGCCGCCCCCTCGGCCGCCCAGCCCACCTCTGCAGGTGCCAGCTCCGAGGGGCAGGCCGGCTCCCGTCTGCGGGCCTCCTCCCCGCCAGCCTGGGGAGATTCCTGCCGGGGAGCCTCGAGGTCGGGCGGCGGGGCCAGTGTTCCCGGCCTCTCCCGAAGGCTGGGGGCGGGGTCACAACACGCGAATCCTGCAAGCCTTTCTGGAACCTATTAGACAGCTGGGGCCTTGATCCTGAACAAATACCGCGCCCTAATGCAGCCTCCTACCAAGGCAGAAGCATCCGTTTGGCAGCCAGATGCCCCAGTTTAAACGGTTCTCCTGCTGTATCCTGACGTTCACACTGTGGGGCTTACCTTTTGGTGACAGCCGCCTGTGGGCGCTGATAACCCGCTGTAGCCGCTGGGAGACTTACAGGAAAGGGGTTGTTCTCTAGAATCAGAATCTCTGAGGTTGTTGAGACAGCGGGTGGTCCAGAGTTTCTTTGTCTTCATCAGCCAGAGAAGATGGGGAGTGCACTTCCCCTGCCTCTCAGAGAAAAGTGCCGGTGGAGCCATGTCTGCCTAAGCCCACGTGTGCTGGATCTGGTGCTCAGCTCCCAGGGGTTCTTGAATGTCTAGACGCGTCTGAAACGCTTCTTAGGTCACAGGGAGCCGCATGTGTAGAAGAACTCCTCGTTCCAAACAGGGAGTGTCTCCTGCGTGGCTCCAGGAGCTCGCTGAGCATGCCAGGGCTGTGCACTCACTTGCAGCCGTGGGACCTCACTACACTTATTACAGGAGAGCCCAGTTAGAGAGACAGCCCACAGTAGGCCCAGGAGTTAGTAGGAGTTGTGCTTTTATGAGTTAGAGGCTGCTGTCCCACCCAGCTCTGCCCCTAGAGGCTTGCTAAAAGGAGATTTGGTAGGGCTCTGGAAGCCTGCTGGTTAGGGGTTAGTGGGCTCAGAATTCCTTATAGGTGCGGAAGCCGGGGTCAGAGGTCCACAATCTTGGGACCCTGTCTCCCTTTGTTTTCTGTTACAACTGTTCCAAGGTTTGCTGTGGATAAAAGGTTAAGGGGAACACTCATCTAGGTTCCTTTGTGAGAAAACTGCCTCCTCAGGTGCAGTGTGTGGTGAGGCTTTGGGCATAAAGCAGCCAGCTGGCTGTTTGATCTACAGAGTCATATGTGAACAGGGAGGCCTTGCGAAGCAAGCCTTGTTTTGCTGAGAGCTCTGTAGGTTGGTGTGTTCGGACATGAGACAGTCTGTGAAATTGTTCCTTGTCATCTTTGTGATCTAGAACTGTCTGCTGTCTGGAGCTTCACCAATTGGTGCGTTATCAGCACTGTCCACTGAAAATTGGGGTGTTAAGTAGTTGTTGAAATGTGGACCTAGAGTCCTGTGTTATGGCTCTGAGCAAGTGCCGCCGTCTTCTGGAAGACTTGGGAGCAGTGGTGTCAGGGTTGATTGAACTGGCTGAGGACAACAATAACGTTTCTCTTTCTCCACTCATAAGTGAGGTCCTTTGGCACTGAAGACCGTCCCACAGATAGGCCTGCGCCCCCCAGAGAGGAGATTTATGAGTACATCATTTTCCGGGGAAGTGACATCAAAGATATCACTGTGTGTGAACCTCCAAAAGCTCAGCACACACTCCCACAGGATCCCGCCATTGTTCAGGTAAGTGTGCCACTGTCCCTCTGTGCACACTAAGAGATGCTGGTTTCAATTTGGAGCTTGGTGGCATGTTTTGTCAGAATGCTCAATGTGAGGAATAACCTTTTTTTTTTTTTTTCCTTTGAGACAGAGTCTCACTGTGTTGCCAGGCTGCAGTGCAGTGGCGTGATCTCAGCTCATTGCAACCTCTGCTTCCTGGGTTCAAGTGATTCTCCTGCCTCAGCCTCCCGAGTAGCTGGGACTAACAGGCACGAACCACCACGCCCAGCTAAGTTTTGTATTTTTAGTAGAGACAGAGTTTCACCATGTTGGTCAGGATGGTCTCAATCTCTTGACCTCATGATCTGCCCGCCTTGGCCTCCCAGAGTGCTAGGATTACAGGCATGAGCCAACGTACTCGGCCTGAGGAATATCCTTTTAATGAAAAGTGGCTTATTTTTTGTCTAGGCCATTGCTGTTCTCATGGAAGGTGTTGATTCTTGTAGCACACACAGTAGGTGGTGTGTGCTGTGTCTCATGGCTCTTAAGGAGACTTGGGGAGCTAGGCGTGCGCACACGTGTGTAGTGTAGTGTAGTGTGAGTGGATGCTCCTGGACCTGTAATGTTTGGGGCATAGCGTTTGCCCTTAAGTTTCTGGTTGGAGAAGTCTGAGCCCTCAGCAGCTGCTGTGAGTGGGGTGACATACCTGCAGGGACTGCGGGCTTGCCCTTGGGTTATGCCCAGATGTTACATGCTGCTGTTTTACGACACCAGATTTGTAAGTCTGATGCCACGTGCCTGCTTATTGGGTTATGGCTTATTTTGCCCATGCTCACACCAGGGAGCCCAGATTAATATTTTCTTTACTTCTAAACTTAAATATTCACTGGCTCCTCTGGGGTTCAGACTGCACCAGGTTCTGTGCCGAGCACCCGTCCTGGAAGGTGGGATCACATGGGGCAGGCTTTGGCAGCAGTGGGGAGCCATCTGATGGCTTTGAGTTAGGAGAAATTTGGGTTAGAATTACATGGACAAGACGCCTGTAATCTCAGCACTCTGGGAGGCTGAGGAGGGCAGATCATCTGAGGTCAAGTGTTCAAGACCAGCCTGGCCAACATGGCAAAACGCCATCTCTACTAAAAGTATAAAAATTAGCTGGATGTGGTGGTGGGCATCTGTAGTCTCAGGTACTCGGGAGGCTGAGGCAGGGAAAATTGCTTGAATCTGGGAGGCAGTGAGCTGAGATCGCGCTGTTGCACTCCAGCCCAGGCGACAGAGCAATGCAATGTCTCAAAAAAAAAAAAAAAAAAGAAAGAAAAAAGAATTGCATGATTACATGGACAGGTGGAACTGGAGCTGAAATGCTGTGGAAAAGGCAGCTCTCACCATACTGGAAACTGGTACCCCAAGGGCTCCTCCAGCATCTCAAGGATGCAGGCTGATGGGACAGTGCTTGTTTCTCAGCTGAACAAGCACTCTGATGCAGGCGTGTGGGGTGATGGCATGGCCTTCGCTGTTCTCACCCGATGTCTCATTGTTCAGTCTTCCCTGGGTTCTGCCTCCGCCTCGCCCTTCCAGCCGCACGTGCCTTACAGCCCTTTCCGAGGGATGGCGCCCTACGGCCCGCTGGCGGCCAGCTCCCTGCTCAGCCAGCAGTATGCCGCCTCCCTGGGTCTAGGTGAGTGACCTGTTTCTGTCTGGTAAACTACCCTTGCGTGTAACTGTCACTGAGTGGAGCGATGGAGCCTGAGAGTGGGGACATGCATTCTTGTCACGCTCAGCTTATAGACTGTTTTATTGCACACTTAGTAAATTACCCAGTGCAACTTCAGCTTGTGAGAGCATTTAGTAACTACTCAACTGAGAGTAAAAGAGGCAGCGGCCTGAGTGTTGGAACAGAATAATCAAATCAAAATTCATTCGAAGAGTCAGGGTGGATCTAGGTGGAAGTCCTGGGCCAGGCATGGTGGCTCACGCATGGAATTCCAGCACTTTGGGAGGCCAAGGCAGGTGGATCATGAGGTCAGGAGTTCGAGACCAGCCTGGCCAACATGGGGAAATCCTGTCTCTACTAGAAATACAAAAATTAGCTGGGTGTGGTGGGACACACCTGTAATCCCAGCTACTTGGAAGGTTGAGGCATAAGAATAGCTTAAACCTGGGAGGCGGATGTTGCAGTGAGCCGAGATTGCACCACTGCACTCTAGCCTGAGTGACACAGCGAGACTCTGTCTCTAAAAATAAATAGGTGGAAGTCCTGGTATATCTGCTTCAAAGAAGAAATAGCTAATATATATGTAGTGTTACAGATGAGGTCTAGCTATTTGCACATTTATAAGCCTGTAAATATAGAAGTGAAATACAAACCCACCCATCATGTCCCTTGTTCTACTGCAAGTGCCTCGCTCAAAAATGGTTTCAACTGAGATTGAACAACTCCAGAGTATGATTCTACTCTCCATATGTAGAGAGGGATCCCGCCTTGTCCTTTACCTGGACCTAGCTTTGCAGATGGGCTCAGAGTATAGAATTGGCAGGTAATCCACCGCCCTTGCTCAGAATCCAGCATGAAGTAGTGAGACAGGGAACCCTAAATGAGGTCTGTAGGCCACTTGCTGCTACAAATCATGCTTGTCTTGGTTGCTGTTCCTAGTGTGACAGGTGGCCTTCCCAGCCCAGCTCTCTAGTTTCTAAAATATGTTTGTATGACAGAGTCCTACAAGAGGTTGCTTGGCTCTTTCCAAGCTTGCTAGACACAAGACAAGTGTATCCTGACTTATTTGTGTGCTTTCTTTTTGCTCTTTCTCCTTTATCTTCCTTTAGAGAAGTTGGTAAGCCCTCCAGCCTCAGCCGCTGCTTCCAGCCCTAGCTCTTCTCCATCTCCACAGCCCGTTTCAGAGCTTGACTTGTCCTCAGAGCCACAGCAGCTCACTGCCAAGGGTAACAGCAGTTTGGGAGAACTGCATGCTGTCTTGCAAACCATTCTGAGAGCGAGGGGTAAAGCAGCAGACAGAATGACAGTAGCTGTAGCAGATCATTTGCCAAGCCCATGCAGCCTCTGAGCTGCTTGTTTGCTTCAGCACATAGTCCTGATTTGTGAACTCTCAGTGTTAAAGAAGGGATTACAAAGAATCAGCGGAGTAGTTTGTTCTCTCCCCCTGGGTCCAGGTTCTCTATTGACCTGTACCATGGCTACCACATACGGGAAACTTCACTGTTCACAGAAAGTCATTTCCCTGGGGTTTTTGCTGGGTCCTAAATGTGTTCTAGAGTGCTGCAGGGGGGACTCCCCAAAGCACCTCACATTCCCGTGCTGCTCTTTGATCTGTGTGGTGCATAGGTCACTCGTTTAGGGGATTCAAAATTAGGAGGTTGGGTGACAGTTGCCAACTGTTTGGCCAGGTGGACAGTATCAGCCTGATGGCCAGCTGGCCAGTGCTGGTATACACCACCTGTGTCTGTGCTGTGGTGGCGGCGGCACCTGGGGTTTCTAGACCTTTCCTCACATTCTACTCATTTCCCCTGAAGTTCTAAAATTCACATTGACAATCTTTCATATGTTTGTGTTACACGTGGCACCCTGACAAGCTGAACCATCGCCATTACCCGGCCCTGGTCCAAGATGATGCCTGGGCTTTCCTTATGGCACATAGCTGCTGTCAGTCTGTCATTCTGCAGGTGCTGCTTTCCGAATCCTGCATGTACTCAGTGTATCTGAGTTAGAGAGTAGTCGAGTAGTCATTTTCTTTCCCCACTTAAAAATGACACGGATACTTCTATCGCTCTTAGGATCAGTTACCTAAACCTGCTCATAGGGCAAGACTTTGAACTAGTTGGTTGTGTAAAAAGCAGACAAGCCCCATATCCATGTCCCTGCAGTCACAGTATGATCAGGAAGCAGGCAGTGCTGTGCTGTCTCCCGGACATGCTGAGTGAGACAGTGAGAAAGCGGCCCGGGTGCATTCCTGCCAGAGAACGCTGGCCAGACCTCTATGCGGAGCCGTTCCGACCTGCCCTTGGAGAGCTTCTCTTGATCTGGTTACAAGGAATTTTTTACAGTGAATTTTTATTGTTGTTTCTATTCCATAAAAACAGTAAGATGAGATGCCCAGTCTTCATGTGTATTGGGCTGTTGCTCTAATAATAATTACCCCATGGTTAGGGCGCCTTTTCTGTTTCAGATCTCTATTCACTTACACCCAGTCCCACATTGTCCTGTTTAGAGTCCCCACAGGTCCTGGAACTTTGGAAAGGGAGGAGATGGAGAGAGGTGGGTGGTGCTTCCCTTTTTCTTCTTGGTTCAGAGGACCTCGTTTCTGAGGGTTCATCCCCTGTGCATGGGCCTCAGACTGCAGTTTCGTAGGCACAGCTCCTTGCCAAAGGCTACCTAGGAGCCCTTCGTGTCTTCATGATGAGCCTTTGCCCTTGAGAGAAGTGTAGGCTGCTACTGTCTTGCAAGTCAGCTCCTCCTCCATAATTTTTAGTTTTATTGTGTCTTAAGTGGAAATGACAGTGTTCTAGAATTTAACTTCAGAATTTGATCACTGCATTTTCTAGAAAATCCCAGGCTGGGCTGGTTCTTCTCCAGTATGGACCAGAATGAAACAAATTCTCAGATCCTGAATTCACCAGGCTCTTGGGGCTATGAGCCCCTTTGGGATTGGAGCTTGTGTGGTTTTAAGAAAGCTGTTTCGGCACTGCTGGGGAGGTGCCTGTTTGTAGGCACGGTGTTTTTCCTCTCCTTGAGGTTCCCTAACTTGGGGAGCTCAGGGCTTTTGGGGTGGGGAGTCCAAAGATGAACTGGCCTTGGTGCTGCCCAGTGACTTGGCCTTCTTTTGCTGTCTGGGCTAGCCTCAGAGGGAACGGCCCAGTCTGGGGGTGCTTTGCCTGGATTTGGTAGAACCTCTAGGCAGTTGCCCTCCTTTCCTTCCTGACATGCCAGCAGAAGAGAAATGCCTGGAGGTGTAAGGCTTGCTTCTTTTCTCTGTTTTAAACCCTCCTCCCCTCCTCAATTCAGGAGCTGGTTTTCCATCCATCCCAGTCGGCAAGAGCCCGATGGTGGAGCAGGCTGTCCAGACTGGTTCTGCTGACAACCTGAATGCTAAAAAGCTGTTGCCTGGCAAGGGCACCACAGGGACGCAGCTCAACGGTCGTCAGGCCCAGCCGAGCAGCAAGACAGCCAGCGGTACTTGAACACATTTTTTCCTGGAGTTTGCTTGACGTTCTAGAAGTGGCACACTACTTCCTGGGCTATTTTATTTTATTTTTATTAAAAAAAATACTACTTTCCCATCCTAAGCCCCATGTGCTTTTGCAGGGCAGGCCTGTGCAGCAGCCTCCTGCGGTGCCACCCTGGCCATGTGCCCCGTGGTGGTGGGGCCTGCTTCTGGGTTCTGGCTTCCAGCTTCTGTAGGAGCTTTGCCTTACTCTTCCCTTTTGCACCTTAGATGTAGTCCAGCCAGCAGCTGTGCAAACTCAAGGGCAGGTGAATGACGAGAACAGAAGACCTCAGAGGAGGCGATCAGGTAACCCTTGTTGCCACTTGATTTCTGGGGACCATGAGTGATAAGGCTGAGCTGCTCTGCTTGCCCTCCTGCCTGCTTCTCTGGGTGATAGTTTCCGGGGTGCTGGTGTGGTGTCGCTGCTTGTGTCCCCTCTGTGGCCTTGGGGGTGTGCCTGGAAACTCCTTGTGAGGTGTTTGAGATCACCAGGTTGGTGACCTACTTCAGCCAGGGCTGTCCTTTGTCCTCACAGGAAACAGGCGAACAAGGAATCGCTCAAGAGGGCAAAACCGTCCAACTAACGTCAAGGAAAATACAATCAAATTTGAGGGTGACTTTGATTTCGAGAGTGCAAATGCCCAGTTCAACCGAGAGGAGCTTGACAAAGAATTTAAGAAGAAACTGAATTTTAAAGGTTTGGCTCATTATATGAAAATTATCCTCTGCACAGGAGTACCCCTAGAGAGTGTTAGGAGTAGAGGCCTGGCTGGGTGTGGTGGTTCATGCCTGTAATCTCAGCACTTTGGGAGGCTGAGGTGGGTGGATCACCTGAGGTCAGGAGTTCAACACCAGCCTGGCCAACACGACGAAACCCCGTCTCTACTAAAAATCCAAAAATTAGCTAGGCATGGTGGTGGGTGCCTGTAATCCCAGCTACTCAGGAGACTGAGGCAGGAAATCATTTGAACCCAGGAGGTGGAGGTTGCAGTGGGAGTGAGCCGAGATTGTGCCACTGCACTCCAGCCTGGGCGACAGAGCAAGACTCTGTCTCAAGAAAAAGGAAGAGATGCCTGGAGGAACTGGGGAAGCCAGGCGGGTGGTGACTGGCAGTGAGGAATTAATGATACAAGATGCCGGGAGGTGTGAAAATGGGTGGGATAAGGTGCAGACTGCATGGCCCAGATGGCAGAACGAGACCTGTGCTTAGAAGGAAGAAGAGATCTCTGCTTTGCACAAGGCGTAGTTGATGTCTCAGCCTGAGGGTGGCTCCCGAGTGAGCCTGGAGGGACCACCCTGCTAGAAGGCCGTGCGCTCTGCCCCTCCTGCACCTCCACGTGTTCTGCTTCTCTTTGTAGATGACAAGACTGAGAAGGGGGAAGAGAAGGACCTGGCTGTGGTGACCCAGAGCGCCGAAGCGCCTGCCGAGGAAGACCTTCTGGGGCCCAACTGCTACTATGACAAATCCAAGTCGTTCTTTGACAACATCTCTTCTGAACTCAAGACCAGGTGAGAGGCTAAATGAATGAGGGGAGGACAGTCCTCCAATCTAGAAAGGACAGGACTGAGGGCTCTCAACCTGAAGGCAGAGCTGGACTCTGAGCCTCAGGGTAGCTGTTCTAGGGTCCTGCTTGCATTTCTGCGTGATGAGTGCAGGAGTCCCAGCAGGTTACGTGTGGGAAACCTCTTGGGGATCCTGACCTGAGGAGTCGGCTGAGGTCAAGTCCCTGTTTCCTCTTGACTTTGCTGCCCTGTCCCCACAAAGGCTGGGCTGCACTGCCCTCCCCAGCAGACCCATGTCCACATTCAGCATACCTCACTGTGCTCTGCTTGCTGGTCCCGCTGGCCTGGCAGCCTGAGGACCTTACTTTGCAGCCTGAGGTATGGCTAGAGCGTGCTCACACTGGCCTTCCTTCACTTCATGGTTTGAGGCCAGGGACCATGTGGTGTATTTTATTTTTCACACCTAACAGCTGGTCAGAAGTCCCGCGAAGCAACGTACAGTGTGGGCCAGGCTTGGCGATTTGGGCCCATTTGTCCTGCAGATTGAGCGCCAGACATGCCGCGGGGGGCGTTGAGGTGGCCTCAGAAGGCAGGCTGGAAAGCCCCACCTCCTCAGGCTCATGTGCTGCAGGGGAAAGATAGGAAGCGTGTGGTGGAAGGCCAGGCAGTGAGGGCAATGGGATGGAGCTGTGGACTCGATGGGAAATGGATGATCAGTTCTCACAGGTGGAGCAGGCTGCACAGATGAGTGCGGGAAGTGCTTCCAGACAGGCCATAGTCTGGGGGATGGGTTCCTGTAGGGTTTTGTAGGGCATGGAAGTGACTTTGGCTTTTGTTCCAAGTGCTGCGGGAAGCTATCAGAGGGTTTTGTGCTGAAGCGCATGGTGCGGTCTGATGTTTTACGGCTTCCTTGGTGACAGTGGTTGGACGGTGGGCAAGTGTGGCTGCTGACTGGCCAGTTAGGGGACCAGTGCTGCAGCACAGGTGGCTTGGAACCAGGCGGTGGTGACAGAGGGAAGGGGTAGAGTCTAAATGTATCTTGAAGGTGGTGCTAACAGAATTGGCCAACAAGAGAAGAGTCCAGAATGACTCCTAAGTCTTTTGGCCTGGACAGCTGATGGGTGGAGTTGCTGCTGCTTTGAACACGGAAGTCTGTGGGCACAGCAGGTTCCGGCTGAAGAGGAGCTCAGGGTGGGTGTGCTGCCCTGGAGCTGCTGTCTGCATCGGCGGGAGTGCGGGGTGGGAGTGCTGGGCGCACAGTTGGATGTGGGAAATAGTCTCCCGCTGGCGGCTTGTTTGGGTGGCATGAGTGTCCATGTTGTATCCCTATCTTCCCAACCCCCAAAGCAGAAGTATCACATTCCAGGGACCTTGTTCCATCTAGCCTAGCCCCCTCCTTGTCTAGGAGGGTCCACTTCATGCTCTGGTCTCGGGTCTCCTGGGCCCCTGGGCCTCCCCCGGGCTCCTCTAGCAAGCAATAGGGGTTGCCTTGGTAGCCAAGTAGTATCACTGCTTGCCTGTGGTGACAGAGATGGTAGAGATGGATCCTGAGCCCCTCCCCACTGTGGGGATAGTCCTGGTTGAAAGTGTGGCAGGGAGCACCTGCAGTGCCAGAGCTGGGGTCCAGTGCTGACGGGGCTGCCCCTTCCCTGTATACAGTGGCCCCGGTGAGTCTGTCCCCTCCTTCCCTGGGCCGCTCTGAGGACGAGGCCTGGCCAGAAGCCTGGGAATCAGTGCCTGCTACAATCAGCATTTCTTCTATGGTTTAGCTCCAGGCGGACGACGTGGGCTGAAGAGAGGAAGCTCAACACGGAGACCTTTGGGGTGTCAGGGAGGTTTCTTCGTGGCCGCAGTTCTCGGGGTGGATTCCGAGGAGGCAGGGGCAATGGGACCACCCGTCGCAACCCCACTTCCCACAGGGCCGGGACTGGCAGGGTGTGAGGGTGCAGCCAAAGGTGAGTGGATGAGCCTTCTGAATGCTTTGGTGGGAGGGTGTAGGGTCAGGCACACCTGGAGAGCTTAGGAAGGTGGGGAGTAGGCTCCATTTCCGAGGAAAAGCCAAACCGAGGGCCTCGAACCTATGAGTCACCCAGGGGGCTCTTGACCAACTTAAACCTGCATCTGTGGGGGCAGGACCCAGGCCCCAGCATCCTCCGAGTGAGACTGCAGGTGTGGGAGGTGAGGTGATGCGGGAGTCGCGTGGGCCGGGGGCTCACCACCCAAGTGAAGCCAGCGAGCGAGACCTTGCTCCAAAGCCAGTGTCTTGGCCCAACCCGGCCCTAAATGAATCAGAGGCTTCATTTTTAACAATGTTCCAGTGGATTTGTGGGCACTTTAGGGTCTGGGTAGAGCGTCCCACATGGGGTGCCTGGTGCCGACCCCACCCGAGGACCTCGGGACAGCCAGGTGGGCCTTGGAGGGACTAGGCCTCCTGCCACTAGCTGCCTCCCTGTCCCTATTGTACAAGTAGGATTGTATCTATTGTACAAGTAGGATTCTATTGTACAAGTAGGATTCTCAGAGTGGGCTGTGAGAGGAAATGGGGGAAGCCAGCCTGACTCAGGGCAGGAGGGAGGCTGAGTGGCTCCTGCTTGCCAGCAGGGGCAACGGTGCCAGCTTATCCCAGCAGCTGCTTGACTTCCTGTCATCTCTTGCAGGCTCCTACTGAAGTGGCGCAGAAATGATGCTGTGTGTCAGGACGCGAGGAAAACGCTGCACTTACAGGGAGAAGTGGTCACTTTGTTTCTGGAGTTTGGAAGAGTCCCATACTGCTACTTATGTTTTGGACTTAACTGAACTTGGACATGGTCTGAGTTACAACCACTTGTTTTGGGGAAGTATTCATGGGTAACCTCTTTGAGGTCTCTTTACCTATGTTTCCTTTTTAGTTGCGCATAGCCTAATTCTAAGGTTTTGGTATTTTGCAAAGAGGTTTCTATAGTGAAAGCTGAATCCTTACTTTGTGACTTTTTTTTTTTTAATGACAGCTTTGACTTTTAAAAGTGGAACCAAATCTCATTTGGCAAATGTGGCAGCCAATTGCATCTCTGTAACTCAGCTGACCCCTGGTGCTGCTGGCCTGGCACCCCCACTGCCAAGGGTGGGGTCTCAGGAGTCAGGGCCAGCATAGGGTGGTGTGTGTCGGGGGTGGGTGGGTGGAGGGCACGGAAGGGGTTGTCCCATGGATCATGTTGTATAAGTGAACCAGACCACCCTGATGGTATCCACAGTGATGTCAAGGTTGGGGCTGGCCAGGGGTGGGTGGACTACAAACATTTCAGAGTAGTGGCCAGGGGCCCTGGACGCTAGCCATGGAGCTGCTGCACAGAGCCTAGTGTCCACAAGCTTCCAAGTCGGGGTTGGAGCCTGGGATGAGCCCCGGCAGCGCCTTGGCCCTTCTGTGGTCCCTGCCAGCCTCTGACCTAGGCCGGTCAGTCATTGCTGGACTCTGGCCACACACTGGTGTTCTCATCCACTTGGAAACGAGCCAGTCTTCTGCAAGGTCAGTTGACCAAGAGCATATTTCCCCTTGGTTGTACATCCTTGTTTTGTGTTTTTGTTTTAACGGTGGGTGGAGGGAGGGCGGGGTCTACATTTGTTGCATGAGTCGATGGGTCAGAACTTTAGTATACGCATGCGTCCTCTGAGTGACAGGGCATTTTGTCAAAAATAAGCACCTTGGTAACTAAACCCCTCTGATAGCTATAAAGGCTTTAGTTCTGTATTGATTAAGTTACTGTAAAAGCTTGGGTTTATTTTTGTAGGACTTAATGGCTAAGAATTAGAACATAGCAA
This sequence comes from Chlorocebus sabaeus, assembly GCF_047675955.1. NCBI lineage: Eukaryota > Metazoa > Chordata > Mammalia > Primates > Cercopithecidae > Chlorocebus > Chlorocebus sabaeus. Next base: position 2,047,775 of record NC_132905.1, on the reverse strand, counting down.
GGGGGCTCCTCTGTTGGAGTAATGTAAATTGTAATTATAAATAAACATGCAAACCTTTAAAATTTTCTTTTCTGATGCTCTAAGAATCCTGTTGACTCTGCTGCCCAGGTCACCTCTGCATCATGTCCAGGTCTGGAGCATACTTAGGCTGGTGGAATTTGGGGAGACTTGGGCCCTGTCAGGTGATGGAACAAGGCAGCTGACCCAATTGGTCGGGTGAAGTGCAGCCAGCAGACCGGGCTTCTCCCTGTGGGCCACCCTTCTGGGATGAATGGCCCTGCTCTCAGAAACTGGATACAAAGTCCTTTTAAAAACCCAGTTCACAGATAACGCCTGTATCGAGCAGTGGCCCCTTTGCCACCTTCCTGCTGCCTCCAAGCTCCCCAGCTCAGGAACGTTCATGTTCTCAGGCACCGTAGAGCAGGTTACACAGCCATGAGCGAGCTGCACCCTGGACCCATGCAGAAAAACAAAGATACGGCTGGTTCTAGGCTCAGAGCATCCCATTTCAGTCTAATGGGTTTCCAGGTGACCTTAAAAGTGGTCCTCAGAGAGGATGAGGAGACACATCAGCTGCATGAGTTCTCCTTTCGGTACCTGCCTATGGCCATTGGGTGGGGATAATGGATATCCTTGACCAACAGAAAAATAAATCTTCTGTTATGTGTGCCAGATACTGGTGGCCACAGTCCTCACCCAGCTAGATGACTTGGTGAAACAGGTATTGCCTCCCAGAGAATCTCAAGGTAGTCAGGTCATCGCATACCACCTGACCTTGCTGTTAAAATGTTAACTGTTTTGACAATTGTACATTTTATGCTGAGCTCAAAATGTATCTGGGCCCCTTTACTCCTTTTTAGAAGGTATGTGCCCAAAACCAAGGACCAGAGCAAGTGGTAGCATGGGAGCAAAGGGGTGACCCGAGGACACAAAAGCCTTCAACTGCTGCTGGACTAGAAGCCAAAATGCAAGAAAGGGCAGAGAATAGCCAGAACAGTCTTCAACAGAAAGTAGGGAGCAGACATCAAGATGTGGTCTATGAAAGTCAGACATGGAAAGCTGCTTTGAACAAAGCTGCTGCTCTACAGAATTAACCCAGGGCTACCTGTGTTTGTGTCCTTGACATTATACATTCATTAGGGAACTAGAATGAAGGTCTAAAAGCAAATGGAAGTCATTCTGTGTCTACAACAGAGAAACGGGTCTGCTGAAGGCCAGGTTTCTCTGCAGCACCCAGGGCAGCAGCTGATTTCCCAAGGGAGGAATCTCTGTCTCACACTGGCTTGCTGTCTTAGCCACAAGGAACAGAAAGGAAAGCTCAAACTTACGGCGGCTCAGGGTTGAAAAAGAAGGGTGAGAGATGAGAGGAATACTATGATTGCACCTAAAGATACACATTCTCTTAAAGAAAAAAAAAAGGTTAAAAAATACGGAAGTTTATTGTAGGACACTCAGTGTGAATAAATGGAATGGAAAGGCCTACACATCATTGAGACTCATCCATGATTGATTTGAATTTAAAAATTACAAGCAAAGACATTTTATTCATCATGATGCTTTCTTTTGTTTCTTCTTTTCGTTTTCTTCTTTTTCTTTTTCAATTTCAGCAACATACTTCTCAATTTCTTCAGGATTTAAAATCTATCAAAAAAAACTTCACGGTTACCTAAGCCAAACAAGGTGCCAAGGAACCAGCGCCCTCTTCTGGGGAGGGTAGCCAGGCTTTGGCACTGCTGCTCATACAGCCTCTTTGGAGAGGGACCTCAAGGAAAACAAGAGGATGCTGGCCTGACCTAGACAAGTATTAAGAAGCAGCAGCAGATCTGACTGGCAGCTGCTCAGCATGCCCAGAGAACACGTGTGGACCATCTAATCAGAGGAAGATGGGAATCTTCTCTTTGACGTATGGGGAGCCTCAGAAAAACATTTTCCTAATGTTAAAACCACAGAACGACCCCATGATGTTTCCTTCTGAACTGGTACTGCCCTGATCATGGAGAAAACTCACAGGTAAAGAAAGCAGACAAACTTGGTGATTACCTTGAGGGGTTGATCTCGCCTCATGACAGCAAGTTCAATGTTTTTGCCACCTGACTGAACCACCTTGAAGGGATAGAAGACAGGAGCATTAGCCACCTTTCCCTATTCAAGACAAAAGCAGCTCTCAGGAGTACCTTAAATAGGTGTGTACCCAAACCCAGCACAGTCCCAGGAATGGAGGTCCCAGCCCCCCAAAACCTGTGTCTTTGTCCTAAATGCATTTGTGAAGTCTACTTGGGATGCCTGCACACCCTCCTGCCTCCCAGCACTGGGACTCCTCTCTACTGCACAGCAGCTGTGCTCGAGGCCCTCCCCTTGACATAGCGGTCACCACCAGGAATCCTGATGCCTACACTCCAGCCTGGCCTTCCAGTTAGTCCCTCTCTGGTTTCACCTGCTAGCACTTCAAGGTCTTGACAAAGCCCAACCATATCTCCAGTTCTCTAATCCCGACTTTAGCAACAGTTCAAGCCTCCGGAAGGCCTAGTGATGGCATGAGGAGAACAGATTCCACAGCTGGACAGCTGGGTTCACATCCTGCCTCTGGTTCTCATGCTGTGTGCCCCTGCACAACCCTCGGCTGCCCCAGCTGGATAAAGGCACTAATGATCACACCTTGCGTGGCTATTTCAAGGAACGCAGCGGTTAGGATACACCATAGACCAGAGCAGTGCCTGGCACATAGCAGTCATTAGGCATTACTGTTGGATCCTTGCCACTTGCTGCCCATCTACCTACCAGTCACCACCAAAACGTGGTATCTTCACCACCTTGCCTGGATTCCAAATGCAAACTTACTTCCAGGAGCGCCTTGATCACCAGCTTAATGGTCAAATCATCTGTTTCAATGGCTTCATCAGTATAGTTCTTCTCCAGGAACTCGCGTACTGACTTGGCACCCCGGCCTATGGCATTGGCCTAAAACAGATATGTATGTTGTCACATGGCATAGGGCATGACAACCCAGGGCCAGCCCTGGAACATGGCTGCCCCACATGGGCCGCCCAGCCAGTGACGGTGGCAGGAGGCAAGCTGGAGTGCTGGATAGCAGCCCTGGACACAGGCCCTGCCTTGTGGCTTCCTTTTGCAAAGAGCTCTTTAGAATTGGTGCTAATTCTTACCAAGAATGGGATTATACCTTTTATTCCATTATCAAGAGGCAATGGGAGATTTTTCTTTTCTTTTTTTTTTTTTTTTGAGATGGAGTTTTGCTCTTGTTGCCCAGGCTGGAGTGTAGTGGTGTGATCTCGGCTCACTGCAACCTCTTCCTCCTGGGTTCAAGCGATTTTCCTGCCTCAGCCTCCTGAGTAGCCAGGATTACAGGCATGTGCCACCATGCCCAGCTAATTTCTTTTGTATTTTTAGTAGAGACAGGGTTCTGCCATGTTGGCCACGCTGGTCTCGAACACGTGACCTCCGGTGATCCACCTGCCTCAGCCTCCCAAAGTGCTGAGATTATAGGCGTGAACCACCACACCCGCCTGAGGATTTTAATTTATGTGGTCTATCCTTTACAGCTTGCTGCCCTTTGATTTTCTTCCAAACAGCAATGTTTAATACTTTTCTTGCTCTCATAGGACTAGGTTAACTTAAACCGACTCATTCATTGATACAGGGCCTACAGCAGGAATCCCAGGACCTCCCACCCCTCAAAGCCTTTTTCTGGCAAGATTGTCCAAAGCCCCTTTGTTTTGTCACGAACTCACCTTCCAGGCATGGTATGTGCCCGATGGGTCAGTCTGATAGAGCCTAGGAGTGCCATCAAAGTCGAAACCCACAATGAGGGCAGAGATGCCAAACGGCCTGCGCCCATTGCTCTGCGTATAACGCTAGCAAGAAAAGAAGCAGGTCAGTACCATCCAACTGAAAAATTGCATGTGAGGAAAGAACCGTACTTAGTCAAAGTATGAACATTTTAAGTCATGCCTAAGCCCCCTCCTCAGGTTATTAGCAGTTGAAATGATGTATTAGCCAACAGCTTTCAACATCGTTTTCTGCATTTTCACTCCTAGAAAGACTCACCTAGCACCAGAATTGTACCATGGAGCACAACTCAGGTTACTGGAAGTTACTTTGACTGGTAGACATGTATTCTGCTTACACGTTAATGGCATTTCCTCATAGGGTCGCTTCTAGCCCCCTTCAACTGCTTGGTGACTAGTAACTCAGGATGGCAAGACAAAAGCTATCATTTCCCTCTAGACACAGGAATTTGGAATATCCCATTCCAGGAACTGAGAACAGAACAGTGTTACTCAAATTGGTGAGCTAGGTCAAGTTACACTTCTGCAAGTCAAGATCAGGATCATGGAATAAACCAGTTTTCTGATTCACCTGAAGTGGAATGCAAATCCACATGAAGTGACATGGCAGGACGACCCGCCATGGCGGAGCAGTGACTGCCCTGCTGCCAGAAGTGAGGATGCGATCAGGCAGGCACCCACCTGCTTCAGGCTGGCGATGTAGCGGGTGATGTACTCCACAGTGACCGGGTCCTCCACAGTTAGCCGGTGGCTCTGGCACTCCACCCGGGCCCTGTTGATGACTATCCTTGCATCGGCGGTGAGGCCTGCAAGGAGAGCAGAGAGGCTTCTGCTAGAGTAGAGAGATAGCACAAACTACAGGCTGGGGGACGGACATGATGACCCAGCATTTAACCTTCCACAGACCCCAAACCGGCAGCAAAGCTATTCTAAGTGACTGGCAGTGGAACCTGTCAGCCCCTGGGAACTTCTAAGAAATTGGGTACAGATGCTTCTCGATGTGCAGTGGGGTGGTATCCCGCTAAACTCATCGTAAGTCGAAAATACCCAGCTGAAAATGCATTGACTACCCCATAAACCCATTGTAAATAAAAAATTGTTGGCTGTTGTGCAGAATCTGAATTTTTAAAAACATTGTAGATTGAACCATACTAAGTCAGGGACTGTCTGTATATGAAGAGTTGTGTGCCTCGGACCATACTTAAACACGGTACCTGAGTCCTCTTGGGAATCTTAGAAATTGAGTTAATCCCTAATTTCATTACATAAATTGAGATCTTCCTAGATTGGATCTGCTGAGAGGAGAAATGAACAAGACCAAAACAGCGCTGAGAACATGCCGAGGCATGGCCTGCATCCACCAATGCGGTCCTTTTTACTGCTGGGGATGGCAGGACGTGGTTCTGTCCTCTCCATGCCACAGATGCAGTTAGCTCTAGAAAGTCCAGCTTTTCTCTAGATTTTAACTGACTGATACAGAAAAATAACAGTGGAGGTCAAATTGCACAGCAGCCAGAAGTGTTTTCATCCATTTAGCCATTTCTCTTTCACCCGCTATGGCAGAGAGGCCACCAAAGAAACTGGCCAAAAGTCCAAATTCATTTCTTTTAAATGATTTTCATTTACTCAGTTTATATGGCTCACAACAGCCCACACACCGAGTTCATCTCCAAAGCCCTGTTCTTCGCTGAGACTCTAGAGAGTAAGACAGCGCTCCCCACCGACGCGTACCTGCAAAGGCCATGCAGACATTGTCATCCAAAGCACAGATCTTCCGCACTGTTCTTTCATCCTGCAGTTTGGCCACTGACTTCTTCTCCACACCAAGGACAACAATGTCCCTTCCTCGAACACCAACCTTTAATTAAGATCCACAAACCACGTAAGAAAGTGACACGAGTGCTGGGTGCAGTGGCTCCTGCCTGTAATTCCAGCACTTTTGGAGGCTGAGGTGGGTGGGTGGATGACTTGAGTTCAAGAGTTCGAGACCAGCATGGACAACATGGCAAAACCCTGTCTCTAAAAACAGTACAAAGATTAGCCAGGCGTGGTGGCTCAAGCCTGCAGTCCCAGCTACTCTGGGGGCTGGTGGGAGGATCGCTAGAGCCTGGTAGGTGGAGGCTGCAGTGAGCCATGATGGCTGGGAGACAGAGACAGCAAGACCCTGTCCCCTCACTCCACCCCACCCTCCCAAAACGAAGTGACACATGGCTCTACTGCCGGCAGCAAGCACCAGGAGCAGATGTGAACCTTGGTCCTGGGGGATGCGCACTCGGGGTAGCAGCTCCCACTGGAAGGTGTGTTCACCCATGCCCCTTTCTCCACTTGTCTGTCACTGTGGTTGGCACCACATCCTGCAAACCCAGGGGCATTCATCTACTGCTGGTAGAGCTAGCCCAGGCGTGCTCACCTAGGTGCCCAACCTGCGCCTTTCAAATGCTGAGATGTAGTTTTGGTTACAGCATAACTAGTAAGTAACCATTATATAATCGGCATGTGTTTCCTTTCAACCCAATGAATCAAACAGTCCCATGCAAAGCCTGGAAGCCTCAGACTTTCACACTTGAATCTGGTGTTCTGAAGGCAGTGTTTCTGTAGTTGTGAAATTATATTGAGCCACAATGCACTGTTTCCTGCACTGTGACATACTCATGTGACAGCCGTGGGAAGGGGCCTGATTTGCCACCAGTGGACAAGGTGTCAACTGTTATCCCAAATTGTTTATGGCTGATACTAGAGAAGGATGTAGCTGTTACTAAAAGCACCGACAATCACTGACAGTCAACCCCGAGTCAAGCCAGAAACAAAGGGAACCATCATTGGGATAAACAGCGGCTCCTGGTTTAGAGCAGGGGCTTCTCCCGCTTAGCTGTGAGCACCTGGGCAGGCTGATCTCACTGTTCCTGCCGCCCTGAGCACGGGTGGGATATTGAGCAGTGTCCCTGGCCTCTACCCTCTAAATGCCAGGAGCACCTCTGCAAGGTCTTAGACCACTAGAGAAGTCGCCACACACGGCCAGTGGCCCCTGTGGGCACAAAACCATCCCTGGCTGAGAAGTTCTGGTCTCAAGTGTTTGGGTTTTCCGGGAGCTTTCTCAGGTACTGACTCGAGGCCCAGAGAAGCTACATGGATTTGTTCAAGCCAGGTGCAGCCAACTGGCGGAGGTGGGAGTATTGGGGTCGAAGGCAGGGGTCAGCCGACTCCTAGTGCTCTTTAAGCTGACTTAGATCACCTGATGAATAACTGGGCCTTCATTTCAAAACAAAGATTCAGAAAATGAAAACAATTCAAAATTTACAGAACCGTGTGTGCTTGCTTTGCCTGCTCAAACCTCTGAATACCAGGTGGTAAAAGAATAACGATCTCACAGGCTGACCAATAAAACTGACACGTCTTGATGCTACGAATTTAAGTTTCAAACAATGTCACTAAGGTCAATGTACACGAGCCCTCGTCAAAACTGAAACGGCCGTGTTCAGACCAGTCCTGACCCGGGCGGCTGCAGCCCGGCCCCGGGAAGGCTCCTTCCGGCAGAGTGCAGAGACCCGGGAGGCGCCCGCCACCGGCCAGACCAGCGAGCTGCTTTGTTCCCGAAGCCCACCTGGGCCTAGAGAACAAGTGTTGCCCTGGGACGGGTGGGGGTCCCCGTAACGGGGGACTGAGCAGTTCGTTCCCCAGCCACCCGGCTGCGTGAACAGCCCCCAGCGAGCGCACAGTCGATCCCCCGCGGCCTGCAGCGGCCCTCGCCCGGCCTCTGCAAACCGGGTCGGCGATGCGACCCACGCGCCCGGCCGGGGCCAGGGGTGCCCAAGATGGCGTCGCCACGGTCCCGCGTGCCCAGTGCCCCACGCGAAGCCGGGCCCCAAGCGAGGCGCTGGGTGGGGAGAACGGGCCATCGCAGCTCACGCCAAACGCCGCCTCTGCAGGCACTCGTGGAGACCGGCAGCAGGGCCCGCGCTCAGCTACAGCCCCAACTGCCCACGCCGCTGCCCCGCGCACGCCCGCGTGCGCCCACAGCTCCGCGCCCGGCCCCGACCCTCTCTCGGCTCCCTAGCCCCACTTCCGCCCGCGTCCCAGGCCCCGCGCAGGCCCCGGCGGCTCACCGCGGTCGAGCCCTTCTTGACGGCCTCCTGCGCGTACTCCACTTGGAAGAGATGGCCGTCGGGCGAAAAGACGGTGATGGCGCGGTCGTAACTCATGCCGGCGGGGCGGCGGCCAGGATCCTTCCGCCGCGACTCTCAAAAGCGCACACTCACGGCCCGCGCGCACCCGCGACTCCCGGCGCCACTGCGCCCGCGCCCCGCCCTCGGCGCCGTGACCTGCGCTGCCGGCGACGGGCGGCGTCAGGCGGCGTCGGGCGGCGTCAGGCGGCGTCGGGCGGACGTGCGGGCGCGCGCCGGGGCGGGGCCAGGCCGAACCACCGGTGGCCGGGGGTGGGAGACGGTGCTCCGGCGGAGGGCCGGGCGCTGGGTGCGAGGGGGCCCCCGGGGGCCACCGTTCGGCACTGGGCCGCAGACCCTTCTGCAGGGCGGAGCGGCGGCGCCGCAGGCCCGGAGGCTCGGCGACGGTGACGGGGCGGACGAGCCCATGACGCGGCGCCCCCCGCGCCCCCGCCCCCTGCTCCCCCGCCGCTACTGCGGATAATGAGCGCCTCGGGCCGCCGAGCGCAGCCGGAGTATCCACCCCGATGACCACGGGCTGAGTCCCGCGCAGCCACCATGTCCGTGGCCTTCGCGTCCGCCCGGCCAAGAGGCAAAGGGGAGGTCACCCAGCAAACCATCCAGAAGGTGGGCCGGGCCGGGGCGGCGGCGCCGGGCGGCGGTGCTGAGGGCGGGCGCTCGTGGGGCCGGGGCGCGGGCAGCTGGCGGGCGCAGGGCGCGAACAAAGCCGGGGCGCAGCCGGGCGGCCGCGAACCCCGACGGCGGCCCGGTGCCCGTCCCCGCGTTCCACGCCTGCGCGCCAGTGGGCACCGGGCCGTGTGGGGGGCGCTCCCCGGAGAGCCTGCGCCAACTTTGTTGGGGCGGCGGGTCCCTCGGGCCGGGGCACGGGGCGCTGGGGGCCGGGCGGACGCTGGAGGGTGCCGGCCCCCGAGCGCGCTGTCCTCCGAGTCCGCGGCGCGCGCTGGGAACAGTCCTGGGCCGTGCCGGGCGCACGGGGACCCCTCGGGGCCGGGGCCGCGGCGAGGGCTCGTCGCACTCCGCAGCCAGTCTCGGTGGCGAAGGCGGGCGGCGGGCGACACTCGCTTTCTGCGCTCAGCTTGGCGAGTGGAGAGGGGCGCGGGCCGGCCTCCGGGCGCACGGAGATGGCGGGGCCCGCGGCCAGGGCTGCCCCTTCTGCCGCTGGAGCGAGGCGCGGACGATGAAGGCACAGGGGGACGCCTCCCAATGCCCATTTGGAGGGCATCGTTAGGCAGCTCGGCCCCGTAAGAAGCGCACCGCCCGCCGGTATCCTCGCGGCCACGCCGCATTTCAGCGTGACACCCTCCCCCGCCGCCTCGCCTAACAAACTTGATGGATTTGCTCCACAACCTTTCCTCTAGCTCCGTAAGTTCGGCCTTGTGGATTTCAACAGACAGCGTTTACAGGGGTTTGGGACACCGTTATCCAAAGCCCTAAGTTTTGAAATTGAGACTTTGCATTTTCTGCTGTTTTTCGGTAGAAGACAAATTCGGAAGAAAATCAGCATTAGCCATTCCTGTTTCAGTTGTCGCAACATCTTTTGGAGTGACATTGGTTTTTTCCTAAACTCCGACTCCGTCTTCACCCTGGTGGGATTGGGATAAACAGTGGTATTCCTAGGTTCCCAGAAGCGGCTTGTCTCCCTAAGGGGGTTCACCTTGACCTTGACTGTGGCTCTTATTCCTTAATGACATGCCAGTCTCCTGTGGAAGTTGTCCTAAATCTATCCCCTATTTTGAGACTACCCTTGCTGTTGCTAGTTTTAGAAATTTGATGGTCTTAACAAATGAGAACCTTGGCCAACTCTGAACAGGAGAGATTGAGAATAGCAGAAACACAGATTTACAAGTGTGGCATTTTAATTTACGTAGTAGACACTTATGTGTGCTTACTGTATCCTAGACACTGTTCTAAGGGTTTTATAAATTTTAATTCATCCAATTCTTCATAGAAGCTACTGGCATCCCGTTTAACAGCTAAGGACGCTGAGGTCTAGGGAGGCTGTGCCTTGCTGGTAAGTGGACGCTGAAGCCTGGGGTGCTGAGTGCGTTGCTGGTAAGTAGCACAGCCAGGTGTTGAACCCAGACTGTGACTCCAGGGTCTGCTCTGTTGGTACCCCTTGATCTGGGAACATTTGGCCAGGCGGAGGTCAAGCTCTAGGCTCAGAGGCCAATGTTGGAACCCGGAGCATCTCCTGGCACTCTGGTTTTTTGGACCTTAGCAGTCATTGTTCCTGAAGCTTTACCTTTGTCTTCAACGTTCGTCCTGTTATTTGCACTGTGCACACACTTCCATTGAAGCTCCCCAAATTCTCCAGGTAAAAGTGTGTATTGAGGTGCTGCCCCAAACATCAGATTAGAAAGGAAGAAATGCACCTGTGGACTGTATGTCCCAGGGCAGAAACTCAGCCTGCTGACCATTGGAAATGGATCTTTAGTTTAGGCTGCTGACTTGGCCTGGTAGGGCCAGCAGGCTGCATATTGGGCTTGGTGTTTTGACAGTGAATATATTTACCCAGGGATCTTTTACTGGGAGGTGTGAGAAGGCTGAGAAGGGTGTGAGAGGTGTGTGTTCTATGCCTAAAACGTGTGCTGTGTCCACAGTGTGTGCTAGTAGTCTCATGCCGAGAGCATTAAGAGAAGCCAGGGACCCCTCTGAAACCTGCTTGGTAGTGAAGGGGAAGGAAGAATACAACTTGTCTTTAACAACATAGTGTGTGGGTGGGAATCTTCCAAGCCAACTTCTACTCAACCTTCAAAGCCTCACTCAAATGTTCCCTGTCTCATGCTCCCTCAGCCGTCATGTGGCCCATGTAGCACTTGCTTGGGCTCCTGAGTTCAGCATGTGACTGATGAATTCTTTGCTGATCCCCAGCCTCTCGTCGTGTCTGAGCACAGTTAGTGCTGAGCATGTGCCGGTGCATCTGTGACTCTGGTTCCATCAGTGGAAGTGTTTTGAAATAAGCAGATGCGTTAGTGTCCTGTGACTTCCTTGACACATTACCACAACCCAGGTGGCTTCAAACGACAGAAATCTATTCCCTCACAGTTTTGGAGGCCAGAAGTCCCAAGTCCAGGGGTCAGTTCCCTGCTCTTCTCTTGGCTTCTGATGGCTGTGGGCAGCCCTTGGTGTTCTCTAGCTTGTAGGTATATCCAGCCGGTCTCTGATTTCATCATCATTTTTTTTTTTTTCTTTTCTTTTTTTTTTTTTTTTTTTTGAGATGGAATTTCGCTCTTGTTGCCCAGGCTAGAGTGCAATGGCACCATCTTGGGCTCACAGCCTCCGCCCCCCACCTGCCCACGTTCAAACAGTTCTCCTGCCTCAGCCTCTTGAGTAGCTGGAATTACAGGCGTGTGCCACCATATCCAGCTAATTTTGTGTTTTTATTACAGACGGCGTTTCTCCATGTTGGCCAGGCTGGTCTTGAACTCCCAACCTCAGGTGATCCGCCCCCCCTACCCCCCTTGGCCACCCAAAGTGCTGGGATTACAGGCATGAGCCATCATGCCTGGCCTCAATTTCCCAGTTTTTATAAGGACTCTAGTCATTGGTTTTAGGGCCTGTGTTAATCCAGCAAGACCCCATCTTTGTTTCATTTTCAAATAGCTTGTTTCCAGTACCTCCCATGCGCAGGGACCGGGGTCCGGGCACAGTTCAGCCCACAAGAGTGCATTTGTGGTGAGGGCTAGCTCAGAGAAAGAGAGCCATGAGGCGGAGGCAGAGAGTCACAGAGGGTCCCAAACCTGGCCTGCATGGAGCAGGTATTGGGGGACCCAAAGTGGAAGGGCAGGGAGTGCTGGGCTGATGTGGGGAGGGTAGCTGGTGGTGACCAGGCAGCAGTGCATGGGTGAGATGGTCAGAACCACTCTGTGGCAAGCACCACAAGGGACATGACTGTGCTGGGGAACCCTGTGGAGGGGCAGGGCCATGTCACCACAGTGGCCCTTGGGCCTGGCTGGCTGTTCTCTGGCCACCAGCTGGGAACTGTAGTGTCCTCCTGTCCAGTGTGTGCTCCTGACGCTGCTGTTGGGGCTGGGGCTGCAGTGGCCACCACGGACCATGTGGCCAGACTCGACCCCTGGGTTGCCTCCTTGCCGCTTGGCACACAGTCATTGGTCAGTAAATGTGTTACTGTTTCTGTTAGTATTGGTTTTCTCATTGGTTTCCTTGGCCGGCTAGTAGCGGTGGTGTCTGCCCGTCTGCTGGGTGTCTGGATCCCCAGTGCCTGTTGCAGGGCAGGGTTAGGGAGAAGCTCTGAGGGAATGGGACAGGGCTGAGAGGAGGTGGGGCCCTGGGTCTGCCTGCTGAGTGGGTTTGGTGTGGGAAGACAAGACCTTTGTGGGGTGGGTTGGTGCCGTGCCCAGGGTCTGAGAGCCAGGAAGTGGTTGAACCTGGACCAGCCCTATCGCATGCCCTTGGTACCCAGGTGCGGGGGTGGGGCATGGGCAAGGGGCACACTTCTGGGTGGGGATGAGCTGTGGAGGATGGGGTGCACACCCAGCAGACAGTGGGCACCCTGTGTGCTCCCTCAGACCTGGAACTTGCTGTCTGAAGGAGCGCAAGCTAACTTGGCTAGGAGTGTTTGTAAGGTGAGAGCTGTCCTGTGACTGAATGGCTTGGGGATGCCAAGCCTCCCTTGCACGTGGCTGATTGACAGCATTCTTCCCGCTATCAGAGGCTCCCCCCACCTGATAAGGGGAGCACGGGGGCCTGTCTTTATATCGCCAGGGATGAGGGGTGGGGTCCCCTCATTCTGGAGCCTGGGCTCAGCCCTGGGGAGGGACCCCGCAGCCACAGGCCTTGCTTGGCCTCCTTGCTGTCTTAGGTCAGGTGAGGGAGGCGTTCTGCAAGGCCCTTGAGCCTGAGCGCTGTGGGCGAGGCAGGCAGGAGAAAGGCATTGTCCCAGAGGGAGCAGCCGCAGCCTGGCCTCTGTCCCCTCTGTCTGTAAAGCCTGGCCATACACCCTCTTGCTGGGCGCTCCTGAAGGTGCTCTTCCCAGTCCTGCTCAGCCTGGAGGGTGAGGAAGCATTTGGATAAAGACACAGTGCCTGCCCACTGCCCTTTACCCCTGACCTTTCCAACGCTGATGGGTCTCCAGAGTCCCTGTCTGCCATCCAGTCACTGGGTGTGGAGTCTGGAGGCAGCAGCTGAAGGCAGCCCAGGTCTTGCCCAGGTGGCGCTCGCTAGCCAGCGGTCCCGGATGTTCTCCTTGAGGCTCCTGGCCTTTGCACGGTCTGTGCCCCAGGCCAGTGGGTTGGAGCCTGGGCACCTGCCTCTGTGTGCTTGGAGTCCGAGGACAGATTTCCTGGAATCCCTGGACTGCAGATGGTGGAAGAGTCACGCCCGCCCCCAGTGGATGCAGGGGTCACGCCCACCCCCAGTGGATGCAGGGGTCACGCCCTGTGGCGTGGTACAGTGGATGCAGGAATGAACAGGCCCTGGGTGCTGAGGCAGTTAGCGGGCCGGCACTGATGGCCCCTAAGGCCTGTGGGGCCTGGGAAGAGGAAGTGCAGGTCTTCTCCTCTGGTCCAGGCAGGCACCTCCACTGCCTCCCTGCCTGTGATCACAAGAGAAATCCGAAAGGTTGGGAGAAGGTGCCATGGACGATTGCGGGAAGGAGTCTCCTATGATGCTGGTCCGATTCTAATTGGCCACCACAGTTGCTGTGCACAATGGGGACAGAAGTGGCCTATTTATATCCTCCTCGAATTGGAAATAGGTGTGGGAAGCAGGCAGGTCCTTGGTGTTACCAGGATGAGGATGGGGGCCATGGAACTGCAGGAGGGCAGGGTGGGGCAGGCCGGACTTCCTGGGCTCACATCCTTATCCCGCCGATGGTGATGTGTGCTTCACCTTTCTGTGGCTCAGTTTCCTTGTCTTTAGCAAGAGGACAGGGCTGTGGCCTCCCTCCTAGCCTGTGTGTATGGGTAAGGCAATGCTTGGCAGCCTTGTAATTGGTCAGCTTTAGCCTTTGATCAGGCACGCAACCAGCAAGGAACGGCCGGAATTTATCCGTGGCATTCAGAAAGGGAGGTAAGGACTCCATTCCATACTGCAGGAAACCATCGCAAGTCCAGGGTCGTGTCGAAAAGAAAAGGCAGTGTCAGCACTTGGACGGGATGCACACAAACGTCACGTGTCGCTAGTACAGTAAGCGCGTCTTCAGCTTGGGAACTGTCAGGAGCAAAGTGATTTTGTTGTGCTGTGCTGTGAGACGCCCCAGAGCACCATGAGACTGAAAGGGATTGCCAAGGCGTGTGCAGATGCGGCTGCTGTTGTGTGTTAAGCATGTCTTCACATGTTCTTAGAGTCTTGGAAATTGCACATGCATGTCAAACACACAGTGGCGGGGCCATGAGGCAGCAGCCAGCTCCCCCCAAGGAGACTGCACGTGTAAATTTGGGGGCTCTTCTGAAGCCCACACACCGACTTCACATATTCCACAGTTGGGGGAGTGTTTGGAGGGTCCCATTGGCTTCCATCAGTGGAGTCTGTAGTGTCGGCTTGCTGACCTTGGGGGCAAGGACGGAGCAGCTCAGGCTGGGCTCAGGGAAGGAGAGCTGATGGGTCAGCGATGTCTGCCCCAAGAACAGGAGTGGCAGGTGCTAGCACAGGTGCCATTGCCGGCTTAGCCACCTGCTGATGCTCAACCAGCTCTCCCGTTGGCCAGGCTGGTCCCTCTCACACCTTGATGACTCCTAGGAGTTGATCCTGTGTCTGTGTCCACGCCATGCATGGGGAGTGCGTGGCAGCCCTGCGTGTAGTGGCAGAAGACAGGGAACAATTTCAATGTCTGTCCGAGGAGACTGAGTACTACGTTGTGTCCATGTTGTGGAATTCTCTGGAGCATAGGAAGCATTGAGGTGGATTTTTTTTTTTTTTTAAAGACAGAGTCTTGCTCCTTCGCCTAGGCTGAGGTGCACTGACGTGATCACAGTTCATGCAGCCTCGTCCTCCTGGGCTCAAGGGACAGGTGGGGTCTCTGTGCTAACAGAGGACAGTCTCCAAGATATTTGAGAGGAAAGGGAACTCAGTGGAGCAGCGGGAGTGGAACGTTATCAGGTGTGTGCAGAGTCGGGAGGGGAGTGCATGGACTCCATGCGAGATGCTTCCAGAAGAAGCAGAGCTGGCCTCTGGGTGGGAGGAGCCAGGGGTTCCTCCTACAAAATTAAAAAGGTTCTGAAAGTCTTTGTAATTAGAAAGGACAACCACGAGGACACTGGAGGTGTTTCTGCCCAGCGTGGGCAGTGAGCCTCAGAGCCCCAGGCCGCCTCTGTGTCCGGCTTCCAGGGCCCCACACAGGTTCGTCACTGGGGAGAGACGGTTCTGCTGAGAGCCCCTCACCGAGGTTTTTGCCTGGCAGCTCCAGCCCTTCCCCTACTCTCTGTGGGCTCTGGGACCCCAGTTGCTCTCCGTCCCCAGTTCTCATCCTCACTCCCTCGCCTACCCAGTCAGGATCCCACAGCGGGGCTTCAGCAGTCCCAGGCCCCATCCTTGATGCCTGGCTGTGCCCTGGGCCCTCCAAGCCATGCCCTGTATCCCCCATCAGTCCCCGCCTGCCAAATCTGGTTTCTCTGCTCAGCCACATGGTCCATCGCCATGGCCGCAGCTTCTGTGCCCCTTGGGTTCGTCTCCCTGTGGGTGCTGGGCTTGGCCCTGGGCATCAGCCAGCCTGACCAACAGAGACACGTTGGGGCCGCCCCTCAGAGCCTGAAACCACAGGGGTGACAACGCAGAGAGGGAGTGGGAGGCCCGGGTCTCCCAGCTGCCCCAGCGGCGGGCCCAGCCAAGCCCAGCAGAAGATCCTCCCAGCCGGCCCAGAATCATGAGATTTAAGAAATCATGTTTCGACCACGCAGCTCGGGGAGGTTTGTTGCGCATTGGGTGATGGATGTACCCAGCCGCGTTGGGATCTTGGTCCAGCCAGCCTTTGCAGTGAGCACAGGCTTCAGTTGAGAAAGTAACCCCTGCAATGGGCACAGGACTCCTGTCCCCCAGCAGCCCCCGTTCCCCTCTTCTCCAGCTCCCCAGAGCTGGCCTCCGTTCCTGGACACGCCCCATGGCCTTTGCACATGCCTGTTTCCTCCGTCGGGCCGCCCTTCCCCCACCTCACCCATGTGCTCCTGCCCAGCCTCCAGCCCAGCTGGAGGTCAGCCCCAGAAGCCTGGGGACTCCGCTGCCTCATGGCCTTGAGCAGATGCTCACCCACGTTGGTCTCCACCTGGCCGGCCACCCATGCCTACTCCACCATAAGCAGAGCGAGCCGCACCTCCTCACTGTCACCTCCACTCACCCAGGCCTAGGATGGGCACGTCGATGAAGCATGCTCAGAGATGGGGTCTCACCACCCCTCCTTACTGCGGCCCCCAATGCCAGCCTCTGGCTCCTCCGGATGGAGTTGTCACCTCATCTTTGTCCCCAGCACCCTCACCTCAGGAGGCCTCGGGCTACCAGCTGCAGTGCTTTGCCGGCGACATCTCTGACACAGGTTTAGCCCTGAAGCTGTAGAAGGTCAGCCTCGCTGGAAAGCGTGGGGAGAACGGTGTCTCACGATGCAGAAAACTCCCAAGGGCACATCAGGAAGCTGGGGAGCAGTGTCTGCAGAAGATAGCAGTAAATGCAGAAAATGTTTAACGGGCCGCGGGAATGGCTTCTTTGTTCAGCCTAGTGTTAGAGGTACAACCAGGTAGAGGACACTCAGGTGGGCCCATCACCAGCCCTGGCAACCCCAGACTCACTTCAGGCCTCTTTAAGGTCATTTTGCAGATGATACTGTGAGTAAATGCTTGTCTTAGAGATTTTCATAAACACAGACATGTAAGAAACTAGAGATCGACAAGCTCCAGAGCGGGGGCCGCAGCTGCTTGTCAGTGCATTTCCCTCCTGTCGGGGTCTTTTGCTTTGGATTTTGTGCTCACCAAAGCCACGCAGGCACATGAGGAGTCAAGACGTGCCGTGGGCGTGTATGTTCGCTGTTCTCTCACACGGCTATGAAGAAAACCTGAGACTGGCTAATTTATGAAGGAAAGAGGCTTAATTAACTCACAGTTCCGCAGGGCTGGGGAGGCCTCAGGAAACTTAGAATCATGGCAGAAGGGGAAGCAAGGCACCTTCTTCATAAGGCGGCGGGAAGGAGAAATGCAAGCAGGGGAAATGCCAGGCGCTTGTAAAACCAACAGATCTCGTGAGAACTCACTCACCATCACGAGAACTGCATGGGGGAAGCGGCTCCCATCCATCCAATTGCTTCCCACCAGGCTCCTCCCACGACACGTGGGGCTTGTGGGAACTACAGTTCAAGATGAGATTTGGGTAGGGACACAGCCAGACCGGACCAGGGTGTGAGTAACCTCAGGAGTAATGCCTCCTGCCTCCCGGAAGCGCCTTCTTGCCCTTCTCAAGGCCAAACCAAGTGGCCACTTTGGAACGGGTTTAGGGCTGCTGACCTTACCTGGTGACCAGGGAGAATGGGTCACTGGGTAAGGTCTCCTCTCCCTGCTGCACACCTGCACTTCCCACTCATACCCGTCAGAGTGGCTTTCTCTGGGGTTGGATCTGCCTCTGCTGTTGACGGGGTGATGATAGACACCTTGCTCACTGCTGAACCACGCAGGATCGTGTGACTGCTTTTCCTACCTGGCTTTTGTTTTCCCTGGAGTTGTTGCTTGTTTTTCTTTTTGATCACTTGTCACTAGTGTATCTCCTCCTTCGCTCAGGTATTCTTCTGGGTTTCAGTCTTGGGGCTGCTCTCCGTGGGCCTCCCACCATTGGCCAAATTCCTTTAGCTTCTCTTGGGTTGGGTCTTGGATCTTCTCCTGGGATTTGCTCCCTTGGTTTGGGGAGGGAGGCGCATCATTTTATGGCCTCCTGAGAACAGGTGTTTGGGATGTGCCCCTTTAAACAGAATTCCCATACTCCCCTCATCTCACTGCCCGCATGTTAACGCCACCTCATTTGCTGTCCCCTCCCCTCTTCTGTCCTGTGGACACGTTACTTTTGCCCTGACAATTTGAGAATGAATTGTAGACTTGGTGCCCCTTTACTCCCAAATACTTGAGCGTGACTTTGCTGCCAACATGGACATGATACTGTACAAAGATTGAAATGGGGGAGCTGATGTGGCAGCAGTGCAGCCATCTGCTCTGACTCACTCTGACTTCCCTGTTGTCCCGGTAATGGCCTTTGTAGAACATCATTAAGGATTATTGGAAGGACCCTGGGACCATGTCTGTTGAGTCTCTCCTGGTTGAGAACCACTCATCCATTTTCCTTATCTTTGATGACTGGCAGTTTTCGAAGAATGCCAGCCAGTCATCGAGTGCCCTTGGTTTGGGTACAGGGTACGTTTCCCTAACTTGCGGGTCTGAAAGTGCGTCCGTTCTCCCTTCATTCCTGGTTGGGGTCTTGGCTGACAATTTCTGTGCAGAAGTCTCCCTCAGGATCAGACCATAGCCCTTCTGGAAGCCTCCGTGGTGAGTTCATCTCTCCCTCAGAGCCTCCCTCAGGCCAGGCCATCGGCCCCCCCGAGGTCTCCGTTGGGCCTGGGTCATTGCCCCTCAGGGGGTGTCCCTTGGTATGGAACACAGCTCCTCCGGAAGTCTCCTTGGGATTGTCACCCCCTGCGGGCCCACGTAGGAGGCTCCATGCCCTCAGAATTCACTGTCCTTCACGTGGAACCTGGTTTTTCTCTCCTGTCATGTTTAGGATCTTTCTTTGTCCCTGGTCTTTTTTGGCAGACTGGTCACCTGAGAGCCCTTCCGATGGGGAAATGCGTCCTTCAGCTCTGATTGAAGGATTTGGGGGTGATTTCTTCGCTGCTCCTATCTCTGGGGCTCCTGGAGGGCCGCGCTGGTCCACTCCTCTCTTCGCAATCTTTCTGTTTTCTCCTCGGTCGATCCGTCCTGCTTTCTGGGACTCTTCTTCAACTTCATATTCTGCTCCTCTGTTGAGTTGTGTTATGGCTAACAGGTTTTCACCTCCAGAGCTCTTCCCTCTGTTGTTTCTAACCAGCATCATCTTTTTTGAGGCTCCAGTAACCTGCGTCACTGCACCAGCTATCTTCGTGAGGATATTAATAATCGGTTTTGTTGGATTTTTTTTAAAAAGTTTCAGGCCGGGCACAATGGTTCATGCACTTGGGGAGGCCAAGGCGGGCGGATCACTTGAACCTAGGAGTTCGAGACCAGCCTGAGGCAACACAGGGAGACCTTGTCTCTACCCAAAAAAAAAAAAAAAAAAAAAAAAGGCATTTAGCCAGGCATGGTGGCACACACCTGTATTCTCAGCTACTCGGGAGGCTGAGGTAGGAGGATCACTTGAGCCTGGGAGGTGGAGGTTGCAGGGAGCCAAGATCACACCACTGTATTCCAGCCTGGGTGACAGAGCGAGACCCTGTCTCAGAAGAAAAGCAATAGAAAAAAAGTTTCCATCTTGCATAACCTTCGTCTCTGGATTTTGGCCTCTGTGGCTGGTTTTGGCCTTTGTCTTTCAAATGGCACTGTTGTGGCTTCTGGGGATTGGAGGCCGGAGCGCCGCCTGCTGTGCTCAGGCAGGCGTGTGGTCGGTCTGTGGTTCGCTCTGAGGTGCACATTCCCTTCAGTGCCCAGTGTCTTTCCTCCAGGCTGGTCACTTTCCTGGAGACGCCCCCCTCATCCAGTCCCATCTCCTACCGGCAGATCCTGGGCAAAAGGTCCAGCATCTTAACATTCCTGAGCCTTGTGGGGCTTCGCAGCACAGTGTGGCTCAGGCCAGGCGCCCTGGGGGCACTGATCTGGTTGTCACTCGTCCATGTGCTCTTCAGCTTCAAACTCCCGTGGCTGCTGTCTTGTGCCCTCCCCTTTCTGTCCGTAGAAGGCCATAACTGTTCCATCCTCAGTTGCCGGCCGGGGCCTGGGGCTTGGGGCGTCCAGTCTGCCACCTTTCGTTCCACCTGTCCGGCCCTTTTAGAAATAGGTATGTGTGTAACATGTGAGAAAGTTCTCTGTATCCAGTTTTTTAAAAACGCACACCTGTACTGTGTTTTGTTGTGCGTGCATAAACTCTGCGGCACTGCCCTGGCCAGTGCACAACCGCGGGGCTCTGCTTGATGAAGTCGGCGGCTTGCGCCCCCCAGCCCATCCCGGCCCCGTGCTGGGAGTGATGCTGAAACGCCGGCCGGGTCTAGTTCGTGTCTCTGGCGACAATCTCTGCCTGGGGGTTAGGAGCCGAGAAGGGGAAGCACTTAAAGGGAAAGCAAGTAAGCCCATAGTTGTCCCCTTCCTTCAGTTCATCTGGAGGCAGAGCCATCTGGAATGCCAGCGCCTGGCAGGTGGACTCACCCTCACCTGCCCACAGGTAAGCCTGGCCCGCAGCGCCCCCTGGCGGCGCCGCCGTCTCAGGACGGCTCCTCGGCCCCACTGGGCTCAGCTGAGTGCAGGCCACCTTGTCCCCAGCAGGGAGAAAAGTGGTAAAGAGTGGAAAGGGGGAAGGTATAACTTAAAGAAAAAATAGAGCAGGATAAACCAATCCTGAAGTTGTGGAGACGGGCGGAGGAGGAAGCTGAGTCGAGGGCAGTCACTTAGCTGGGGCTGTGGGTCCAGTCTCTGCTCTGCTAGGTGGCCTGGCTGGGCTCTCTCTGCCCTGGACTCCCTCTGCCTGTGGATGGGTTTGGGCCCCAAGGTCAGACTGCAGTTAAAGGGGCCACGTTGCAGGGTGGACGGCCCCAGGTCCCCAGGCAGGCAGGTGAGCTCCTCCTCCCCTTGCCCTAGGGGTCCGCTGCTCCAGGGCCTGTTGAGCTCCTGCTGGGAGCAGCCTCATAGGGCTGAGATGACCCAGCACGCTGTGGTGGGGCGAAAAGGCACGGCTTCTTCCTTGGGTGCTAGCCTCTGAGCAAAGGCCTTTTTATGGAAAGCAGCAGGTATGGTGGGCTCAGTCCTGTGCTTCCCTGCAGGTGGAGGCGACTGGTCACAGGGCGGGTGTCCCCTCTTTTCAGTCTCCTCCCATGCCCCCTCTTTCCTCTTTCACCTCCTGTTGGGTCTCCATGGGCCACCCAGTGCTGCCCCCAGGTGGACACCTTGGAAGAGCCGGCTCTTTTGTGCCTGCTCCCCATGGCCCGTGGGCATCCTGTGTGGTGTCTGCAGGATGCCGCCTGGCCCCAGTCCCTGTTCCTCTGCTGCCACCCACCCCTCCCCACTTCTACCAACCACCAGACTCAGCACATCCTGAGCACGTGCAGGTGTGTGGACACAAGGCCTTGGGCCGCTTGATTTGGGAGTGCTCCAGAACCCCCCCTGGGGCCACACTAGCATGTTCGGGAGGCCCTTTGGGAAGGAAACCTGGGGAATCTGTGGGCCCAGCCCCTTGCTGCTCAGGTGCGGCCAGGCACACGGGTCACCAGGTCACAGACAGGCTGAGCCCCTGCATCTGACAGGTTCCTGGCAGTGCCCATCTTGAACGTGGAGCGTGCTTGGCGGAGTGTGTGCCTGGCTGTCCCTGAACCAGAATCTGCCTCCATTTTGCCTGTTCTAGGAGCACGTGGTGCCTGCACAGAGACCCCGGCCCAGCTCTGGGAGGCCCACATCTGGCCGTTCACCTGAGTCACTTAAGACTGGTTTAATCTGGGTTTGGAGTCATGACCCTGTCTGTGCACACACACTTTATGTGTAACATACAGAAGGTTCAAGACGGGACTGGCCTTCCCTGTGTGGCCTGTGGGCCCGTCCTGCTGTTCTGCTGCATTTCAGCACTCCAGGGGTGAGGGCTGCGGGTCGCCAGCCCCAGGTCCAGGTCATGCCCGGTTCCGCAGTCTCACCCACCTTTCCTGCCCCCACGCCAGCCTGTGTTGTGTGTGGTTTCTTCTACCCGTAGTGCTGTCCCCGCCCCTCCCAGACCCTTTCCTTCCCTCCCCCACCCCGGTTGGTGGCAGCCCCTGCAGGAAGTCTTGATGCCCCCCACCTAGGAGTGCCCTGGACCCCTGCTGATCCTGAGGGGGGCAGCTACCTGTGTCCCACCCTGTGTGGTTGCGATTTGAGGCTGTCCCCTCCAGCTGGGGGCTCCAGGGCCTCTTGTGGGCTGCCCACGGGGTCCTGACATCCTTGCTGTCGACTTGGCTGACCCTTGCTGCACAGATGCTCTGCAGTCAAGGGCCCTGGAAGCTAGAGGGTCCTTCAGGGTGGGGGCTGCTGGAGGCACAGAGCCTCCATGTTTTCATCTGTGGGCTGAGATGGCCCTGCCGCTTACTGGTGAAGTCCTTAGCACAGGGATGTGTGAATGTTTGGTCTGTGGTGGCTGAGGCCATGCATGTAACGACAGCTTCATGTACAGAACGGGCGTAGCATCCCAAATCTGGAAATTTGAAGTGCTCCAAAATCTAGAACTTTGAGCGCCAACATGAGGCTCAAAGGAAATGCTCATCAGAGCATTTCAGGTTTTCGGATTCGGGATGCCAAACCGGTGGGTCTAAAACAGGTATCTCCAAATCTGGAAAAATCTGAAATGTGACACGTTTCACGTAAGGGCCACTCAACCTATATGAAAACTAGATGTGTCGCGGTGGCGGTTCATCCCGAGGGCCAGCGGCAGCCCCGCGTCGGCAGCGCCCGCTCACGCTCTCTCCGCAGATGCTGGACGAGAACCACCACCTGATCCAGTGCATCCTGGAGTACCAGAGCAAGGGCAAGACAGCCGAGTGCACGCAGTGAGTGCCCGCCCGCTATCCACGGAACACTTTGGGGGGTCATGCAGACTCTAAGCATGGAGGCCAGCTATGTCCCGAGAGCCCCCCAGCATGGAGGTCAGATACGTCCCGAGAGCCCCCCAGCATGGAGGCCAGATAAGTCCCGAGAGCCCCCCAGCATGGAGGCCAGATAAGTCCCGAGAGCCCCCCAGCATGGAGGCCAGATAAGTCCCGAGAGCCCCCCAGCATGGAGGCCAGATAAGTCCCGAGAGCCCCTCAGCGGGGAGGTCAGATACGTCCCGAGAGGCCCCAGCACAGCTGCGAAGCGTTGCTGCCAGAACTGGGGTAGTTCCGAGGGAGGCGGGAGGAAAGAGCAGTGTGGGGAGGCCCGGGCCAGCCTCTGTGGGCAGCTCTACGGCCAACAGCCAGTGAGCCAGGAGACAGCACCTCCTCCAGGTGGGACCTCCTGTGACCCTAGGGCCTGACACAGAGGAGGGGTGCATGGCCAGTCTGCCACCCTCCAAGTGGCTGTCCGAGTGGCCATCAGGCTGACCTGGAGGTGGGAAGTAGGTGAATGGCCTCAGACACCCCTGGGTGTGAGTGGGGTGAGGTGACTGGGGCCCCACTGGTGTGAGGTGTACGAGGGGCCTTCCCTGGCAGAACTGTGCTTCCCCATTTCTTTCCAGGGCTTTCTCAGGGTCGCTGGCTCTATGGAGTCTGCCCACTGCCTGGTTCAGCTGGACAAGGGCTCTGTCCCTCTGTCACCTTCAGGCCCCTACCTCCTCGTGGCCTCCCCCATTTCCATTCTCTGAGCAGACCAGTGCCAGCTCCCATTTAGCTGCTGCCTTAGAGTCTTTCCAGAGGTTTTGGCATGGGATGGGAGCCTGCTCAGGGTTTGGGGTAGAGGCTGCCCTGCCGTCCCCACCTAGACCCCAGCACCCTGCCACCTGCCTGTGTCCAGCTGGGCAACCAGCTGGCCTGTCCCTGGGTGTCATCTGGAGTCCGTGTCCTCATGGGGTTTGGCTGGTTGTCAGACTGTGGTGTTCACACTTTACTTCTGCATTGGATCCACCTGGGGACTCCGTGGTCCCATCCTCCTGCCTCATGCATGCCCCCTCTCCTGCAGGTACCAGCAAATCCTGCACCGGAACCTGGTATACCTGGCCACGATCGCAGACTCCAACCAGAACATGCAGTCCCTGCTTCCTGCCGTGAGTACCCGCTGGGGGTGGTCCCCTTTACCCAGCAAGGACTCCGACACTGCCTAAAATCGGGAGTTGTGGGCATGTCACCTCAGGTAACAAAGATGACTCAGAGAAACCAAAAATAACACTAGAGTCACCAGAAACGGGAGTGTGGGTGGTGGTGACCAACCCTTCCTGACAGACTGGAGGTAACGACGGCGTCTGAGGTGGCCGGGTCGGAACTGTGGTTCAGCCTCTGTATGTATTGAAGGGAGGGAAGTCCTGGAAGAACCACTGTAGGAACGGCCGCAGCTCTGGGGTCGGGGGTGGGGAGAGATGGGATGGGGGCCCCGCGTCTCCCTGGAACCTCTCCGGGTGCTTTGAGCAGTTGTGAACCATGCACATGCGCTGCTGTGGGTGAAAACAGAACTTAAAAGAAAACGTGCCCAGCACAGTAAATTTTCCCAGTGATAGTTCAAATATTGTATTTTGTTTGATTTTTTTAAATGCATTTTTCCAAAATTAAATTGTCACCGGGAATGCCGTATCTCCTAGTGACCCTTAGTCCTCGGCAAGTGATGATGTAAATGCCAGGAATGCATTTCGTGAGTAAAAATGTTAAACCCACCTCCATTGACCTGTCACATTGCAGTTCTTCACCCTGCAGACACCCGCAGGTCCTGGTGGAAATTTCCTTTTTTTGTAGACAGCGGGTGTGTGCATACCTCCAGAGCTGCTGTTTGACCTTGATCTGGGAGAGTGCTGAGGGTCACTTCACACTCCCTTCTGTGTGGTGTGATCCAAGGTGGGCATGGGGTGGGGGGAGTGAGGGGACAGGGCACACGCAGCAGGAGCACGGAAAATAGGAGAGGGATCCCGCCTGTGCCAAGGCCCTCGGCTTGGAGGGTCGTGGACGGGGAGCACAGAGGCGCTGGCCAGCTGCGCCCGAGAAGGACAGGGTGCATTGGGGTGGACAGGGGAAGGGGTTCCCTGCTGTCCCAGGAGAAGGAGGTCCAGCTTTTCAAACCCAGGCATGTGTGGATGAACTCGATACTAGCAGAGTTCCGAACGCTCACCCAGACGCTCACTATGCCGTCTCCATCTGGGCCTGGTGCTCGGAGGTCACCTGGCTGTGACAATGGCTGTTGATTACGAATATGGACCAGGTGGCCATGACATGTGGCAGCAAATCTCAGGCACCTTCTCATCCCTGGCCTGGCTTGTGGAGGTCGCTCTCCGTGAATTAACCGTTTTCCCTGAAAACTTCCTGTTGCCTGCAGCCGCCCACGCAGAACATGAACCTGGGCCCTGGAGCCCTGACTCAGAGTGGCTCCAGCCAGGGCCTGCACTCCCAGGGCAGCCTGAGTGACGCCATCAGCACGGGCCTGCCACCCTCCTCCCTCCTGCAGGGCCAGATTGGCAACGGTGAGTGCGGCGGGGGAGGAGGGCATTCCTGGTCACAAGGCCACCAAGGCAGCCCTTGGGCAGGCAGCTGCCATGGTGGGGCACCCCACCCGTCACAGGGCTGGGCATGGGGACCCATTCTTCCTGGGGTAGCCACAGGTCAGCTGCCATCGCCCAGGCTCAGGGCTGCAGCGAGCTTGCCATGCAGCTGGGATGAGCCCTTGCTCCAGATCGCCTGCTCTTTCTGACACTGTCATACTCCATTCACTTCAAATGCAAGTTGCCGGGTTCCAGGTGGATTGTGTAATAAGAATGGAATGCTCCTGTCTTTGAATTAAGAAGCATGAGTAACATTTGGAGACTATTAATAGTAATATAACAGGCTGGGCATGGTGGCTCAGACCTTTAATCCCAACCCTTTGTAAGTCCTAAACCAGCAGATTGCTTGAGGCCAGGAGTTTGAGACCAGCCTGGGCAATATGGCAAAACCTCGTCTCTATAAAAAATAAAAATATTAGCTGGGTGTGATGGTGCCCACTCGTGGTCCAAACTGCTTAATACTTGGGAGGCTGAGGAGGGAGGGTCACTTGAGCTTGGGAGGGTGAGGCTGAAGTGAGCCGTGTTCGTGCCGCTGCCCTGCAGCCTGGGTGACAGAGCTGGACCCTGTTTCAGAAAATAACAAAATAACAACAAACAAACAGTGCATCCTGTACTTTGCTAGCATGTATGCTGCTTTTTTTTCTTTCTTTTTTTTTGTTTTGAGACAGAGTCTTGCTCTAGTCGGCCAGGCTAGAGTGCAATGGGCATGATCTTGGCTCTCTGCAACCTTCGCCTCCCGGGTTAAAGCAATTCTCCTGCCTCAGCCTCCCGAGTAGCTGGGATGATAGGCACCTGCCGCCACCACACCTGGCTAATTTTTTTGTATTTTTAGTAGAGACGGGGTTTCACCATGTTGTCCAGGCTGGTTTCGAACTCTTGACCTCAGGTGATCCACCCACCTCAGCCTCCCAGACTGCTGGGATTACAGGCATGAGCCACTGCACCAGGCCACTTATTTCTTTTTTAGTCACTTAATCATTAATAGTGATGTTGATAGAATCTCTTCCCAAAATCATTTGAAGGGAAATTGGGGCGTCTTCACCTTCAGAAGTGGTGACCTGGCTCCCCAGCGCCTGACACCACTCCCTGCTCCTCCTGCCAGGGCCGAGCCACGTATCCATGCAGCAGACGGCGCCTAATACGCTGCCCACCACCTCCATGAGCATCTCGGGGCCTGGCTACAGCCACGCGGGGCCCGCCTCACAGGGCGTCCCCATGCAGGGGCAAGGCACCATCGGCAACTACGTGTCTCGGACCAACATCAACATGCAGTCCAACCCAGGTACCTCCTGTGCCTCTGCAACCCCGGGGGACCTGGGCCTGCCTCCAAGACCCTTGACACATGCATGTTGGATATGTGTCCCTGGGGAGCTGCCCTCTTGCTGGGTGCTGCGGGAGAGGGGCCCGTGAATCAGGGCTGGCCGCCGCCTCGGAGAGCTTCCGGAGGGATGGTCACCAGTGGGTACACAGCCAACCCCTCCTGTCCCCCAGCTTTGTGAGGGGTTGGGGTGTTTCCCATGGAGTCTCAGGGAATGCTTCAGGGAGTGGGGGCTACTGGCCTTGGGTCTGGACAGAGCACTGGGCTCTCAGAGGTGGGGGAGTAGAGTTGTTCCCCAGGGAGGGAACAGCCTGGCTAGAGGCACCTCAGTGGAGAAGACAAGGGGCCAGAAGCGCTGGGCCAGAGGCCCCAGCCTTTCTGCAGGGCAGCAGGAGCCCAAGAGTGGGGCCATCCGCCATGGTGGCCACGTGTGGTGTTGGGCAGTTGAGAAGCAGCAGGTCCCCGTCGCGTTCCATGAGCATCGGCCCCGGTCGCGTTTCGTGGGCGTCGGTCCTGGTTGAGTTTCTTGAGTGTTGGAGACACATGGACTTCAGAGGCTTAGTGCCAAAAAAGGGTGCCAAGGACCTCCTTAGGATTTTCTCACAATAACTGAGTATTAAGCGTTTGTTTTGGACATACTGACTCAAATAAAATGCATGATTAAAATGGATTTCACCTGTTTGTTTTTACTTTTTTGATGTGGTTACTAGAAACTTTAAAAAGCGTGGCTTGTGTCATTTCTGTTGGACGGGGCTCCACTAGGGGCTTCTGAGCAGAGGACGTGTACGACAGGCCAACGTGAAGGGCTGCGAGGTTGCACAGGTGTTAACGAGGGGACAGTGTGATCCCTGAGGCCAGCTCAAGGGACCAGGGAGAACAGGACTAGGGAGGAGACAGTGTGACCCTTGAGGCCAGCTCAAGGGACCAGGGAGAACAGGACTAAGGAGGGGACAGTGTGACCCCTGGGGCCAGCTCAAGGGACTGGGGAGAACAGGACTCGAGCCACGGCGCAAGTGGGATTGTCACGGGAGCTGTGTGTCCGAGGAGAGGTGGAAAGGTGGTGGTTGGCTGTGGAAGCCACTGGATCTTCCTGCCCAGGGGCTCTCCCTGTTTTCTGCACGTCGGCACATTTTCAAATAGTGTAAGCAGCAGGTCTGAGCATGCAGGGCGTCAGTGCAGGCCTTTCAGGGGAGGGTGACGTTCTCGTGCGGAGCACAGGAAAATAACGAGGAACCTGCCTGGGCGCAGGAGGTAGTTGGGTGTGGGAGGGAGGGAGGGAGGGAGGGAGGCTTCCCGGGGTGATGTGGGGCCCCTGTCCTGTCGTGCAGTCTCCATGATGCAGCAGCAGGCGGCCACGTCGCACTACAGCTCGGCTCAGGGCGGCAGCCAGCACTACCAGGGCCAGTCGTCCATCGCCATGATGGGGCAGGGCAGCCAGGGGAGCAGCATGATGGGGCAGCGGCCTATGGCACCCTACCGGCCCTCCCAGCAAGGTAACGCCCAGCCAGGCCAGGTCTCGGGCACGGCTGACCGCCCCGGGTGGTGAAGTGCCAGGCTGTGTGCTTGTCTGTGGGGAGCCTGGGGGAGTGAGGCTTGGGGCCTTGGTGTGACACTGGGGGTGAGGGCTGGGGTGTGGCCCGTGGAGGGTCTGCTATCCCCGAGGAGTCAGGGTTGGGGGCAGGGGCGGCAGTTGTCATTAAGAGTGTCACAGGCCGGGCTCATGCCTGTAGTCCCAGCACTTTGAGAGGCCGAGGTGGGCAGATCACCTGAGGCCAGGTGTTCAAGACCAACCTGGCCACATGGTGAAACCTTATCTCTACTAAAAATACAAAAAATAAGTTGGATACGGTGACAGCGTGGGGTGTTCTCCTGGGGTGGGTGAGGCCGCTTAGCGAGGCCTTGGCTTCCCCAGGGAGCGAGGAGGTCCTCCAAGGGAGGAGGGTGCGGCCCGCACTGGCGCTGAATGTGGTTCCCCTGCAGGCTCTTCCCAGCAGTACCTGGGCCAGGAGGAGTACTATGGCGAGCAGTACAGCCACAGCCAGGGCGCCGCAGAGCCCATGGGCCAGCAGTACTACCCCGACGGTGAGCACTGGCGGCGGCCTGACCCCGCCCAGGACAGCAGAGCAGCTGCAGGGGCGAGGAGGGCAAGGAGGGTGTGGCCACTGCAGTGCGTCCCCAGTATTCCAGTTCAGGCTTGGGCTACAGGCAGAGCGGCCAGATGCCCTGCAGGAGCGAGGCAGGGGATGGGCTGAGCTAGACTGGCAGTGGTGCCTGGTCTCTGCAGAGAGAAGCTGAGGCACACACCACTGCGCTCGCGTGGCGTCTCCTCTTCTTCCTGAAAGGGTGTGGGAGTTGGAGGCGGAGAGCTGCAGCCCCCAGCCGTAGATAGGTGGAAACGTTTAAGAAGAAGCCTCCCAGCTTCCCAGACAATGCCCTGAAGGTGACGGCTCCACCTGCAGCACCCCCTCCTGGCCCTTCTCATCTCTGCATTTTACCTTCGTCACCTTTCAGTCTTTCCATAGCCCAGGGCTTGTGGAGGGGATGCTGAAAGTGGCTTGGCTGAGCACAGTGGTCCACACCTGTCATTCTGGGACTTTGGGAGGCTGAGGCAGGAGGATCGCTTCAGCCCAGGAGGCAGAAGCTGCATTGAGCCATGATTGCGCCACTGCACGCCGGCCTTGGTGACAGAGCAAGACTCTGTCTCTAAAGTGAAAATAACAATCAAATAAAGTGGTCTTAAAGGCTGGGTTGATCCCTAGGAGGCATCCAGGCAGGGAGCTGGCCTCAGCCAGCAAGGGGCAGGTGTGCAGGCAGGTGGGCAGGTGGCAGCAGGGCAAGCCACCTTGCAACGAAAGCCTCAGTGAGGGTCAGACACCCCTGCCCGCGTCCTCCCAGGAGCCAGCAGTGGGGAGGAGAAGGTGGTTGGGTCACAGCGTGGCCGTGTGGTGGGCATCGAGAGCACTGATCCTCTGCATAAACCCCCAGGTAGCTTCACAGTCGCCCCGAGAAGGAGGCATTGATGTCTGCATTTCAGTGAGGAGGCCGAGGCTCAGGAGGTTGGCACATGGTCTGGGGGGGCACGGGTCCTGCTGGCTCTGGGTGCCTCCCTGGCCCAACAGCATCTCCCCAGCCTGGGTCTCAGTTGCCTCTTCCGGGACCTGTGCAGTGCGCAGCTTCCGCTGACTGTCGCCGTCTCCGTTTCACACAGGCCACGGCGATTACGCCTACCAGCAGTCATCCTACACGGAGCAGAGCTACGACCGGTCATTCGAGGAGTCCACACAGCACTACTACGAGGGGGGTAAGGAGCACAGCCGCGTGCTGGGCTCGAGCGTAAGCGCCACACGCAGCAGAGTTAAGAGGCTGCACCCTTAGGAGCACGCAGTGCCTGTCTTCAGTGAGTCCCTTAAATCCCAGCACAGTGCATGGGATGGGAGACGGTGTGTTCTGGGAACTGGAGATTCAGGCTGTGTCGGGAGCCCCACTTGCCTTATGTGTGTGTTCGTGAGACAGGAAAGGATTCAGCCGGCCATGCTGGGGTTGGGGGCACAGACTCTGTTATTGGGTCCGGCCAGGGAGCGTGGGGCCTGCAAGCCACTCTCAGGGCTTCCTCAGCCAGAGGCCAGCAGTGGCTGCGTTGGGTGTGGCCTTGCGTTTCTTCAGACACCTCCAGGCCAGGAAACAACATCTGTGGCTTGGGGCTTTCTGCCCTTCGTGGCAGTCCTGGGCAGTGCTGCGCTGGGGGCCGTGTCTCGGGTGGACTTGCCCGTTCTGTGGTGTCTGTGCCTCCACCCTGGCTGCCCTGAAACCCCAATAGAACGTCCCAGAATGTGGAGTTGGGAAGAGGTACACACAGCCAGTTCCAACCCCACGCCGGGATAAAGGTGGCCCCCAGAGAAGAGTCGATGATCGCCTGTGGGATTGCACGACTTCATCTGGGAGGGAAGGTGGGCCTGCAGCGCCTGGGGAGAGGTGCCTCGTGTCTGCTGACACTGACCGGCAGGCAGCAGTGGCTGAGGCCTTCCCACTGCAGGGCTGCGATTTAGCAAGAGGTAACAGTGTCAGTGAGGCTTCACCAAGTACACAAAGCAGGCACGCTCAAAACACTACGGATTTCCTTGTTTGGGTTACTTCTTAAAGAATCAGATGTGTAAAAGTTTTGCTTCTGAGCTTACACATCTCAGCCTGCTGTGAAGAAATAAAGCACACAAGTGTAGGCACGTATAGAAACATCACAGTGTGCGCTACGAATGCCTACATCTAAATGTCAGTTACACCTTCATAAACCTGGGGGAATCAAGAAGTACATGAATACGTAATGAAAGTTTAAAAGAAGAAAGCCTGGATGCAGTGACTCATGCCTGTAATCCCAGCACTTTGGGAGGCCAAGGCAGGTGGATCACTTGAGGCCAGGAATTTGAGACCAGCCTGACCAACATGGTGAAACCCCATCTCTACTAAAAAATACAAATATTAGCTGGCCGTGTGGTGGTGCACGTCTGTGGTCCCAGTTACTCAAGTGGAGGTGGGAGAATCACTTAAACCTGGGAGGTGGAGGTTGCAGTGAGCCGAGATCGCGCCACTGCATTCCAGCCTCGCGACAGAATAAGACTGTCACCAAAAAAAAAAAAATTGGCTGGGTGCATTGGCTCACACCTGTAATCCCAGCACTTTGGGAAGCTGAGGTGGGCAGATCACCTGAGGTCAGGAGTTTGAGACCAGCTTGGCCAACACGGTGAAACCCCCTCTCTCTACCAAAAATACAAAAATTAGTTGGACATGGTAGTAGCATGTGCCTGTAATCCCAGCTGCTCGGGAGGCTGAGGCAGAAGAATCACTTAAACCCAGGAGGTGTAGGTTGCAGTGAGTCGAGATCACGCCACTGCACTCCAGCCTGGGCAACAAGAGTGAAACTCTGTCTCTAAATAAATAAATAAATAAATGGCCAGGCATGGTGGCTTATGCCTGTAATCCCAGCCCTTTGGGAGGCCAGTGCAGGAAGATTGCTTGAGCTCAGGAGTTGAGGCCAGCATGGGCAACATGGCAAAACCCTGTCTCTCCCCAAAAAAAAAAAAAAAAAAGTTAGCCGGGCGTGGTGGCGGGTACCTGTAATCCCAGCTACTCAGGAGGCTGAGGTGGGAGAATCGCTTGAAAGAGGCAGAGGTTGCAGTGAGTTGAGATTGTGCCCTAGCACTGCAGCCTAGGTGACCGAGCCAGACCCTGTCTCAAAAAAAAAATGCCAAGAGGCTATCTTCTGGCATATTGGCTGCAGTGGTGCCTCCATAAGCCCTGGGAGCCGGCAGGATCTCTGCCATCATGGGCCTGGCCCTGTCCCTTCCAGCTGGAGCACAGGGTTCAGCCTTGTCCATGACGAGGCATCCACATGCATCTGCCCAAGGCTGACACACTTTATCCCAAAAACAAACGCAGGATGTGCTGCTCAGCCTTTTAATGTCTGATGTAGCTTTTTTTTTTTTTTTTAAGAGACAGGGTCTTGCCCTGTCACCTAGGCTGAAGTGCAGTGGCGTGATCGTGGCACACTGCAGCCTTGAAATCCCAGGCTCAGGTGATCGTCCTGCTTCAGCCTCTCGAATTGCTGGGACTACAGGCATGCACCACCAGGCCTGGCTTTTTTTTTTTTTTTTTTGTAGAGATAAGGTCTCACCATGTTGCCCAGGCTGGTTTTGAACCCCTGGGCTCAAGTGCCATTCATCCTCCTGCAGTGGGGGGCTCCAGGTGTGCACCATCGTGCCCGGCTGATACGTACGTCTGTAGCTTGTCGTGGGTTACATGCTCTTGCCTTCCATCATGGATGAGAAATTTGCTAAAAAGCTTAGTAACCTCTTAAGACCAGTAAGACAGACGGCGTGGTTTCCTCCTTGATTTAGAAGCATTTATTCCATCTGCTTGTTAATTAGACCCTGACACGAGGAGTACACGTATGTAGGTGACACTTTACCATACAGCAGGTGGTACTATGACGTCTTGTAGGGCTGAGAGGCCTGGGGGTGCTTTGCTTTGAAGAGACTGGTGGACATGTCATAGCCACCTTCAAACACAATTGTGGCCCATGGTGCAGTGGAGAGGCTGGGGGGACGTTAGGAGGAATGGGTCAAAGGCACCATAAAGAATTTTCCAGGCTGGGTACAGTGGCTCCCACCTGTGATCCCAGCATCAGGCCGGGTGTGGTGGCTCCCATGTGTGATCCCAGCATTGTGGGGGCCAGGGCAGAGGATCACGTGAGCCTGAGAGGTTGAGACCAGCCTAGGCAACATAGTAAGGCCCCCTCTCTACTAAAAATCAAAAACATTAGCCAGGTGTGGTGGCATGTGCCTGTTGTCCTAGCTACTTGGGAGTCTGAGGCAGCAGCATAGCTTGAGCCTGGGAGGTCAAGGCTGCAGTTAACTATGATCACACCACTGCGCTCCAGCCTTGGCAACAGAATAAAAAGAATTTTCCAACTTTGAGTCATCCCACAGCAGGATGAGTGGGACAGGCTGGTGCTGGAATTGTTCCTGGTGATGGCATCAGTTAGGAGCCTGCAGAATCTGATAAAACGAGAGGGTGCTCATGCGCTGGGCACCAGTGATAGGAGGGGACCAGGGTGGGGCCGACCAAACCGGGAGGGGACAGCAGAGGCCACGGGGTCACTCGTGCTGGGCAGGAGCATCGGGATGTGGTGCTCAGTGGGGGAGGGGCCAGGGGAAGGGTGCGAGTGCCACACTTGTATCACAGTGAGGTTTGCAGTGGCTCAGACTGGACAGAGCCCAGCCCCTCGAGACCTGGCATCTGGGCGTCATTGCCGCTAGGAGAGACCGCCCATGAGCTGCAAAAGCCAGGTATGGAGCTGGGTGTGTGGGATGTGCCTCTGTGAAAATGCAGGCAAGATGGGACAGTACCTTTGCACACACGCACATTCACACCATCAGCCAATGGGCAAACACCAACACAAGCAACAGAAATGCTTATGGGTAGGAGATGGGGTTAGGGCTCAGGCAGTCCAGAGCAGGGGTGGAAGCGGCCACCTTCCCAGAACCTCTTGAAGGTGTAGGTCTGTCTCTGTTTACCTTTGAATCATGTAGATGTATTGGCAGCTTCAGAAGTTAAATTAAACATCACTGGGGCTGGGTACAGTGGCTCAGGCCTGTCATCTCAGTGCTTTGGGTGGCCGAGGTGGGTGGATCACTTGAGGTCAGGAGTTCAAGACCAGCCTGGCCAACATTGTGAAACCCCGTCTCTACCAAAAATACAAAAATTAGCGGGGCATGGTGGCACATGTCTGTAATTCCAGCTGCTTGCGAGGCTGAGGCGTGAGAATCACTTGAACCCAGGAGGCAGAGGTTGCAGTGAGCCAAGATGATGCAACTGCACTCTAGCCTGGGGCAGCAAAGCGAGACTCCCATCTCGAAAAAGGAACCTCATTGGCTGTCACAGAAACTGAAAGGACCTCACTTTAGGGCTGTCCACACCATCCACGCCTCCTGGAGTCCCGAGCATGGCTGGCGTGTCGTGTGCATTTCTCAGCTCTTGCCGGGTGGTGACCAGCGTGTCCCAGGAGTGGACAACAGGGTGGTGTGGCCGGGGTCTGCGGGACACATCTTCCCCAGGCAGCGCTCAGGCCTCCTCAGCTGCATCCTCGTGTGGATCACTGTGTTTTTATGTGACACGGCTTTGGGCGTCATTCACTTGTTCCTCGTGGCTGATTGCTCCTTCTGAGCAAGCAGAGGGTATGCTCTGGCGTCTTGTTTCACAGATGCGCCATGCTGCCCAGCACCTTCTCACAGGCACCCTGCAGAATGCCAGAGGGTTCTTAGAATAGAGAAAGAAAAGAGCCAGGCGCAGTGGCTCACGCCTGTAATCCCAGCACTTTGGGAGGCCGAGGCGGGCAGATCACAAGGTCAGGAGATCAAGACCATCCTGGCTAACACGGTGAAACCCTGTCTCTACTAAAAATACAAAAAAATTAGCCAGGTGTGGTAGTGGGCACCTGCAGTCCCAGCTACTCGGAGACTGAGGCAGAAGAATGGCGTGAACCCCGGAGGCGGAGCTTGCATTGAGCCGAGATCCGGCCACTGCACTCCACCCTGGGTGACAGAGCGAGACTCCGTCTCAAAAAAGAAAAAGAACCCTGGAGTACTTGCTGGTTGTGGAGGAAGGCCCCACATCTGCCCGCCCCGTTGCCTGGGCTCCCCACCGGCCCTGCAGATTTCATGAAACACGTCTGAAAACGGCGAAGGCCTTTTCTACAGAAGTTGTGCCCCCTTTCCCTGTAGAGTTATCTCAGCAGCCCCCTTTCTTCGGGGATAGGGCGGCTGCTGCCAGTTCACACTAGATCACTTGAGCACCCACTGGGGTGTGAGAGCCAGGCCTGGTCCCTGTGTGCTGGGGCTGGGTGTTCTGAGCTGGCACTCACACTGCTGCTGCATACCTGCTGTGTGCCAGGGCAAAGCTGGCCCGTGTCCTACAAACCGACTCCTTTATTTATTTATTTATTTATTTATGAGATGGAGTCTCTATCGCCCAGGAGTGCAGTGGCGCGATCTCCGCTCACTGCAACGTCCTCCTCCTGGGTTCACGCCATTCTCCTGCCTCAGCCTCCGGAGTAGCTGGGACTACAGGCGCCCACCACCACGCCTGGCTAATTTTTTGTATTTTTAGTAGAAACAGGGTTTCACCATGTTAGCCAGGATGGTCTCAATCTCCTGACCTTGTGATCCATCTGCCTTGGCCTCCCAAAGTGCTGGGATTACAGGCGTGAGCCACCGCGCTGGCCGAAAACTGGCTCCTTTATTATGTAAAGAATAAAGTGGGCTATAAAACATGAGAATATGCAGGCTGACCATGACACCCTTGAAAGCCCACCCACCATGTCTCAGATGACTTTCATGGGGGCAGGATAAAGGACAGTGGCCTTAAGCCTTCTCCCGTGATGGTGACAGCTCGTTTGCCAGCTGTTGCTGGAACTGCCCCTGGATTTTGAGGAAGGCGTGGAAGTTCAGGACTCAAGATATTTCCTGGATAGAGAATAACTGGAAAGGCTCAAGTAAGTTTTTCCAAAGCTCTCGCTTTAGGAGGAGTTCAGCCTGGAATAAGAGCATGTGTTAGTTTTGTCCTCCCATCTAACTACAGATTGAATTACCCTGATAGGTTTTTAAGCCATTCCAATGTGCATTATCTCAATAAAGCTGTTATTTAAAAAAATACTAGATTGCAGTTTTAAAATACTTAAATTTTACAGCTTCTAAAAAAGGAAAGTTATTTCCAACCAGAAAAGTGAAGTAGAAAAATGAATTCTTTGCATGGAGCATGGTGATTTATGCCTGTAATCCCAGCACTTTGGGAGGCCGAGGCGAGCAGATCACAAGGTCAAGAGATCGAGACCATCCTGGCTAACATGGTGAAACCCTATCTCTACTAAAAATACAAAAATTAGCCTGGCATTATGGGTGTGGTGGTGGGGGCCTGTAGTCTCAGCTACTTGGGAGCCTGAGGCAGGAGAATGGCATGAACCCGGGAGGCGGAGCTTGCACTGAGCCGAGATCGCGCCACTGCACTCCAGCCTGGGCGACCGAGCGAGACTCCGTCTCAAAAAAAGAAAGGTTATCTGGGCACACTGGCACACACTGTAGTCCTAGCTATTTGGGAGACTGAAGTGAGCGGAACACTTGAGCCAGGGAGATGGAGGCTGCAGTGAGCTCTGATTGCACCACTGCACTCCAGCCTGGGTGCCAGAGGGAGGCCCTGTCTCTGAAAAAAAAAAAAGAAAAAAAAAATTGTATGTGCAAAGACCCTATGTCCAAATAAGGTCCCGTTTACAGGTACTTGAGTTAGGACTTCAGCATCTCTCTGGGGAGCAGTTTGACCTGCGGCACTGGCGTTCATCTCTGTCTTAGTCGTTGTATTAGCCGTTTTGTTTCTTAGCTTTCCATTTGTATTTCTATAAGATAAGAAAAATGGGCCGGGCGCGGTGGCTCACGTCTGTAATCCCAGCACTTTGGGAGGCCGAGGCGAGCGGATCACGAGGTCAGGAGATCGAGACCATCCTGGCTAACACGATGAAACCCTGTCTCTACTAAAAATACAAAAAAACTAGCCGGGCGCGGTGGCGGGCGCCTGTAGTCCCAGCGACTCGGGAGTCTGAGGCGGGAGAATGGCGTGAACCCGGGAGGCAGAGCTTGCAGTGAGCCGGGATCACACCACTGCACTCCAGCCTGGGCAACCGAGCGAGACTCCGTCTCAAAAAAAAAAAAAAAAACAGAAAAGGTGTAATATAGTATTTGAAACGTTGTGAAAAACAAAACATGCCGAAGCAATGGATTTGGTTTTGGGATTCCAAAGTTCCCGTGTCGTGAGTGGGCCTCAGAATGAGCCCCCTTAGCCCAGGTGGAAAGTCATTTCCGTGTCTCCTCCTCCCTCCAGGAAACTCCCAGTACAGCCAGCAGCAGGCTGGGTACCAGCAGGGCGCCGCGCAGCAGCAGACCTACTCCCAGCAGCAGTACCCCAGCCAGCAGAGCTACCCCGGGCAGCAGCAGGGCTACGGTAAGAGGGGAGCACGTTCCTCGGGGCCCCCCAGCGCCCACCCCTGCTGCACATGGGCACGTGCACAGTGACCCTGGTGTGCAGGCAGAAGTGTAATAAACTTATTTTGAATACCTTTATGTTTCCAGAAAAGTTGGAAACATACATGCATGTAGACCTGAAACATCTTATTTTAACTTAAACATAAATTCATTGCCCACGTGGCCTGTGACGGGAGCCACTGTCCCGTCTGTCTGCCACCTGCACGCCTCATGCCCAGCTTCGACCTCTTTGACAGAGCAGGTCAAAGCCTGTGGGTCTCAGCCTTCACTGCAGCTTAGAATCACCCAGGAAACTTCTGACAAATAAGTTCTGGGCTGCCCCAGGTCTTTTGTTGGAGCAAAATCTCAGTTCTCAGGATGAGCTACACACACATGGTTTCTTATGAGGCTCATGCCTGATTCTGCTGTGCTTGTTCAGCCCTTTACGGCCATTACAATAAATAGTATAAAAATTACTTGAGGAGGCTGGGCTCGGTGGCTCACGCCTGTAATCCCAGCGCTTTGGGAGGCCGAGGTGGTTGGATGACCTGAGGTCAGGAGTTCAAGACCAGCCTGACCAATATGGTGAAACCTCATCTCTACTAAAAATACAAAAATTAGCTGGGTGTGGTGGTGGGGGCCTGTAGTCCCAGCTACTCAGGATATGAGACAGGAGAATTGCTTGAACCAGGAGGTAGAGGTCACAGTGAGCCGAGATCACACCACTGCACTTCAGCCTAGGTGACAGAGCGAGATGACTCCTCAAAAAATAAAAAGAAAATATTACTTGAGGCTCAGTGTGGTGGCTCATGTCTGTAATCCCAGCACTTTGGGAGGCTGAGGCAGGAGGATTGCTTGAGCTCAGGAGTTTGAGACCAGCCTGGGTGACATAGTGAGATCATCTCTACAAAAAATACAAAAATTAGCAGGGCATGGTGGCCACTCCTGTGGTCTCAGCTACTTGGGAGGCTGAGGCAGGAGAATTGCTTGAGCCTGGGAGGTGGAGGTTGCGGTGAGTCAAGATCATGCCACTGCACTCCAGCCTGGCCTGGGTGACAGAGTGTGACCCTGTCTTTAAAACAAACAAACAAACAAACAAACAAAAGGCCTCTATCAGTTCTTTCTGGAGCCTTTGACTTAGGCTTCCTAGAGACGATGCCTGTCTCACCTGCCTGCATGTTTTCAGCAGCTCCTGTGATTGTTAAGTTACAAGTTACAGCAGCCAGTGTGACTGGTGCCAGTGGGTTCTGGAGGGCTTTCCTGCCCTCAGGTAGCAGCAGCTCGGGGGAGATGGAGAGAACCCATCAGCCCTCCCCATGCTGGTGGGGGCCTGGGGCACAGTCCTGGGACCTCACAGGACTGGAGGGGCTGGTGAGTCGGTTGTGTGGTGCTCTCGCTGTACAGAGTTAACAAGGAGCACTTGCAGGTGCCAGGCGTTCTGGAGATTGACAAAAGGCTGATGCATTGAGACAGGGATTTTTTAAGGAAAAGAGGAAGAAGTTTTTAAAAAATTTTTAAGTTAAGAAAAAAAAGATGCGCCCATTGTGGCTGGCCTCACAGTTCCTGCTGTTTTCTCAGGGCCTGCCCAGGGAGCCCCGTCACAGTACCCCAGCTACCAGCAAGGCCAAGGCCAGCAGTACGGAAGCTACCGAGCACCGCAGACAGCGCCGTCTGCCCAGCAGCAGCGGCCCTACGGCTATGAACAGGCAAGCTTTCTGGATGTTTCCAGATGTGCCCATCCACCGCGCCTGTCGAGACATAAATGAAGATTTCTCTTATGGCCATGAGGAATAATGAGCTGGAACTAACTGGCTTCCAGGGTTCCTTCCAGAATGTTAAGTCTCTGAGCCTGTAAGGTTTTTCAGAATTACCTCTGTGTATACACTCACCTCAGTCATCCAGCTGGCTTTTCATACCCTGAGCTCACCATTAGATCTGCATGCCTGGTTCTCACATTCGTTCACTCTGCCAATGTTTTGTCGCGTACTGAGCACGTGTCCGGTCTCTGCTGGGTGCTTGGTGTGTGGCCATGCCACGAACCCTTCGCTTTCAGAGCTTATATCTCGCTACGGAGACATAAGGTTGTCCCACAGGCCAGACCGTGCTGAGATCAGAGCGGGGGGCCCCGAGTGGAGCCCGCCTTCCAGGTGGGGGCACAGGCGGCTGCATTTGGCCCCTGTGGACAATTCCAGGACAAAGACGCAGCGGGGAGTGGCTGGCAGCCCCAGGCTCAGCCCAGGGAGGGGGAAGCCCTTTCTGCCCAGGAACAGCAAGCAGGGCTTTGAAGGAGTTGAGGAAAGAGCAGCTTGGAAGATGGAAGAACGGGAGCTCTTGGGACAGTGAGGAGGCCGGCTTGGCGGGAGGTGACAGGGACAGGTGGGCGTGGGGGCCTCCATAAAGCAGGCATCGCCTTCCCTCTGAGTGGGATGGGGCCCCTGGAGGAGGACAGGGTCTGTGTGGCGGGCGCACTGCAGGAGCGAGGGCCTCCTAGAGGAGAATGAGCCAGGCACATGAAGAGGGCGTGCCAAGGTCCTGAGGCACCGGGAGGTTTGTCCCAGTGAAGGCAGTCCGAGGGAGGCTCGGTGGCTGGAGCACGGGGCATACAAAGGAGAATGGTCTTGGACATTTTTTGGAGCCTCCTTTGAG
The DNA here is from genome assembly GCF_047675955.1 of Chlorocebus sabaeus. Lineage (NCBI taxonomy): Eukaryota > Metazoa > Chordata > Mammalia > Primates > Cercopithecidae > Chlorocebus > Chlorocebus sabaeus. Next base: position 2,007,931 of record NC_132905.1, on the reverse strand, counting down.
AGAGTCCTTAGCAGGAAGTGGCTCTGTGTTGGTGACTCTGAGCTGTCCAGAGGTGTTAGGGACACTTTACACCGCCAGTAAAATTTCAAAGCACTACGTCGATCAAGGTTGTTTTTCTCAGGGAATTGGGTAGGTAAGAGGCCGAATACTATTTTTTAAATGCTTCTCGTCCTCCTCCCTCAAGAGGGCAAAGGGTCACCAGGTAGATGTAGAGAAGCCTAAAGATCATGTAACACAGGCCCCCTGCCAGGGCACAGTACTCAGAAGGTCATGCCTGGGAAGGGCATGCCGACAAGGCATTTACACAGACGTTAGGAGTGCTCCTGGTGTGCTCTCAGGACACTGTGAGGCCACTGCAGCCGACGCCAGGGGCCGCCTCTCCCCAATGTGTGCTGGGCGCTGGTCAGTGGGGAGCAGGCCCCAGGTTGGCCCTCTAGGCTTGCACAGGAGCGTCATGCTGGGGTCTGGAAGGACAGCAGTCTGCATGCAAATTAGAATTAATGATTCTGACGAGACACTATACCTCCTTCATACAGTCCTGAAAATAACTTACTTGGATTTGTGAAATAAGTGAATGTCCTAACTTAATTATAAGACTGAACCAGAGGACATATAACTTTATGCCTACCTATGAAAGGACCGTGACTGGTTGTGGTGGCCCATACCTGTAATTCCAGCACTTTGGGAGGCCAAGGCAGGAGGATTGCTAGAGCCCAGGAGTTTGAGACCAGCCTGGGCAACATAGCGAGACCTGTCTCTACAAAAAATAAAAGTCGGGCATGGTGGTGCATACCTGTAATCCCAGCTACTTGGAAAGCTGAGGCAGGAGGATCCCTTGAGCCCAGGAGTTCGAGGCTGTAGTGAGCCGTGACTGCACCATTACACTCCAGCCTGGACTATAGAGAACAAGACTTTGTCTTAAAAAAACGAAAAGAAAGGCCAGGTATGGTGGCTTACACCTGTAATCCCAGCACTTTGGGAAGCTGAGGCTGGTAGATCACCTGCAGTCAGGAGTTCGAGACCAGCCTGGCCAGCATGGTAAAACCCCATCTCTGCTAAAAATACAAAAATTAGTAGGGTGCCTGTAAGCCCAGCTACTCGGGAAGCTGAGGTGGGAGAATCGCTTGAACCGGGAAGGCAGAGGTGAGCTGAGATCGCGCCACTGCACTCCCGCCTGGGTGACAGAGCGAGACTCCATCTCAAAACAAAGAAAAGAAAAAGACACAAAGCAATGGAGAAGACAGAGAATTCCACATTTAGGGGGAAATGTGTCCATCTAACTGCAGAATATTAACATAACATAGTCTTTAGTCAGAATCAAGTGTAACTGGCCATGGCGTTTTGGCACAGCACTGCCGGCGTTGGGCGTCTCCTAGGGGCCGTTGTGCACACGGTGTTATGTTTGCAGCACCCCTGGCCTCCACCCACGATGCCAGTAGCACCCCTGTTGCCCAGTCTGACAATTTAAAATGGCTCCAGACATTGCCAGATGCCCCCCAGGGCAAAATTGTCTCCATTTGAGAACCACTGGGCTACACTTAAAAATGTGCTGAGGTGGCCAGGCGCAGTGGCTCACGCCTATAATCCCAGCATTTTGGGAAGCCGAGGTGGGCGGGAGCGGACGGAGACAGACGAGATCGCGCCATTGCACTCCATCCTGGGCAACAAGAGCGAAACTCCCGTCTCAAAAAAAAAAAAAACACTGAAGTGCTGAGGCGTTGGGGCTGCCCGCGGTTTTACAGGGCTCAAGGGCCGCCATGCCTTCAGCTGAGCAGCTCTGGATTTGAGGCTTTCCATCTTACCCAATGGTGCGGGGGCAGAAAGACATCAGAACGGACTTCTGCTAACTAGGACCATCACAGGCGGCTCTGGGAATGAAAATGTGACGGGCTGTGTTCACCAGGAACGTTATGTGGACTGGATTCTCGGTCAGGCGGGAACAGCTTTCCTCCCTCCCTGACTTCCTTGCTGCAGGCACTCAGGAAATCTGATCATTGACTAGCTGGGGGCACAGGGAGACTCAGGCATGCAATGATCCGTTGTCTTCCTCTGTGGCAGTCACCCGAGCGGCTTTTACCACAGATCCGATGCTCCGTTTCGCTGCTCAAGGAATTCTCTGTCTTGTGGCCTTGTGGGGCATGGGCTCTCTAGTTCTCTCTTCATGCTGTTTTTTGTTTTCGTCTGTTGTTGTTGTTGTTCTTTGAGACGGAGTCTCGCTCTGTTGTCCAGGCTGGAGTGCAGTGGTGCGATCTCGCTCACTGCAGCCTCCGCCTCCCGGCTTCTAGCGATTCTCCTGCCTCAGCGTCCTGAGTAGCTGGGATTACAAGCACGTGCCACCACACCCAGCTAATTTTTGTATTTTTAGTAGAGACGGGGTTTTGCCATGTTGGCCAGGCTGGTCTCGAGCTCCTGACCTCAGGTGATCCTCCCACCTCAGCCTCCCAAAGTGCTGGGATTACAGGTATGAGCCACCATGCCTGGCCTCTTTTTTTTTTTTAAGACAGGGTCTCACTCTGTTGCCAGGCTGGAACACAGTGGCATGATCTCAGTTCACTGCATCCTCCACCTCTCAGGCTCGAGTGATTCTCCTGCCTCAGCCTCCCAAGTAGCTGGGATTATAGGCACGTGCCACTACCACCTGGCTAATTTTTTTTTGTATTTTTAGTAGAGACGGGGTTTCACTGTGTTGGCCAGGCTGTCTTGAACTCCTGACCTCAAGTAATCCGCCCGCCTTGGCCTCCCAAAGTGCAGGGATTGCAGGCATGAGCCACTGCGCCTGGCTGAGGTACTTTTTTCCATTTTTTTGTACAGATGGTGTCTTGCTGTGCTGCCCAGGCTGGTCTCAAACTCCTGGGCTCAAGCAGTCCTCCTACCTCAGGCTCCAAATTCAGATTTTTTTTTTTTTGGAAATAGTGTCTCACCCAGACTAGAGTGTGGTGGCATAATCATGGCTCACTGCAGCCTTGACCTCCTGGGCTCAAGCCATCCTCCCACCTCACCCTCAAGTAGCTGGGACTATTGGCACACGCCACCACACCCGGCTAAGTTTTGGATTTTTGTAGAGATGGATTCTGGCCGTGTTGCCCAGGCTGGGTCTTCAGATTTTTTTATAGCTTGAAACGCATTACCCTGGTCGTCCCCGCTCCCATTTTCTTACTTTAGCGGGCTGGGGGACAGATGGTGTTTGCATCAGCTCCCAGGGGACCAACTTGGAGGAGAGCCTTCCTGCATAGCAGGCCCAGCGTAAGGCTCTGATGCCAGGCCTGGCACAGGCCCAGCCGCAGCGATGCCAGTGTGTGACTGAACGAATGAACCTTTGGCCCTCTCTACGTTGTTAGCCCCAGGCTTGACCGGTGGCTTCTGGAAAGCCGTTCGCTGCCTGCCTGAGATGTGGGCAGAGGTTGTTTGCTTGCCATTGTCCCTCCTACCCCGTCCTGGCTGGGGTGGACGTCTGTCTTCCTTTTACTCGTGACTATAGGGGTGTAATCTGTGTCTTGATCTCTTTTAGGGCCAGTATGGAAATTACCAGCAGTGAGGGACACACGTTCTGGCTGGAACCCTCGTGGTAGCGTGTTCATCCAGGGGCCGGATGGGCTGGCAGCAGCTCTGGTGAACTGTGACATGTTGGTTACCCTTTCGCCCAGTGCCACGTCTGCATGTGAAGCGTGCTCATTTCATGCTGGGTATGACGCCGAGCGCGCACCCCTGGCGCAAGACAGCGCTTGGTGGTGTGATACTTTTGGTGCTGTGTATAGTATTGTATGTCGGTACATGGAGAGGTATCCTTTTTTTGTCCCCCTGCCCCCTTCTCAATGTTTCTAGCTAGCTTCAGGGGTCATTTTGTCATCAGAGCATCTGTACCCAGGGACAGGACAGGTTGTGAGGACACCACAGTCCACCTGTTCCCGTCAGCAGACCTTAGGTCTCACTTCCCTCCTCATGCAGTGTTGTCGTGTGGGTTGTCAACTTTCCTTTAACTGGCTACACCACAGCTGGACACACATACAGCCCCTGGAGGGCAGCCTCTTCCTGTGCCTCGATGGGGTGGGTGGGAGGGCATCTTCTGTGTGTTGGGCCAGTTTCTGTCACATAACGAAAAGGATAAGCACCTCCCACGGGAGAGGCCACAGATGGCCACTTCCCGAGCTTGCTCATTGCCTGTCTCTCGCCAATTCCGTTTATCCAAAAAGGTGCATAGTTTTGAATTAAAAAGTAAACAGGGATCAATGACTGTATTCCAGATAAACATGGATCCCTAGGGGCCGTGGACAAATTGCCTGACCCAGGGCCGGCGGCATTGCTGAAGGAAAGAGACAGCTCTCTGGGAAGTGGCCCTCAGAGATTACTCTGGCTCTGACCCTTGTTTAGCTGATGGTCATTTCTGGGATTGGAATAGTTAATACACCCGATTCTAAGTTGATAGGTAATTTAAAATATTCGAATCGAATTTTCCAAACAGTTGGCAAGTTGTTTATTTTATATTATTTCTTCCAGGACCTACTTGCTCAGATCTCCAAGCAAGCATTTCTTTTCTTTTAGGGATGTCTGAAAGTCACATCCACTAACATTACTGTGTTCTTTCTAATGAAAAGTAAAGGTTTTTTATAGAGAAACTTGAGTAATTTTTACATTTCTAGGACATTAAATCCCGTTTAAATTCTGTGTGAACATTAAAGACAGCACACTTGCAAAAGTATGGTCAAAGGAAAAAAAAAATCCCACATTCCCATTAATAAGTAGCATGGACTTTTGATCAACCTTTATGTGGAATAATAATATTCATATTTGCCATTAATCCTTTTAAAAAAAAATCTTTGGATAAATGCTGATGAATTTCCAAGAACTACCAAGAAAATACAAAAGATATCCAATGCTTGATATATGAGGCCTACTAATAACAATATTTCTCTTCAATTGATGTTTTGTTTTAAAAGTTAAAATTCTTGGCCGGGCACAGTGGCTCACACCTGTAATCCCAGCACTTTGAGAGGCTGAAGCAGGCAGATCACCTGAGGTTGGAAGTTCAAGACCAGCCTGACCAACATGGAGAAACCCCGTCCCTACTAAAAATACAAAATTAGCCAGGCGTGGTGGTGCATGCCTGTAATCCCAGTTACTCGGGAACCTGAGGCAGCAGAAATGGCTTGAACCTGGGAGGGAGAGGTTGCAGTGAGACGAGATTGCGCCACTGCACTCCAGCCTGGGCGACAAGAGTGAAACTCTGTCTCAAAAAACACACACACATACACACGCACACACACACACAAAGTTAAAAGTAATTATCCAGAGTTGCTTTAGAATTTACAAGTCACTTATGTGTTTTGCCTGAATTAATCCTGACAGCCCCTATGAGGAAATCTGGAGTAACAGTTCCCATGTTAGAGATGAAGAACTGAGGCACAGATTAAAGGACTTGCCTGTGTTGAATACCAGTCCTGTTCTACGACATTCTCCCCTCCTCTACGGGACAGATGTCACACACAAATGGGGATAGAAGTGTTTATTTTGTAGGCATAAGGGTTTTTAAAACCCTTAACACTGGTAAGGGCTTAAAAATAAATGTATATGTTCATATTAAATTACTGAAATGAGAGTTAATTGCTAATTGACAAAAGTATTAGCAATTTCAGTTAGGGAGTCATCTCCCTTGATTTTGTTCTTTTCCTGTCGATTTTCATAGAACTAATTTGCAAACTCAATCGGGGACTAAAATTTCCCACTGAAAATGTTAAACATTTTAGATAACTGTGAAAATAGTTTATTTTTATTCCTTGCCAATCTGGGAATATGCCTTTTATGTGTGTTTGTGTGTTTTTTTAAGTGCTGTATTAATAATACTTTCTGAAAGAAAAGGACACTTATCCCAAAACTTCAATCTGAAATGTCTTACATTAAGAATATCTTGAATGTTGTGTATATATTTTAAAAAGCACTTTGCAAAATAGTTTGTACATTTATTTCCTAATTTATACATGATTTTTAGTGTTAATATATTTAATGATTAATAACAGAATGTTTATTTAATGTGTTGTCCATTTTTATGTAATATTGTGATGGAAAGTGATGCCAGCAATTCCTTCTCATTAACTTATTCTATCTTCTGTCCTATGAATGTTGAGAAAAGCTTAGGCTAACATGAATTGTTTGTGAAGTGTGGTTGATGGTGCTTTGTTTTTTTCTGACTACTTCTATGGAAGGCCAGTGGAGAAGCAAAGGAAGATATGAAAATTGACGCTCATTCTTCTTCTTGTTCCCTGACATCCAGCAAATTGTGAATTTGAAAAATGATGACCACAATTTTCAGAAGGGCTGACAAATTCATATTGGTATGCAAAAGCTCATCACCCATTAGGGTTTGTTGTTGAATCGATATTAAAACAGTACATCAGAACTCATGCCAAGAGTCTTTATGAATGGGATTAAGGTGGACAAGATCTCCTAAGATCTGAAAAGAAACCTTAATACACTCATATGGTTGGAGTCTTAAGTGAACCTCTGATTTTGTCAGAGATTTTCTACGTATAGGCTTGAATAGGGGGCATCCCTTCAAAACTGTACAAAGAAGAAGACTGTTTTCCATTTAAAAATTTTTAGCCACTTCATTTCTATTTATTGAACAGGTCAAATTTGTCTTGTTATTTGTGAGTACAGTACATTTAAAAAACATCCTTATCGGTTAATTTTTTTTTTCAGCCGGAGATTGACGTATAAATTGTTCATGCTTTTGGTGTAATCTCTTAATAAACTGGTTCTTCAAAAATCATCCTATAAAGTGGGTTTTCATGAAGTTAATGGGATTTTGGTGTGATTTGTTTTGCAAATACTTACTACCAAGACCCGGTAGATTGTCACCTCGGCTCCTGGGCAGTCCCCGTGCGTCCGCGCCGCATTCCCCGCGGCGGGGAGGCGGAGCCAGGGATAGGGCGGTGGGGATGGCGTCCCAGGGCTGCCCTGCGGTCCCCACTGCCTCCTCTGCGTTGCCCAGTAGCCTCCTCGGGCAAGGGCGGTGTCCTCATCAGACCTGGGAGGCTCCGCAAACGCCGGAGGGGTCGGAGGAGCTGGGGGTCCCTGGACACCGGGTGGAACGGGCGGGGCGGCTGTCCTTGTGTTCGGGCAGCGAGGGCGCCGGCGAAAAGCGCGGGTGCAGCTGAGCGCTCCGCAGCCTTCCCGCTGTTCCTCCTGCTCCCGCTCCTAGGGACAAGGTCTCTCCTCGGTTCCGCCGGCGTATCTTCTGCACCTGCGCACTAGGCAGGCCTTGGGGCTGCCCAAGCCGAGAGGCCCCGGAAGTGGTCGGCCGCTTGCGACGCCCCGGAAGTGACGTGCTCTCCCGAGCCGGTGAGTGCGGGAGCGGGGAGTTTGGTTCCCGGGGGTGGTCGCGGCCCGGGTGCGAGGAGGGGCCTCGGCTTTGCCGCGGAGTACCGGGGCGCTGGGAGCGGGAGAGGCCCCGGCCTAGGAGCTGAGAGGCCTGGAGGGCTGCCGGGCTGCGAACCGCGGTGGGGAGCGGCGCCTTGCTCCCCAGTCCTGCCCCACTCGCTCCGCAGAGCCGCGTTTGGGGGTCGGAAGTCCTGTCAGCCACCCGCGTGCTTCTCTGTCACAGGGATGGGTGCCGCGCGTGAGTTCCGAATCAAGTTGTTTAGGAATTTGCCTAAGTATTTACCTAATACGTAGGGCTCTAAGTATTAAACATTTTCTTTTGGAATTTTAAAGTGGTTATTGGTAGTGTACAGTTGCACAAAACAACATAAATATATGCACATTTGGATGATAAAAATAAAGTTTTGTATTGTAAACGCTCCTCAAGGAGACGCATTTCCAGATAGGTCACTGTCCGTGGGTGGCTTTTGCCCTGTGAGAGCCAGTTATCCGTTCTGTTCCCATTTACGTTCTCGTAGCTGTAGATACCGATGAATGGCGTTCACGCGGACCTGTAGATGGGAATCAGAGAGTTGTCGGGCAATGTCGCTGGAGAAATACCTTTCTTTTGTAAAGGGGTGGACCCATTTAAAAAAAAATAGAAAAGGATAACTCATACTGTTTTAAACGCAAGTTCGTCCTCAGGCAGTTCTGTTTTAGCAGAGAGAACGTAGCAAAACTTGAGAAAATTGATTCCTTTGAAATTATCCTGGCCTTAGTCCCTTGGGAAGTCTCTGTGTATGCGAACCTCAGTGAGAAGATTCCTGCGGTAAAATGCAGGTGTCAGCAACATGCCAGGGAGGCCAGAGGATACTGTGTGACTTTGCGCAAGTGACTTAACCTCTCTGAGTCTCAGCCTCTACTGCTTTAGATGGGCGTAAAAAAATGTAAAGTCAAGAATCAGGTTTCTGCTGAGTGCGGTGGCTCACACCTGTAATCCCAGAACTTTGGGAGGCCGAGTCGAGCAGATCATGAGGTCAGGAGTTCAAGACCAGCCTGGCCAACATGGTGAAACCCCATCTCTACTAAAAATACAAAAAAGTAGCCGGGCGTGGTGGCAGGCGCCTGTAATCCCAGCAACTTGGGAAACCGAGGCAGGAGAATCGCTTGAACCTGGGAGTTGGAGGTTGCAGTGAGCCGAGACTGCACCACTGTGCTTCAGCCTAGGCAACAGCGCGAGATTCTTTCTCAAATACATTAAAAAAAAAAAAGTTTTCGTGCTCACAGGAGGATTTGAGGAGGGTTTATAAAGGGACCGTTTGCAAACAGAGTATAGGTGAATGACTATAGGTTCGTTCCTTATCCTGGAACTGTGTCAGTGGAGTTTCTACTCCTGGACGCCAAAGGATCAGGGAAGACAGCAGTACCAGGAGAGGGAAGAGTCACTGGGGAGGGCTTCTTGGACTGGAGGTGTAAGCCTCAATCTGAGTGGGCAAGGAGGCCCGTGTCCCAGCCTCCTGCTCCTGCCTCCGGTCTGTGGTAGAGGGCCAGGTCCCAGTAGGTTTTCCTAAGGGGCAGGCTCAGGCTCCTGACACACAGCACAGGGCAGGGTGGAAAGCTGGTCTGGAAAAGCAAGTGGAAGATAGCTCGGCATGCAGTATTACCCCTCGCAGAGTATTATTGTTAGGAATACATTTAAAAGTGGATATATTGGTCGGGCGTGGTGGCTCACGCCTGTAATCCCAGCACTTTGGGAGGCCAAGGCAGGTGGATCACCTGAGGTCGGGAGTTCGAGACCAGCCTGGCCAACATGGTGAAACCCTGCCTCTATTAAAAATACAAAATGAGCTGGGTGTGGTGGTGGATACTCGGGAGGCTGAGGCAGGTGGACCACTTGAACCCACGAGACGGAGGTTACAGTGAACTGAGATCCCACCATTGCTCTCCAACCTGGGCTACAAGAGCGAAACTCTGCCTCAAAAAAAAAAAAATTGCCAGGCGCGGTGGCTCACGCCTGTAATCCCAGCACTTTGGGAGGCCGAGGTGGGTGGATCACGAGATCGGGAGTTCAAGACCAGCCTGGCCAACATGGTGAAACCCCGTCTCTACTAAAAATACAAAAATTAGCCAGGCGTGGTGGCACGTGGCTGTAATCCCACCTACTCCGGAGGTTGATGCAGGAGAATCCCTTGAACCCGGGATGGGGAGGTTGCAGTGATCTGAGATCACACCACTGCACTCCAGCCTGGGTGACAGGGCGAGACTCCGTCTCCAAAAAAAAAAAAATTTTATATATATATATATATATGTACATACACACACACACACACACACAAATTAGCTGGGCGTGGTGATGGGTGCCTGTAATCCCAGCTTCTTGGGAGGCTGAGGCATGAGAATTGCTTGAACCCAGGAGGCAAAGGTTGCAGTGAGGTGAGATCATGCCATTGCACTCCAACCTGGGCGACAGAGTAAGACTCCTGTCTCAAAAAAACTTTCTGTGATGAGGGCAGTGTTCTCATCTGTGCTGTCCCATATGGTACCCACTCGCGATGTGACCATGAGCACTTAGATGTTGCCTGAGGGACTGAGTTTTTACATTTTAGTTAATGTTAGCCAAATGGCCACATTTGGCCAGTGGGGACTGTACTGGACAGGTCAAGGACAGCCTTGTTGGAAGGAAGATAAAGACACCAAAGAGCGGCGTGAAACAGTGGGATTTGTTCATCTGGCAAGGGAGAGCCACAGCACTCAGCAGACCTCCAAAGAGAAATTGAAAGGGCAAACAGGAGGAAGCAAATTAGGCAAGATTCCGAGTTCAGGGTCTCTGGTTGGCTTTGCGGCCTTCTCTGCGGTTGATCTTCAGGTTCCGTGTCACCGGCGGCAGGAAGTCTGGTTTCCAGAATATCCGGGCTGGATGGTGTAACGTCCCAGCAGGCTGAGCCGTGACTGTGCTTGTGTTGATGAGCCTGAGTCGTTTTTGCCCAGCCTGTTTTTATGCCCCACCCCTGACCCATCTGACAGCTCTGGGTTAAGTCTCTCCACCTGTCTGCCTCAGTTTCCGCAACTTTAAAATGAGGATGATGAAGGACTTCACAGTTTTATGAGGACTGAATGCGTTAATCCCTGAAAAATACTTAGAACAGTATTTTGCAAGTAGTGAGGTAGAGGTCTTGAAGGTTTATTGTTAAATTATTTTCAGGTACTTTTTGTATTTGGCACTGCCATAAATGGGGTTTTTTTCCTTAATTTTAATTTACAGTTGTTTGCAGCTGGTATTTAAGAATACAATTGATTTTTTTATATTAGCCTGATAACCTGCCATCTTGCTCAGTCACCTTGTTGTCTTCTTGTAGACTTCCTGGGGCTTTTTTTTTTTTTTTTTTTTTTTTTTTGAGATAGAGTCTCACTCTGTTGCCCAGGCTGGAGTGCAGTGATGTGATCTCGGTTCAGTGCAACCTCCGCCTCCCAGGTTCAAGCGATTCTCATGCCTCAGCCTACCGAGTAGCCGGGACTACAGGCGCCCACCACCACGCCCCGCTAATTTTTATATTTTTGGTAGAGATGTGGTTTCACCATGTTGGCCAGGCTGGTCTCGAACTCCTGATCTCAAATGATCTGCCCACCTCGACCTCCCAAAGTGCTGGGATTACAGGCGTGAGCCACCGCGCCCGGCCTTCCCTGGGATTCTCTATGGAACTCTGTCCTCTCTTCTATAAACAGGGACAGTTTTATTTCTTCCTTTTTTCCTTTCTTTTTTTTTCCCCCTTTATTTCAGTGTGTGAAAGTACATTGTTGCATTGGAATGGTGCATGTGGAGGCCCTTTTTCTCCATCGTGGGAGGTAACCGTTCAGTCTTTCTTCATTAAGTGTGATTAGCTATAGGCCCCATGTAGTTCCCGTCTGTTCCCAGTTTGCTGAGATGTTTTGTTTTCCTCCTCGTGAGTGGGTGTTGAGACGGTGGTACCACCTGTTGATACAGAGAAGTGCCTGGGCTGAGTTTTGACTGCTTGATGTGGCCTTGTGTTGAGATTACCCCTGCTAGGTCTTGATGTGTGATCCTTTCTGAACTGCTGGATTCAATTGGGTGATGTTAAGAGTTATTTGCATCTATGTTCATGAGGGGTATGGTCTATAATTTTATTTTTTCATAGCATCAGGTTTTGGTGCTAGCCTCATAGGATGAGTTGGATAGTGATCTCACTTCCTCTATTTTCCGAAAAAGTGTGTAAGGTTGGCATTGTTTCTTCCTGGAATGTTACATGGAATTTACCAGGAAAACAAGCGGAGCTAGAGTTTTCCTTTGGGGAGTGTTCTTTTATAACAAATTTAACTTCTTGAGTAGATACAGGGCTATTTTAGATTGTTTATTCTTGTGTTTCTTTAATAAGTTGCCTTGTTCAAGAAATGTGTCCATTTCATGTAAGTTGAATTTGTTACTGAATTTGCTGGCGTTAAGTTGTTCCTAGCATTCTCTTGCCTTTCTGCTGTCTGTAAGGTGTGTGCTGATAACCCGTTGAACATTCTGACAGTGGAGATTCGTGCTCTCTCGTTTTCCGGATCAGGCTAGCTAGAGGTGTGTTAGCTTGTCTTTTCAGTGAGCCTGTTTTTTCCCGTTACGTCTTACTGTTGTCTCTTTGTTTTCTTCTGCTCTGTATGATTCTCCTCCTTCTACTCCATGCTTACTTTGCTCTTTCTGGTTTCTTGATTTGGAGTCTTAGGTTACTGATTTTAGATCTTTCTGCTTTACCAAAGTAACCATTAGAACTGTAAGTTTCCTTCTAAACACTGCTTTAGCTGCATCTCTTAAATTCTGGTATTTCGTGGTGGCGGGCGCCTGCAGTCCCAGCTACTCAGGAGACTGAGGCAGGAGAATGGCGTGAACCTGGGAGGCGGAACTTGCAGTGAGCTGAGATGGCGGCACTGCACTCAAGCCTGGGCGACCGAGCGAGACTCTGTCTCAAAAAAAAAAAAAAAAAAAAACTTCTGGTATTTTGCATTTTCATTATCATTCAGTTCAAAACATTTTCCAGTTTCTCTTTTGATTTCTTCTCTGACCTATGGATTATTTAGAAGAAGCTTGTTTAATTTGCAGGTTTCCTAGATATTTTCCGGCTATTGACTTCCAATTTAATTCTGAGAATATTCCCTGTGGTTGGCATTCATTTACTTCTCACCCCCTCCAAAGCCACAGGAGCTCTGTCACCCACGCTGGACTGCAGTGGTGTGATCACGGTTCACTGCAGCCTCCAACTCTTGGGCTTAAGTGACCCTCCCACCTTAACCTCCTAAGTAGCTGGTATTATAGGCATGCACCACCATGTCCAGCTAATCAGCTAATTTTCTTTTTTTTTGGTGGACACAAGGTCTCACTATTTTGCCCAGGCTGTTCTCGAATTCCTGGCCTCAAGTTATCCTCCCGCCTTGGGCCTCCCAAACTTCTGGGATTACAGGTGTGAGCCACTGCACCCGGCCTTTCTGTATACTTGAAATAATCTCTAGATTATTTATAGTATAATACAATGTACATGCTATGTAAATAGCTGTTATACTTTATTTTTTTAATTTAAAAAAATCGTTGTACTGTTACTGTTTTGTTTGTTTTCCAGATATTTTTGACCTTTTGTTGACTCCACAAATACGGAGGGCTGACTGTATATGATTTCTTTTAAATGTATTGAGACTTCTTTTATGACACATCTTATGGTCTGTTTTGGTGAATATTCCACCTGCACCTGAAAATAGTGTATATTTTACAGTTGTTGGATGTACTGTTACATAAATGTCAACTAGATAAATATTTTGATAGTATCGTTCAGATTTTGTATCTTTACGTTTTTCTATTTTTAGACATAGGGTCTCAGGCCAGGTGTGGTGCTTGTAATCTCATGCTTGTAATCTCAGCACTTTGGGAGGCCAAGACAGGAGGATCGCTTGAGACCAGGTGGGTAACTGGAAGACCCTGTCTCTGCAAAAAAATTTTAGAAGTTAGGCACAGTGGCACTTACCTATAACCCCAGCTACTCGGGAGGCTGAGGCAGGAGGATCTCTTTAGTACAGGAAGTCAAGGCTGTAATGAGCTGTGATTACATCACTGCACTCCAGCTTGGGTGACAGAGTGAGACCCTGTCTCAAAAAAAAAAAAAAAGGATCTCACTCTCTTGTTATTGCTCAGGCCGGAGTGCGGTGGCGTATTTACAGCTCACAGCAGCTTTGAATCCTTGGGCTCAAGTGATCCTCCCACCTCAGCCTCCCAAGGAGCTAGGTCTACAGGGGTGCGCCGCCATGCCCAGCTAATTCCTTCAGTAGAGACGGACGGCTTGCTATTTTGCCCAGGCAGGTCTCGAACTCATGGCTTCAAGAGTTCTTCCCGCCTTGGCCTCCCACAGTTCTGGGATTACAGCCAGGAACCGCTGTGCCCAGCTGGCTCTTTTTAATCTACTTTGTCAGCCTTTGCCTTTTACTTCGGATTTGTACACATGAACATTTAATGAAATGATGTGTACGGTTAGATTCAGATGCACTTTTATGATTGCTTTCCTGTGTGTCCCTCTGTTTTTTGTTGTTTGTTCTTTTTCTTCTGAATTGTTGGGCTCGTTGTGAGCATTTCATTGATCTGTCGGCTTCCCGGATCTGTGTCTTTGTGTTGTGTCTTAGTCACTGCCCTGGAGGTTCCAGTCTGTGCACCTCTTAGCCTTCACTGTCTGCTCAGAGTTCATACTGTGCCCCTCACAGAAACGTGGGGACCTTGCAGTCATCTGGGTCCCTTGAATCCCCTCCTGACCTTTCTGTTGCCTTTCATGTGTATTACCTCTGTGCGCGCTGGAAGCCCACTACACAATATTTTTTTTGTCTAAAGTCTTACATATTTAAGAACTCCTAAGAGGAAAACAATAGTATTTTATATTTACCATTTCTGTTGCTCTCCCTTCCCTCCTCAAGATCCAGGCTTCCCTCTGGTATCATTTTCCTTCAACCCGAGGAACTTTTCTTGCGCGTTCCTCATACAGCAGGTATATCAGTGACAAACTGTGTTTGTTTTCTGCCATCTGAGAATCTTTATTGCACCTTCCTTTCTGAAAGAGATTTTCCCTGCATATAGAATGCCTCGGTGCCTCTTTTCTTCAAGCACTTAAAAATATCCCTACATAATGGTAAAAAGCAGGGTGGATGCTGGCCTGGATCCTGAAAGAGAAGGACGCTGTTGGGAAACTGCTGAGCCCCAAGCCCCACCTGGAGCTCAGTTAGTAGCAGTGCACCAGTGGAGGCCACACAGGCGCAGCTGTGGGGGACACTGGGGAGGAAGTCCGCGGGGATGCCTTTGCACCTTGTCCACAAATCTAAAACCATCTCAAAATCAGCGGTCCTTTAAAGTATATTTACAGGAAGGGTATCAAGGGGAGGGTGTCCCATGGACAGGTGGGCCGGCATGGGAACTCAGCCAGTCGGGGAACAGAGACCCGCCGAAGAATGGGGAGCTCTGGGAGCAGGCAGGGAGGTGGAGCTATGGGCAGGTCCCAGTAGGGGTTGAGCAGCTCCATAAATATCTTAAAGAGCATGGAGGCACAGTTTCTTATAGTCAGAGAATGGAGTTACCAGAACCACAAGAGAAAATTAGAATGAGCCCAGAGTGCTGAATTGGGAATGAGGACATCCTGCTCACAGCTGGCCTGCTGCCTCCTGTGTCAGGGCTGGCCTGGAGTCAGGAGAGGCTGAGGAAGCCGGGATTGACAGCTGGCCTGCCGCCTCCTGTGTCAGGGCTGTCCTGGAGTCAGGAGAGGCTGAGGAAGCCGGGGTTGGGACGCAGACTCTCCTGGGGGAGAGGTGCTGCTGGGACTGGGGCCCACGTGGGAGGGTATGGGGGGGGGTGTTGGTCACGGCCAGTCTCGATGGCACCCTGGTTCTGGAGGGGACACCATTGTCTGTGGGAAACACACATGGAATGTTCTGGGTGTAGGGAAGTCCAGTCGGCGACTGACTCAAGTGATTCAGGAGGAAGTTCTTTGTACTCTTCTTCCAGCTTTTCTGTGATTGCCTCAGAATTAAAGCAGAGTGGCCAAGGACCCCGCAGAGGTAGTGACCCCCCAAAGCAGGTGGCACCTTTTGGAGGAGTGAGGCCGGGGAGAGGGAGGCATCCAAGGCACTGCGAGGGAGGAGGCGGGCGGTGTCCCCTCCTTGTGCTCCCACGCTGGCCTCGTGTTGAGTTTTCAGCCATCCACTGGGGCCCCTTCTGTACACACCTCTCGTAGTCAGGACAGGGAGCACCTTGTAAGGTCCCTCCTGTGGGACCTGCTGAAGAATGGGGAGCTCTGGAAGCAGGAGGGCATTTGTGTTCATGGTGAAGGGAGGGGCCGTCCTCTCCTGGGGGGCAGGGTCAACGACTTCCTCACTGTGCCCTTGGCACCTGCAAGGTAGCTGGCTGTCATGAGCGGTGGAATGAGTGAGTGACGGCTTAAATGAGGCTTTGAGAGTGACGGTAGCTGGCACTTAGTCTGCAGCTGTGCCGACCCTGTCGCCCCAGGGGTGTTTCCACCCACACCACACATCAGGCACCAAGTGTGTGGGTTTCCCACACCAATGATTCGCCCGTCCTCTGCAGACACCAGCCAGGCATCCTGTAATTCAGCCAGGCATCCTGTAATTCAGTTCACTCTGACCCGCCGCGATGAGCACGGACCCCGGGGTTAGGGGCTCAGTCACACCAACCCACCCCCCACTTCACATGCTGACCACAAGTAGTGGGTCCCTGGGGTACCCACACTTCTGTCCATCTTGCTACACATTGGGGGTTCCTATGACCCCTTCAGGTTTGATGATTTACGGGAGTGGCTCACAGAACTCAGGAAGGCACTTGGTTTGCATTGCCAGTTTACTATAAAGGATGCCACAGCGGGCACAGGTGGGCAGCTGGGTGAGGAGGGGCACGGGTGAGGCCCAGAGGGTCCTGAGCACAGGAGCCTTTGTACCCAGGGAGTTCTGTGGCTGCCCTCACAGCACAGGGATGAGTTCACCAAACTGAAAGCTTTCCCAAGCCCCTAGTTCAAGGATATCCATGGAGGCCTCGTCATGGAGACATGATCAGTTATGAACTCAGCCTCCAGCCCCTCTCCCCTTTTTGGAGGGTGGGGGTGGGGCTGAAAGGCCCAGGCTTCTCATCATGGCTTGGTCTTTATGATGACCAGCCCCCTCCCAAGACCATCCAGGAGCCCACCAAGAGGTGCCTCATTAGAACAGAAGACTCTCCTGGCACCCAGGAAGTCCAAGGGCTTTAGGAGCTCTGTGTCAGGCACCCCTATCACCCCTGTCACTCAGGAAATTACCAGTGTTCTGAGAGCTGTGTGTCAGGAGCCAGGAGCACAGGCCAAGTGTATGCTTCCCATTCTATCAGTGCCACAGCCAGGGCTGCTGTTGTGCAGCCATGTGGATCAGCTCAGCCCGTCCTCACCCAGCCCTGTCCTTACAAGTGAGGAGGCTGAGGCCACACAGGTGCGTGGCTTTCCCTTAGAGTTGCTTTCCAGAGCCTGGGTGCTTAGCTGCTATGCTCCATGTTTAATATTCTTGTGTTCCAATATAACAACTTGAAAATTACCCAAGATACCACTCTTGATAACATTTGAATAAATGGGTGTTTTTCAAGAAATTTTGACTTGCACTTCAGATTTCCTTTTTAATATTTTCGTTGAGCGGACACCTGCTATTCCATAAGAGGATATGTCCAGTGTTGTGGAAGATTTAATGTTTTAAATCCTTTGTACAGAAATCCTGCTCGCAAGTCACAGATAGGCTGACGGGTCAGAGGACAAGACGTGAGCCAGGGCCGAGAGGGTGAGTGACCAGGAGAGTGAGATTCATCAGTTCACTTGTTTGTTTGAGAAACGTGCATGGAGGCCTGTTGCATGAGGTCTCTTCCGTTTCTGTTTCATGCCCAGGATTAAACCAAGTATCTCATTTTGCCAATCTGACTTCTGTAGGGGCCATGACACCTGCAAGGCTTTTCTCAGCAAGATTGAGGACCGTGTTTGAGGACGTGGGGCATTGGGCTTTGTCCACACGGGCTGGCCTCAAGCCCAGCCGGCGACTGCCACAGCAGGCTTCTCCCAGGCTGCTCTCGGCCGGCCGCGCGGACCATGCCAAGCGTCAGGAGCTCCCGGGGAAGAAGCCGCTCTCTGAGAAAAAGCTGGTGAGACTTCTGGAGTTAGAGCAGCCTGCCTGTCTCCTCCTCAGAAGGCACAGGGTGTGGTTTCGGGTCCTCCTCTTGATCTCATCTCTGTGATCTTAGTGACGGGGCACGTGGAGCTTCTTGAAAATGATGGGGTGAAACGCAGGCCTGTGTGTGAAATCCCACACTTAGCAGATCCCAGCAGGCTGGGAGAGGCGCTGGGTGCTTGGAAAGCTGTGATACAGGCTGCTCATTTTACCATGAGCCTGTGTATCTTACATGTATGTTACATATATCCTTTAATATGTGTGGCTATTTCTTAAAACAAATGTGGGGGCTGGGCGTGGTGGCTCATGCCTGTTATCCCAACACTTTGGGAGGCTGAGGCAGGTGGATCACTTGAGGTCAGGGGTTCGAGACCAGCCTGGCCAACATGGTGAAACCCTGTCTCTACTAAAAAAAACAAAAAAAATTTTTAAATAAATAAATAAAAATAAAACAAGTCGGGGCAATAGACCCTCCATTTTATGGTTCTTTAAGCCTTACAAGTTTTTCTTGTTCTGTTTACCAAAACCTCCTATTTAAAACATGAAATGTCTCTAATAAATTCAAGAAAATGCACATTTATGACTCCTTCATTTCCTCCTGAATGGAGGGGCTTCAGATAAGCATTACTGGGACAAACAGCACTTCCAGTGGAAAAGCTGCTTTGGTGGGATGTGTGCTCAAATAGCTGAAGTGTCTGCACAGGCTTGTCTCATCCCCAGCAGAGAAAGTAAGTCGAGGTTTTGTGCTCCGTGTAGTGCTCACCAGTGGGGCTTTCTTCCCTGTCTGGTGGATTTTGCTCGCGTTGGCACATGACAGCATTACACATTGAGATTTGGAAATAGCAGTTCGTGGTTTTTCCACATGGTGGTGCCAAAGAATCTTAAAATGTTTGTATATTTTCTTTTAAAAGAAAAAAACAAAAAAGCTGCATTTGAGGAGTATTAGATGGAAGTGCAGAGGCAGCAGCCCTGGGACAGGGCTAGGGCGTGTCTGTCCGTGCACATGGGCAGAAGCCAGGCGTCCTCCCCAGGGTGTGGTGAGGTTGCAGCACCCTGGGCCGCAGGAGCTGACCCTCCTGTGGTAGGAGCTGTTGTGTGTTGAACAGTAACCTGGTTGGTTCTCTCTTTATCCAGATTGTACCTACCTTAGTGACCTAAAGAACAACTTTCCCAGCCGGGCGCGGTGGCTCACGCCTGTAATCCCAGCACTTTGGGAGGCCGAGGCGGGTGGATCACGAGGTCAGGAGATCGAGACCACCCTGGCTAACATGATGAAACCCCGTCTCTACTAAAAATACAAAAAATTAGCCGGGTGTGGTGGCAGACGCCTGTAGTCCCAGCTACTCGGGAGGCTGAGGCGGGAGAATGGCATGAACCCTGGAGGCGGAGCTTGCAGTGAGAGATCGCACCGCTGCCCTCCAGCCTGGGCGGCAGAGCGAGACTCTGCCAAAAAAAAAAAAAACTTTCCCTCCAGCAAGGGGCTCAGTTTGCATCACTACATTTTTTAAATGAGCCCTGTTTTCATCAGGCCCCAGAAAATACTCTTTCTTCAGAGTCGAAAGCCTGGTAATTGTCCAGGAATGACTCTAACTCCCTGTTTCCCTGTCGCATCCTGGGAAACTGGAACTTTCTAAGACGAAAGATCTATGATTTCAGAAATGGTTTTTTTTTTTGTTTTTTTTTTTAATGGAAAAACACATTATTTAAGGACTATTTCCTAAACAAGATGTGGGTTTTTTAGGTTAAAAATGCTGATTTTTGTTGGTGGTGGTTTTAAATCAGTCTCACCCAGAATAAGAAATGCTGAATTTTTGAAGTGTAGGTTCACACAGAATACTTACATCTGCATTGTGGGTTTACCTTGGTCTACAAATGCTACTGACTTGTGGGAACTGTGTTTTTTTCTTTGGATTTTAGAAGCGATTAGCAGTATTAGTGTCATTAACCTGTAATTGTAACAGGCTGTCGTAAATGGAAGAGGCACATCTCAAATGGATGTATGGTCTCGTGAAAGGACCTCGGAGTGTTGAGATGACGTGGGATACTTGTGCTCTCTGTAGAAAAGGTATTTTGTGGACTGTCGGAGAGTGCTTGTCTGTGGAG
Organism: Chlorocebus sabaeus; assembly: GCF_047675955.1. NCBI lineage: Eukaryota > Metazoa > Chordata > Mammalia > Primates > Cercopithecidae > Chlorocebus > Chlorocebus sabaeus. The sequence continues at coordinate 1,988,269 of NC_132905.1, read as the reverse complement.
GAAACGGAGGCGCCGGGGCAAGCTGCTTCCACAGTGAGCCCCGCAAGGAGTTTGGAGGCCCCGATGGAGGGGACGGAGGCAACGGCGGACACGTCATTCTGAGAGGCAGGTGCCCTGGGGCAGTGCGGGCAGGGCTGGGGAGAGGCTGAGGCGGGAGGATCACTTGAGCCTGTAAGTTCAAGGCCAGCCTGGACAATATAGCAAGACCATGTCTTTTTTTTTTTTTTGGTCTCAAGGTTTGTGGATCTACAAAAAATTTTTGAAAAAATTAGCCAGACGTGATAGTGTCCACCTGTGGTCCCAGCTACTCAGGAGGATTGCTGGAACCCAGAAGTTCAAGGCTGCAGTGAGTCGTGATCACACTACTGCATTCCAGCATGGGTGACAGAGCAATACCCTGTCTAAAAAAAAAGTAAAAATTTTTTTTTTTTTTTTTTGAGACAGAGTCTTGCTCTGTCACCCAGGCTGGAGTGCAGTGGCCGGATCTCAGCTCACTGCAAGCTCTGCCTCCCGGGTTCACGCCGTTCTCCTGCCTCAGCCTCCCAAGTAACTGGGACTACAGGCAACCGCCACCTCGCCCGGCTAGTTTTTTTTTGTATTTTTTAGTAGAGACGGGGTTTCACTGTGTTAGCCAGGATGGTCTCGATCTCCTGACCTCGTGATCCGCCCGTCTCGGCTTCCCAAAGTGCTGGGATTACAGGCTTGAGCCACCGCGCCCGGCCAAAAAGTAAACATTTTTAAACCCAGCTAGGCGCAGTGGCTCAACCCTGTAATCCCAGCACTTTGAGAGGCCATGGTGGGGGACACTTGAGCCTAGGCAACATAGTGAGACCCTGTCTCTTAAAAAATAATAATAATAACCAGATGTGGTGGCACACACTGATAGTCCCAGCTACTTGGGGCTGAAGCAGGAGGATGGCTTGAGCCTAGGAGGTCGAGGCTGCAGTGAGCTCCGATTATGCCATTGCACTCCAGCCTGGCCAACAGAGGAAGACCCTGTCTCAAAACAAACAAACAAACAAAAAAACCAAAAAACCCTGATATATGGATATCATTTTTATAAATTATATGGATATTCAGCCAGACACGGTGGCTCACAGCTATAATCCCAGCACTTTGGGAGTCCGAGGCAGGGTTATCGCCTGAGGTCAGGAGTTCGAGACCAACGTGGCCAACATGGTGAAACCCTGTCTCTACTAAAAATACAAAAAAAAATTAGCTGGGTGTGGTGGCGGGCACCTGTAATCCCAGCTACTCCGGAAGCTGAGGCAGGAGAATTGCTTGAGCCTGGGAGACGGATGTTGCAGTGAGCCAAGATCATGCCATTGCACTCTTGCCTGGCCAACAGACCGAGACTCTGTCTAAAAAAAAAAAAAAAGAAAAAGCAGCTTTGAACATGTTTTGTTTTGTTTTTTAATTTCAGGAGCACAGAGTTTCCTGTCAGGGAACCTGACGTGCCGGTCGTGTGAAAGCACGAGGCCTGTGCAGTGGTCTCAGTGGGTGCTGCCAGCTGCTGGTTTTATTCACACTCACTCAGCACAGACGCAGAGCGAGCTGGGAATGAAGCATTCACAACAAAGTCATAGAATATAACTACTTTTAAAAATGAGAAATTTAAACATTTTCAGAAACGATTCACTTTAAAAAAAATGACACTACTGGTTCTGTAACTTCTGCTGCAGCCTCACTCCTCGCTTCCATACGTATTTTTAAGGTTCTTAAACTGGACCCAGAGATGTCAGCAATAGGCCGTAGTTGCCGTAACACAAAGGGACTGAGATTCTTGTTCTCGCTTTAGTTGACCAGCACGTCAAGTCCCTGTCGTCGGTCCTGTCGCGGTACCAGGGTTTCAGTGGAGAAGACGGCGGCAGTAAAAACTGCTTCGGGCGCAGTGGCGCCGTCCTCTACGTCCAGGTGAGCCGAGACTGCCAGAGCTGACCCTGTCCCTGTTATTCTGGATCATCCGGCTCCTGGGGGCCACTGTGTGACCCACGGGGCCCCTGTGACTTGACACCCACAGCCAGGAAACAGCACAGTGGAAGCAGAGGCTGACAGACAGCGGGAAAGCAGCCCCACCCCTCGAAGCAACCTCAGATGGGCATTTATACCAGGGTCGCACCACGTGCGTGTCTAGTGAAAGACTCATGAAATGATTCTCTTTTAAAAAGTGGGAGCCCACGGCACGCACACTTCCTCTGCCTCTGGCCCCATGAGCCGCCCTCTGACTGAGGGAGGCCACTGGCACCCAGCGGGCCTGCATCTCCTTTGTGAACTGAGTTTACTCTTCTCTTAGATTAGCTGTTTTCCGGTTGCTTCAGTTCACCCTAATGTTTTAGAAACACTATTTGAAAAAGCCCTTTGTGCAGTCAGAAGGGTGTGTATCCAGCCCCATGAAACCTCTGGAGCTCTGGGACGTTTTCCTTGTACTCTGGAGCTGTCAGCAGAGGTGAGCGGGGCGGTCAGCCACCCGGCACAGTCCGCTCTTCTTTCCTTAGCACTTGCTTCAGGAATGGGTTAAGGCCACCTGTCCTCACTGCTCATAGAGCTTAGCTGATGAGTGCCTGCTGTTTCCCAGGTCCCCGTGGGCACGCTGGTGAAGGAGGGAGGCAGAGTCGTGGCCGACTTGTCTCGCGTGGGAGACGAGTACATCGCCGCACTGGGCGGGGCAGGAGGGAAAGGCAACCGCTTCTTCCTGGCCAACGACAACCGTGCCCCTGTGACCTGTACCCCTGGACAGCCAGGACAGCAGCGAGTTCTCCACCTGGAGCTCAAGACGGTGGCCCACGCCGGGATGGTAGGTGTCGCCACTGCCAACAGCATCTGAACACACTGAACTCTAGAAAATCCACTGTTCTCGATGGGGATTTGCCAGTGGCTTAGAAGAGAACAGCTGTGCGACTCACCTTTTTCCCACCCGTACACTGCTGACTTCCCTCTTTCCCCCAGGTGGGATTCCCCAATGCCGGGAAGTCCTCACTGCTCCGGGCCATTTCAAACGCCAGACCCGCAGTGGCTTCCTACCCGTTCACCACCCTGAAGCCCCACGTCGGGATCGTCCACTATGAAGGCCACCAACAAATAGCAGGTAGAACTTCTAGAATTCTCCCAAAGGTTACGTTTAAATGACATAATTCAGAAAAATAATGATGTAACTCTTAAATTTAGCTTTCTGTTTAAAATGTAACATTGTTGACCAGGTGTGGTGGCTCACGCCTGTAATCCCAGCACTTTGGGAGACTGAGGCAGGCGGATCACCAGGTCAGGAGATTGAGACCATCCTGGCTAACACAGTGAAACCCTGTCTCTACTAAAAATATTCTACTAAAAATACAAAAACTAGCCGGGCATGGTGGCGGGCACCTGTAGTCCCAGCTACTCGGGAGGCTGAGGCAGGAGAATGGCGTGAACCCGGAGGCAGAGCTTGCGGTGAGCCAAGATCGCGCCACTGCACTCCAGCCTGGGCGACAGAGCGAGACTCCATCTCAAAAAAAAAAAAGAGGCCGGGCGCGGTGGCTCAAGCCTGTAATCCCAGCACTTTGGGAGGCCGAGACGGGCGGATCACGAGGTCAGGAGATCGAGACCATCCTGGTTAACATGGTGAAACCCCGTCTCTACTAAAAAATACAAAAAAAAAACTAGCCGGGCGAGGTGGCGGGCGCCTGTAGTCCCAGCTACTCGGGAGGCTGAGGCAGGAGAATGGCGTGAACCCGGGAGGCGGAGCTTGCAGTGAGCTGAGATCCGGCCACTGCACTCCAGCCTGGGTGACAGAGCGAGACTCCATCTCAAAAAAAAAAAAAAAAAAAAAAAAAAAAAAGAAATTCCAGCCCTGAGGACAGTATTTCTTCCCACTCTGTCTGTGCCCCTCTTTCATCTGTGGAAGCTCAGCAGCATCACAACATGTGACCTAAAAGCTTTCCTTGTGCCGTTTGAGAGAATAAAACTTTTTCCCAGAAGACAATGTACCCATTAAAAATAGTAAGCCTGCTGGTAAGGTTATTTGGACGGCACTTTTTATCTGCAGAGTACTCTACAATAATTTCTGTCAGTAATCAGATTATTAGTAGAGTACAGGCGGCCATTTTCCTCTTTTTTGAATCCTATTTGAAGCAGAAAGAGAAGGTATTAAATGTTCCCTACTAGATGGACCCATCGCCATGCCGGTCTCCCAGACATCTCCCAGCACTGAATTCCTCAGGTGTCAGTTGGCCCAATGAATCACCCAGGTGCTAAATCAAATGGCTTCAGTTCAAGGTGGTCCTTGAAAGGAAAGTGTTAGAACTCAGGAAATCCAGCCTCCGCAGTGGGCTCCAGGCCTTCCCTCCCAGACTCGAGATGGAAGGCGCTCTTGGTGCTGGCTGGGCCGAGTGGTCACCTCGTGTGCCCCTGTCTTCCCTGCAGTGGCCGACATCCCTGGCATCATACGAGGCGCCCACCGGAACAGGGGTCTGGGGTCCGCCTTCCTCAGGCACATCGAGCGCTGCCGCTTTCTCTTGTTCGTGGTGGATCTTTCTCAGCCTGAGCCGTGGACTCAAGTTGACGATTTAAAATATGAACTGGAGATGTATGAAGAGGGCCTGTCTGAGAGGCCCCACGCAATCATCGCAAATAAGATTGACCTCCCTGAAGCCCGAGCCAATCTGTCCCAGCTCCGGGATCACTTGGGACGGGAGGTCATTGCGCTGTCAGCGCTGACTGGTGAAAACCTGGAGCAGCTGCTGCTGCACCTGAAGGTGCTGCATGACGCCTACGTGGAGGCCGAGCTGGGCAAGGGCCGCCAGCCGCTCAGGTGGTAGCCACGCCAGAGCAGGGTCACCTCTGGGCCTCTGAGCAAACCTGGGTGTGAACGCGGTGGCTTTGAATACATAAAGAAAGTGCCTTGTGGACCCATGGGAGTTGTGGTGCTTCTGGGTCTCCGGGGCCCCGCCTGCTGGCCTGGGATGCCCTCAGGTGGGGAGCATTCTGTGCCCCCAGCCCGCCTGCCCTCTGTATTTCCTGCGTCTGTCAGCGTGTGCCGACTGATTAGCCAGTTGGCTCCTTTGTGCTGATTAACACCCCTAATGAGGGGTTGGGGTGCCCATGACGGGGTAGCCCTGCCGCTGACTCGGGTCTCCGCCGTGCACGCATGGACTCTTGGGTGAGCTCAGCAGAACCGCACGGCCAGAGCCCCAGGTCAGAGGTGCAGACTTGGGTTCTCAGCACAGTGCCCGTCAGGCTTCCATGGCTTGCTACGGAGAGAGACCTCTGGATCCACATTGGGGTTGGGTCTGGCCCATTGTCCAGCAGCCCTACGGTACAGCAAGCCCAGGCACCAGTGTCTCAGGGAGGCTCACTGCTGCACAAGGGTGGGGCCGAGGACGCAAGTGCAGGCAGAGCAGCGCAGGCAGCTGTGAGCTTTTCTCCATCAGCCGTCTGAGAAGAGCAATGAGGCCAGCTTCTTCCTGTCCTTGAGAACGCTGCGCTGTACTCGGTGGGAGCCAGGAAGCCTCAGGCTTCACGACTGAATGCACCCAATATCCGACCCGGCTGCGTGTTTCTGGCTGGGCTGCCGTGTGCACAGCAAGTTAACTAAAGTGGGTGTGGGCCATGGAACTGGCAGCGTTATTCTCGGAAGGCAGCCGTGGCCTGGGCAGGGTGTAGTGAGGAGTGGAAGGAGACATGTGCCTAGAAATGTGGGCGGAATTTCCACTCAGCTCCGTTTGCTGGGGATTTAAAGAGAATCCTTGTGCTGCGCCAGGCAGTTGCCAAGCCGAAGGGAGACGATGGGCATCCCTCGGTGGGACGGCAGCTAAGGGGGCCTTGCGTTTGCCCCTCGAGGCTGCCGCATCACCTTTTCTGTCCATGGTTTAAGTCTTTGCAGTCAGGTGTTGATGCATCCGAGCCAGGCCCGTGCCTGGTGTCTCTCTGACTGCAGAGGGGCCACAGGGCAAGGACAGCTCAGCTGCTGGCAGCCTGCCTGTCCCATAGACGCCCCCCAGGTAGTCTCCGACCTCTGACATGTCCCTGAGCGACCCCTAAGAAAGAAAGTGGAGGGGACACTCCAGAGACTGACGTGGGAGGATCGCGTGAGCCTGGGAGGTCGAGGCTGCAGTGAGCTGTGATTGCACCACTGCACCCCAGCCTGGGTGACAGAGCGTGACCCTGTCTCAAAAAAAAAAGAAAAAGAAAAACAGAGCATCCTGGGCGCAGTGACTCATGCCTGTAATCCCAGCACTTTGGGAGGCCGAGGCGGATGGATCACGAGGTCAGGAGATCAAGACCATCCTGGCTAACAGTGAAACCCTGTCGCTACTAAAAATACAAAAAATTAGCCGGCCATGGTGGCGGGCGCCTGTAGTCCCAGCTACTCGGGAGGCTGAGGCAGGAGAATGGCATGAACCCAGGAGGCGGAGCTTGCAGTGAGCCGAGATTGCGCCCCTGCACTCCAGCCTGGGGACAGAGCGAGACTCCATCTCAAAAAAAAAAAGAACAACAACAAAGTGGAGAGGACAAAAGAGCAGAGAAGGATGATCAGAGGGGGACCCTCAGCCCTTCGAGGAGAGACAGCAGCCTCAGGTGAGATTAGCCGCAAGGGTCCTGGGCCGCTTCTCTGCGCGCTGGGGTGGGGCGCACCTTGCACAGTAGGCCAGTGCCTGGGCTTTCAAGAAGAGCAATTCTGTTTTGATCTCACATCAAATCTGCAGCTAGAACATGACAGTCCTTTTACCCGAAGCTTTATTTTAATGTCTTATAATTTCAAAGGTCCTTCTATCCTAGAAACCAGAGATGGGTTTTGCATCTATTTGCTTTTTCTTTCAGGCCACCACAAAGGATTTTGTGGAGTCAACCCAGGCCTGAGAGCGTTAATTATCCCTGGCTTTCATCTTTATGCTCTTGCAGGGGGTTGCTCAAAATGCCTCGTGGCTCGGCCTCTGCACGGAGCCCCTAGCCCAGCCTCCCCGTGGGCTGGAACCTTGATCTAGGCCTGACTCTGGCTGCTCTGGGGACAAGCCCTCGTCCTTTGCTGAAGCTGAGGCTCCAGAGGGGGAGTCACCGCCACGAAGGTTGCCCAGAACTTTCCTTGCTGCAAAAAGCCCCAAGACTTCTCCCTGCCACACACACAGCTCTTGCCGTCGCGTTCTAGAAGCTGACAGCTTTCTCTCCAACACTGTTCTCCCTGAGTGTGGTAAAGCTACACTTGGCTTCCCCAGGAGCTTCCTGCCTAGAAACAAATTTTTGCCACTCTGCTTTTCAAATGGGATATATGATTCATATACCATAAAATTCACCACTTTATATAATTCAGTGGTTTTTCATATGTTCAGAAGGTTGTGCAACTGTCACTGCTATTTCCAGAACATTTTCATCACCCCGAAAACCGACCCAGTCCCCGTAAGCATCAACCCCCTCTTCCCCCTCCCCCGGGCACCCACCCATCTACCTTCTGTCCACAGGGACCTGCCTTCCAGACAGATCCTGTAATTGGAGTATACCTTATGTGGCCGTCTGTGCGGGTCTTTAGTAGCCATGCCTGAGGCGGCCGACACTGCGGTCCTTAGTTACAGAAGGGACCGCGGGTGCAGGTCAACCCCCCACTGTCAGCATGTGTGGGCTGCCTTAGACACAGGGTCTTTGTGTATCCCCAGCAGCCTCAGAACACCTGACCCAGGGAGCGTCAGTAAGCGGTGGCAGGGCAGGTGCACAGAGGGTGGTGCTAGCACGAGGAGCCTTTAGGCTGCTCCTAGTTTGAAACTACTTTTTTTTTTTTTTTGAGACAGAGTCTCGCTCTGTCACCCCGGCTGGAGTGCAGTGGCCGGATCTCAGCTCACTGCAAGCTCCACCTCCCGGGTTTAGCCATTGTCCTGCCTCAGCCTCCCGAGTAGCTGGGACTACAGGCACCCACTACCTCGCCCGGCTAGTTTTTTGTATTTTTTAGTAGAGACAGGGTTTCACCAGGTTAGCCAGGATGGTCTCGATCTCCTGACCTCGTGATCCGCCCATCTCGGCCTCCCAAAGTGCTGGGATTACAGGCGTGAGCCACTGCACCCGGCCTGAAATTGTGTGTGTGCTGCCATGGAACTGGGCTTCTACAGGGGATGCTCAGGGCAAACTCCTCCTTGCCTGTGTCCAAGTGGAGGGTGGCAGGGCCCCAGGGCACCCAGACCCCACCCGGACTGCCGCAGGAGAACTGCTCGAACCCAGGAGTCGCAGGTTGCAGTGAGTGGAGATTGCGCCACTGCACTCCAGCCTGGGCGACAGAGTGAGACCCTGTCTCAAAAACAAAAAACAAACAAAAAACCCTAAGTGGATTTTGCCGTGGGGCGTGTGGCCTCTCAAGGCCAGGGAGGTTGTTCCTGCTTCGTCCTCAGCTGGCGGTGGCAAGGCTCCTGCCCCTGCCCCGTCTTCACGTAACTTCACCCCGTGTGTGTCCTCTTATCTTCTGGACCCAGTTGTGGGATCTGGACCTCTCTAAACCCAGGATGGCCCCATCTTGAGATCTTCAGTTACATCTGCACAGACCCCATTTCCAATAGTGATATTCTGAGGTTCTGTGGATGTGGATGGGGGCACACGTTGTTTGATCCCAAGCCATGTCCCTTTCCATCTCTTTTTTTTTTTTTGACGGCAGTGGGTGGGGTGCAGAGTCTTGCTCTGTCACACAGGCTGGAGTGCAGTGACGCAATTTTGACTCACTGCAACCTCCACCTCCCAGGTTCAAGCAATTCTCCTGCCTCAGCCTCCTGAGTAGCTGGGATTACAGGCGCGTAGCACCACACCCGGCTAGTTTTTGTATTTTTAGTAGAGACAGGGCTTCACCATGTTGGCCAGGCTGGTCTCGAGCTCCTGAGCTCAGGTGATTTGCCCGCCTCGGCCTCCCGCAGTGCTGGGATTGTAGGTGTGAGCCTCCATGCCCAGCCCCCCTTTCCATCTTGCTGTTGTGTGTGCTTCCCGGCACACGTGCTATGCTGAGTTCAGTCGCATGCAGGGCCTTGGCCTCCTCACCTCGCCAGTGCGGTGGCTCTGCCCTCGGGTCCACCCCAGGTCCCGCCATACCTGTCACCTCCACCCCTGCCCTGGACAATGGCAGTGGCCTGCTAATGGCTCCCCTACTTGGTGCCCGGGCCCCTCAGTCTTCCCATGTGGCTGTGCCAGGGAGCCAGGCCCCTCACTGGGAGTCCCTGGTGCCCACAGCACTGGCCCCACCCCCCCTTCCTGTGTCTTGGCCACGCTGAGGCTGCTTCCCAGTGTTGCTGATCCCTGTGACCCCGTTCCCTGCCCAGACACCCCGTGAAATGCCCTCTAATCAAAAAGCCAAAGACAGCCACACCCACTCTGCACAGCTGGGCCCACCACCCTCTGTATGTGCACTTTCCACGCTATTCACGTTAGCCACCATCCCCCACCCTCTCGCCTGTCCTGAGCTCCTGGAGAACAGAGAACTCGTTTGTGCCCAGTGCCCAGGTTGCCGCTGGTCCCAGGAGGGAGTCCTGAAGGGCAGACATGCTGAGGCAACTGGAGTTTCTCGTCAGTGAACACACGGGCCAGGAACCTGTTCTGGTGCCACTAAAAAGGCAGCAGAGCCGTGGGGTGCAGCAGCGCTTGGTGGGGGCGGGGGCAGCTCTGCACGCATGGCGTCTGCCTGGGGACCGCAGGTGTCAGGCCAGGGAGAGCCAGTGCTGAGAGGTCACACATGATGGTTCCCTCTACAGAGTGTTCCAGAAACAACAACGAGGAGAATGGACTGGTGGTCCTCAGGGGCTGAGGAGGGTGGCAGGGTGGAGGTAGCTATGGACAGAAAAGGGCCGCGCCAGGGTCCTCAGACCGTCATCCTGTGTGTGGGTGGTGGGGCCACGAGTCTGCACATGTGAAAGAATCCTATTGGCTTGGTGTTTCAGGCTGGGAAGATGACCATCTCTGGAGGTGGAGGGTGGCGATGGGCACGCGGCAGAGGGAGAGCCACTGAACCGCATGCTTCAGGTAGCTCAAGTGGTCAACTTCATGTTTATCACCACGATAAGAAATACGACATAAAACGAAACATACACAGCACGCACAAGTGCAGGGGAGTGGGAACCTGCATGCGGCTATGGTGTGTGTGCTGTGGTCTCGGAGGGTGGCTCACCCAAGCTCCCCTGTGGGGGAAGCCGATAAAGGGCACATGGGGTCTCTGTAGTGTTGCATCCAACGGCCTGGAATCTACAACAACCCAAAAGAGGAAAGTCAAGACGTCGGGAGCCCACTGCCCTCTGGCGAGCCCCTGGAGGCTCCGTGGAATGTTCGGGCTGCATCCACCCCAGCCCTCCTGGGACTGTCCCCTCCTGGTGCTCTTGCTCGGTCTCTGCTGGAAGAAGGCAGCGTGAGGTCAGCTGAACACAAAAGCAAACTTTTCTGCAGCCTGCACACCCGTTGGCATTAGGCTTCTGCAGGAAACATCCCTCCTGGGCTTTGCCGCTGCCGAGGGTCCTGGAGCTGGGGACATCTCCAGCAGCACCACCAGGCAGAGTCATGCGGCAGATCTGGGGACATCTCCGGCAGCACCACCAGGCAGAGGTCATGCGGAGGGCACACAGCAGGCCCAACCCTGCCTGCTGTTCAAATAGTTCATATTCTTACCGCCAGGACTGGCTCCACAAACAGCCTCACCCCCAGGCCAGGGTCTCCACTTCTGAAAGGAGCCAGTCAGTCAGAGAGGACCCTAGGATCCTCCATGTGACATGGGGGTAGCCACACAGGCAAGACAGAGGCAGGGTCCCTGGATGTGGCCTAATGACCTGATGAACCTATGAGGTGCAAGGCAGGCCTGCATGGGAACCACCACCCCTCCCCAGGAGTGTGTGCTGGAGACAGGGCTGGTGAGAGACAGGGCTACCAGATCGTTTTTTCTTTCTTGTAATCGTCTGGTTCCTTAGAAAAAAAAAAATTGCTTCTTTGCAAAAAATCAATGGGTCCCAGTGGATCCATGATGTTCCCCAGAGCCAGGAAATCATTCTGCTTTCTGCCATGACCTCCAGGGGGACAGGCCTGGCCGTGGCCCGGCTGGGTGTTGAGGGTGGGGACCGAGTGTCTCACTCCCTCTACCGTGTTCCCTCCTCAGTCCAGTGGAGATAACAAGACCCAGTGAATGAGCCAAGGCCATGCCTTCCCCTCCTGGGCTTGGAGCAGGCTCCCTTCACCCCGCCTGGGCACAGATGGGCACCTTCCCTGTTCAGGATCCTCTGGGCTCACAGGGGCCCTGGGTGTTACCTGGGATCCCCAGCCAAGGGTGGAACAGAGCCTCATGGGTCTGGTGGCCCCCCAACCCCCGTGTGCTGGGCAAGCCACGCCCCCAATGCCCAGCCTGCCACCCCCTACCAGGCTCCAGGGTCCAGGTCCCAGGAAGCCACTCCCTCAGTCCCCCACCCAACCCCAGCGCTAGCGCTTTCTCTTCCTTGCCAAAGAACTTCGTGGCTCCTTAAAACAGCGCCCCGGCCGGGTGCGGTGGCTCACGCCTGTAATCCCAGCACTTTGGGAGGCCGAGGCGGGCGGATCACAAGGTCAGGAGATGGAGACCATCCTGGCTAACAGTGAAACCCCGTCTCTACTAAAAATACAAAAAATTAGCCAGGCGTGGTGGCAGGCGCCTGTAGTCCCAGCTAGTTGGGAGGCGGAGCGTGCAGTGAGCTGAAATCTCGCCATTGCACTCCAGCCTGGGAGACAGAGCAAGACTCCGTCTCAAAAAAAAAAAAAAAAAAAAACTGAGCACCCCACCCCACCCGCAGTGTCCCTGTCAGTGGAGGGAGGGCAGGGAGGGCCTTGGAGGGAAAGAAAAGGGAGCGGGCAGGTTTGCTCAGGCAGGCGCAGCCCACGCCGCTCGAGTGGGATTTTGGATTTATAATGAAGAGTGTACTGCATGGGAGGTGCATACTGAAACATTCGTCCTGACAATGAAGTTCAGATTTTGAAGTTCAGGGTCCCGCATCTTGTGTGGTGACCCTAAGGAGCGTCCTGCATCTTATCTGGTGACCCTAAGGAAAGGAGGTGGTGACCCAAGTGAGGAGGAGGTGGTGACAGGGAGAGCGGTTTTGACACTGATTTTCCTTAGTGGTGCCTGCCGGGAGGGGGTGCTGGGAGATGGGGCCACCTGGGGGAGAGGACGGCCAGGGGTTTGGGGGAACAAGGTACACCCTTCCCCGAAGCCTCCCCTGCCTTCTTCCAGCCCCTGAGGGAGTGGTCTGGAGGGGCTGTGGGCAGGGGCTGAAGCCTGTCCCTGCTGGGGCCACTCAAGGCAGGCCACCTAGGTGAGACCTGTCATGGATGCCTCCTGTGGACAGAAAGGATGGCACCCTCCTCTCTCCAGAGCCTGCTGTGTTGGAAGATGCCTTTCCTGCTGGCAACTATAACAACACATTAGTATCTACCAAAAAGTAATCTAACTTCCACTTTTCATTAATCAGAGCCACAGACCTCTCGTGGGTGGGAGTGACCTGTTCTCCCATGAGATAGAGGATGCCAGCCTTGGCAGAGTCTCACTGGGATGCCAACCTGGACAGAGTCTCACCCGGCAGGATTTTTCCCACTCCAACTATAAAAACGCATCTTGTATGGGCTTTAGGAGAGAAGGTGGACTTGGTAACTTGTAAAACATTAAGCCCCAGGGCTAGCTTCAGTCAGGGCTGGATCCAGGTGCTCAGACGACAGCACGGGGAATCCGCCTGCCCCCAGCTCTCGGCGTGGTTTTCCTCCGTGTTGTCTGCTCCAGGCAGACTCCCTAGGTGGCCTCAGTGAGGGTAGCCTTGAAGGCAGCCAGGATGGCTGTTCCAGCTGGAGAGGGCACCTCCTTCCTGGGTTCCCAGCCAGGACTGCCACCCACTGGCGGGGCTGGGGATGTAATTGTGTCACCCCAGACCCATTGTGGTAATGGTGCTGAGCCATGCCTGAGACTCACATGAACCCTGGAGCCCAGGGGTGGAGTTGGCCCTACCGAGCCCACCAGAGTGAGGGGTCAGTGGTTCCCCAGGGAAAACTGCATCTCCTGAGCAGGTGCCTGAGGCGTCCCCGAGAGCTGAGGCGTTCGGAAAATGGTCCCAAGTTATCTGCACGATGTTGACCAGGCCAATTAACCTCCTTCAGCGAGATGAGTTTAGCTGAGGAAAGGGCTCAGAGCGGTAGTGCTGTGGGCCGGGAGCCGTTCTTCTTGTTACTATGGTCTGAGCGCGTCACATGTGCCTGGCAGCAAGATGATTCCTCCCAGGCGGGCGCCAGAAAGGGACCCCTGAACCTTGGCCCTGCCCCTCCCTGCTCCAGCCCTGCTGGGCTTCTACCCCTCAACGGACCCCTGTGTGTCCTCAAAGGGAAACTGAGGCCCCTCTGGAGCTTGATCCTTGACCCTGCCTCCTGTTCTAGGATCCGAAGACCCTGGATGTTCCCCCCAGCGCCAGTCCCTGTGTGTGCCATCAGGTCCAGGGAGGGCTTTGGCCCCTGAGGGCATTGGGAGCAAGACATCCCTCCATCCTTACCAGACTTCAATGGGGTGGGGGTGGGGGTGGGGGACTGTTTGGTCCACAGGGGCCGAGGGACCTGTCTGAGGTCACACCACTGGGAAGTGGCCCCAGTCAGACCGACCTTCCAGTTCAGCCGACTCCAGACCCCATGCTCATTTCCAACCCATGAGAAAGGAAAGAGAGAGGGGTTGGGGACAAGGTGACCCTCCAGGGACCTTGGCGACCTCCCCCAGCCTCCTCCAGCCGGCCACCTCCAGCCCTGCCTGCCGAGAGGCCCAGCGCTTAATGACGTTAGCACGACACTATCCGCTGCGAGCAGGTGTGTGCATCACCAACAATGGAGCAATTTTCGGTAATGATGGGGAGGCCTGCAGCGGGCGCCAGAGCCGCTTCCTGCCCGCGGGGGCGAGGGGCCTGCTGAGCTGCAGCCAGACAGGGAGAGTGGTGCCAACTGGATTCGGAGGGCCAGGCGGAGGCCACTCAGCAACCGCTGCTCCATCCACCCCGAGCATGGCCAAGCCCATTCTGCAGGGGAAAAAGCTGAGGCCCAGGGAGCCCCGGCCTGGCCTCTTAGATGGACAGGGATGGGAAGGGACAGGGCTGGCATCCTCCCAGGAAGTCTGGATTCTAGTCCCAGCCTTAATGCAGGCCTGCTGGGTGGGCTGGGGTGGTCCCCGTCCTCCAGGCCTCAGTTTCCCTTCCAGACACGCTTTCTGCCTGACCTGGGCAACTGGCACCTCGGGCTCCACAGCCTACCCCTTGCTTCTCCCTTTCCCCCAATACCTGCCCCAGCTCGGCTGAGTGGGGTCTTGTGCCTGGCACAATGGAGGGACCCCAGTGGCACTCCATGGATGCTTCCTGTGAAGATCGGCGGAGCTGAGGTCCGGTTCTGAGGCCCACAGAAGCTTCCTGGATGTCCCACTCTGCTCTCCATCCCAGGGGATACCCCCACCAGCAACCACAAACAGTGGTGTCCCCCAAGAGGGCACAGTCCATGGGAGCAGGGGGAGCTGCTTACACCTGCCACACCGTGGTGCCCAGAACACAGTAGGCACTCAGGGACAGCGTGATGGAGCCAAAAGAGCATGGGCTTCAGAGTCACACCTGGCGTCCAGTGCTGGCTGCACCCCTGACTGCCAAGTGTGGCATGGGACCGAGGTGTCACCAGCCTCCCAAACCCTGGTTCTCACATCTGTAGAACGAAGAGCATCTGTGCCTCCCAAGGTGACTTCAAGGGCATAGGGTTCCCCACCTGGACCTGGCACCCAGGAGAATGCCAGTAAATGTTGGACGAAAGCTTCTTTTTTTTTTTTTTTTTTTTTTGAGAAGGAGTCTCGCTGTGTCGCCCAGGCTGGAGTGCAGTGGCGCGATCTCAGCTCACTGCAAGCTCCGCCTCCCGGGTTCCCGCCATTCTCCTGCCTCAGCCTCCGAGTAGCTGGGACTGCAGGCGCCCGCCTCCACACCCGGCTAATATTTTGTATTTTTAGTAGAGACGGGGTTTCACCGTGTTAGCCAGGATGGTCTCGATCTCCTGACCTCGTGATCCGCCCGCCTCGGCCTCCCGAAGTGCTGGGATGACAGGCGTGAGCCGCCGCGCCCGGCCGGACAAAAGTTTCTTCACTCCTCCAGGCCTGGCTATAAGCGCTGGCTGGGCTAGGGGCCCAGAGAAACAGTGCCAGGCAGCCATGTGTCCCCCAGGTCAGGGCTCCAGAAGCCTTGCCTGGGGCCCCAGTGGTCCCTTGCCGTGGCGCTGGCTCACCAGTAACTGGGACTTTCCTATAGGACGGAAGTGGGGTTGCCTGCTGGGCACCCTGAGAGCTCAGGGGCTTCATCCCAAGCTGGGAAGGATCCTCACCCAGCGTGTGCCCAGAACCTGTCCCAGGGACACCCCAGAGCCAGCATGAGGCAGGTGAGGTGGCCAGACACACAGCCAGTGGCAGCCTCTGAGGGCCTGGGCTGGGGAGACCCTGCTGGCCTGAGCCCCTATTTCCTGAGGACCGCCCGGGGCCTGGCTGCAGCCCTGTCTTCTGTGGACCGAGGGTTTCCATGCTAGGTGGCTAGGCCGCCCACATGCACCAGGGCATCCCCCTGTGTCCCCGGCACGCCCTGTTCCTCGGGGACTCAAGGCTGGCTGTTTGTTGGTCCAATTCACAGAAGCTCAGGGACCACGTGTGTGCTTGCCCTGTGCAGCCCACTCCCCACCACCGTGCCTGTCATACAGTAGGTGCTCAGTAAACAGCAGTGGCCTGGGTGGGCAGACACCCAGGCGGCGGCTCCAGCTCGGGGCCCGCAGGCTCTGTCTCCCCTCCCAGAGGCTCACTCCTGGAGAGAGGCCCGCTTGTGTGTTTGTTTGTTGCAGAACTCGGGCCCAATAGACTCAGTGTCTTTCTTCTCTGCTCCTCCATCCGGCACAGGAGCTCCAGGGAGCGGCAGTTTCTAGAGATTGAAGGCAAAATTGCTTGAAAGCCTGTGCTTTTATCCTCCAATTTGTAGCCATTTAGCAGGGCCGGGTGGAGGGGCAGCTGGGGCTCTGCTGGGCTGTCGGCACAGAAGCGCCCATCACTGCAGAGAATGGTTCTTTGTCCTTTCCCAGACAGCTCTCAGCTACGGGACCAACACCCGCTGCGGGGCCAGGCTGGGTGGTGGGGGGCCCGCAGGGGAGGCCAACGGCCAGTCTGCTGGAGGAGACTCAGGGCCTCCCAGAGGCAGGAGGGGCACCCCACTCTGAAAGTGACATCTGCCATCATGGTTCCAGCTCCACTTGGGACTGTGCCCAGTCCCAGAGGCAGAGGTGCACACGGGCTGCGACAAGAATTATGAAGGAAGGCCCAGGTGTCCCCAGTCTTGTCTCTCCCTCTGTCACTAAGAGGGGTCTTGTGTGGCTTCTGCCCAGGAAGAGGAGCCTGCTCAGAGGGATCACTTGGGTGTCTGGGAGGCAGTCAGAGGTCCGTGAGCAGGAAGGAGAGCGGGGATGGGGGGAGAAGGAGAGCGGGGATGGGGAGAAGGAGAGCGGGGATGGGGGAAGGAGAGCGGGGATGGTGGGAGAAGGAGAGCGGGGATGGGGGGAGAAGGAGAGCGGGGATGGGGGGAGAAGGAGAGCGGGGATGGGGAGAAGGAGAGCGGGGATGGGGGAAGGAGAGCGGGGATGGTGGGAGAAGGAGAGCGGGGATGGGGGGAGAAGGAGAGCGGGGATGGGGGGAGAAGGAGAGCGGGGATGGGGGGAGGGAGAGCGGGGATGGTGGGAAGGAGAGCGGGGATGGTGGGAGAAGGAGAGCGGGGATGGGGGGAAGGAGAGCGGGGATGGGGGGAAGGAGAGCGGGGATGGGGGGGAAGGAGAGCGGGGATGGGGGGGGAAGGAGAGCGGGGATGTGGGAAGGAGAGCGGGGATGTGGGGGGAAGGAGAGCGGGGATGTGGGGGGAAGGAGAGCGGGGATGTGGGGGGAAGGAGAGCGGGGATGTGGGGGGAAGGAGAGCGGGGATGGTGGGAAGGAGAGCGGGGATGGTGGGGGAAGGAGAGCGGGGATGGTGGGGGAAGGAGAGCGGGGATGGTGGGGGAAGGAGAGCGGGGATGGTGGGGGAAGGAGAGCGGGGATGGTGGGAAGGAGAGCGGGGATGGTGGAAGGAGAGCGGGGATGGGGGGAAGGAGAGCGGGGATGGGGGGGAAGGAGAGCGGGGATGGGGGGAAGGAGAGCGGGGATGGGGGGAAGGAGAGCGGGGATGGCGGGGAAGGAGAGCGGGGATGGGGGGAAAGGAGAGCGGGGATGGGGGGGAAGGAGAGCGGGGATGGGGGAAGGAGAGCGGGGATGGGGGGAAGGAGAGCGGGGATGGGGGGGAAGGAGAGCGGGGATGGGGGAAGGAGAGCGGGGATGCGGGGGAAGGAGAGCGGGGATGCGGGGGAAGGAGAGCGGGGATGGGGGAAGGAGAGTGGGGATGGGGAGGAGGGGTTGTGGAGGTTCAGATTCTGGGGGAAGTTTCCAGGGAGTTTGGAAAACAAAAGTGCAGGTCTGCTTCCAGCTTCGGGGCGTGAGAACAGGTCTGGAGGTGAGGCATTTTGCTGTTAGCTTCCCCCTCTGCAGTGCTGTGAACTCCAGTGGCTGGGAAGCAGTGCTTTGAGTGGGAGACGCAGGTCTCCCTGCCCAGGTGAACCCCCCACCCCACCCCCAGCACTGGCTGTGAGAGTAGCCAGAAAATGGCAAGATTCTCTCCCTGCGGTAGGAAGGAACGATGTAAGCGCATGCCCAGCAAGGCTGCACTATTGGAAATACAGTGGGCTCAGAGATGTCAGGGCCCTCGAGGCTGGAGCTGAGGGAGG